>NC_140955.1:80685086-81127586 GCF_014529385.1 Adiantum capillus-veneris | reverse complement strand
AAAAATACTATGGAATCCTAATCTGCTAGCTAAATTAAGCAGTCACTTGGGATTGTGTAGGATATGAGTGGGGGGTGATGCAAATGGGGGGCTAATACAACACAATGTGGGTGTATCCTCAAAAAGAGGTAAATAATAGGAGATCCAGCATCGATCACTAGCGGATCTCATCAATCTCCTCCATGGTCAATAGTCTGATAGGGCGTCGTGCATGTTGGGCCAAGGTGATTCGAATCGTCTGATGCAGCCTTTGTCGATGCTCTGTAGTACTCTGCAGTCATGGGCATCTGGATCTCCCCAGTTCGATCGCTCCATCGAGCAACGTGCCTCTGGTGCAAGAAGAATATGGGCTCTGTTGTGGTAGTAGCTCCTCCAGTTGTTCAGTGTCTGCTCTAAAGAAGTCTGTGGTCCGTCTCTGAGACTGGCTAGCCTCTCCTCTCATCAGGATCTCTTTGTGTCTGCACAGCTTGAACAAAAACAAACTCATGCATCTCTGATCCTCGTATCCCATGACTCAAGAGAGTGGTCCAAAGCCCTCTTTGAACAAGCAGTGGAAGCAGCCTCATATCTCATAGTAGACTGGGTAGTGGCATGTGTAGTGCAACTCTATCTCACGCTCCATGTGACATAGGGGGCATGTCGTGGCCTCTGCTAGTACTGTGCTATATCTCCCAATCTCGATTTGAAGCTAGTGTGAAGATGTGTGTATTTGGCCAATAGCACATCGTATCCCATGAGACAAGTGGGTGTCCATGTATCTGGGACTCGTCACAAAGACATCCTCTATAAGCTTGAGAAGATGCTCTTTGTAGAGATCCATCTTCATGCCCAACTCCTGTGTTGGCTGTACCCATGTCCTCCTGGTGTCTAGCTAAGTCAGGTCTTGGCGGATGACCCTGGTGATCTCAAACTGTGTAAGAGTCAGAGAAGGTGCATCCAATCAGTAGTGGAATGGGGAAAATATGTCTATGCTGAGCCCATGTGCTTGAAACCATGATGTCATCTCCCCATACCAACATGCTATATCTCCGTGCATGGCTAACTGTTGAGAGGACTCAAGTATTAGGCGGGCATAGCTGTCTCTGGGAAGTTCCCACAGGTGGTGTATGAAGGAGAATGATTTGGTGAGCGCCTCAACCACTAATAGGGGGGTAGCTAACTTTTCTCGGATAATGTCACATGCTACTGAAGCCTTGGCTCTAATAAGCCGCGAGATCATAGAGACTAGAGGCTTCTCCATGTCCCCTCCATCCATCAATGCAACCCAACCTCGCATGATGATCCAATGAGGGTCCCCAAATCTCAGATCCATAGAGAAATGTGGAAGCCACCAAAGTGTCAAAGAGCCAGAACTTCGTTCGAGGATATTGAAACTGAACCTATGAACACATCTTCTCCAATCTACCCAATGCTGCACGGGCTCTAGTGAGTCTAGTCTCTACTGCTCTCCTCAATGAAAATGATCGTCCGCTAAGGACCACCCTAAGGTAAGTGTAATCATCTGTATACTTTGGTATCTCATGGCTGTATGTGAATGCGGGTGATGACCTCCTGATTTACTGTGGGGTGGTATTGAACACCATAACCTTGGTTTTACCAAGGTTGACACACAAACCACTTTCATGGGCAAACCTATGAAAAGCATCCAAGTGACGTTGCATCCTCTCCGGAGAGTTGAAGATCAACACAATATCATCAACATATAACAATAGTGAAATCCATGTCCCTGCCAACTGTGCACCTCTATCACCATCTCTCTCAATATAGTTAGAAACCTCATCCACATACATACCAAATAGAGTAGGACAGAGCGAGCAGCCCTGCTTCACCCCAATAATGGAGTGAACCAGTGTAGATAGACCCTTTAAGGTGCGTATATGCCCCACTATTGACTTGTATAATTCCATGATCCCCCAAATGAGCTTTGTGGGTACTCCCATTTCTT
The DNA here is from genome assembly GCF_014529385.1 of Adiantum capillus-veneris. Lineage (NCBI taxonomy): Eukaryota > Viridiplantae > Streptophyta > Polypodiopsida > Polypodiales > Pteridaceae > Adiantum > Adiantum capillus-veneris. The sequence continues at coordinate 81,125,641 of NC_140955.1, read as the reverse complement.
GTAGTCTATGCTTCCGTTTAGCTCTGGATACTGTACCAAATGCTTTGTGGAAGTCCGCAAAGCTACAATAGAACCGTCTCCCATGTGATCTAACCTCCTCAATAATGGATTTTGAGTGTCATGATATGGTCAAGAGTAGATGTGCGCTCCTTGCCGCACTGTCGAAGCAAGGGACTTGCCTAACACTGTGTGCGAGCCACAGACAGCTCCAAGCACACAACTAGCTTAACTAGTAAGCTCAAAAGAGGGCAATGGTGTGTCACTCACCGCTCTATGCTCCTGCCGTGGAGGATTCCTTGCCGCGAAGAAGAAGGAGACGCCGCTACGTCGCGCTCAACCGCTTCACCGCCGTCGTGCCGCCGCAATGCTCGATCACACACACACACACTCTCTCTCAAGTACACACACACACACTAGTACACAAGGAGATGGAGCAAGAGCACTCTTCTTGCATTGTACAAATGAGAGAATGAGTGAATTTTAGGTTTAGTTGGCTTTTATATGAGCTCACCCCATTCACACTTGGGCGCCCATGCTTAGCCAACTAATCCCTTGAATGTCCCAGTTAGAGTGCGCCTCTCATCGGCGATCACTCTTACCCTTTTCCTATTGGACCGACAAGCCCGGTACCTGACTCTACCAAATAAATAATACAATGTCCACCGTAGGTTACAACGTCCGTCTCGTAGGTGATAGGGTGTTCGTGAGCCGTGAGGGTTAACATGCCCCCCTTCCTGATGTAGATTCCGTCCTCGGAAGCTATTGAGTTGAAGCTCGTTGGTCGAGGTGGAAGAGCATTTGAGATGAATGTCCTTAGCCTTCTTCAGTCACTGCAAAATCAAACAACATTGCACAGTAATTGCATTCTCATAAGCGATTAAAAAGCATATGCAATTTTAGGCAGACAATTGATTGGTAACAGAATTTTAAACAATTTGTCAGCAATAAGCATTAAATTGCAATGTAATCAAATGCATAAACAGATGTAAAGGTAAAAAATTAAACAAGTCTGGGGTCGCTAATTTAACGGTCGAAAGGCACTAGAGATCGACTATTAATACCATGGGTAAGCTTCTTAATTTTCTCTGGTTAATTAAGTTGTTTAATCGTGAGAGCCAAGTATGTCTTGTTCGAGGGCTGACTAGAGGCTATACCTAGAGGACCTTGTAGTTAAGCTACAATAAAAGGAAATCATCGCCTGACTGATTACCTATGCTTTGACCCCCCAAAGTCTTTTCACAGTGATTCAATTTTGATGTGTGTGCTTATTTTGTATGCCTTGGGTTTTTTGCTTTTCAAAGAAAAGCGCCCACACTGGGAACCTCTAGGGCTCTAGTACCATAGGCGATACATGTGAGTGGAGTTCCAATTTAAGCAGGGATTTCTCTTCCAGCTTAAAATTTTACATTGTGGCACTTTGATATTTTTTTGTGTTGTTTGTTTTCATCATTTTAATTTTGTAGCTTTGGGGGGTCATATAACTCTGATACACCTCCCCAGCCTCATCACACTAGTAAATTTCCTTTATAATACTTAAGCTAAAGGTCAATAGGGTCAAGCCCACTAGAAAGCCCTAGTACATTTCACACAATGCTGCCTAAATCGAATTAAGAACCTAAGTAACCATTGCTTATTAGGAAGGAATTCCCCATGGTATTAAGAGAAGATTTCTAAAACCTAGCTTGGTCAAACTAGCTTAGTCGGACTGCTTGATTTTTAAACCTAGACAAGTGATTATGACAAAAAATTACATTGAATTAAATGTTTGATACTAAGCAAATGCGGTAAATATTAGGCTACCAATCACAATTAAAGCAGACAAACATGGATGCAAAATAGATAGGGGCAATGCTAATGGAAAAAAAAAACACCTGTTTGTGTTGATGGTCGCGCTTGATCTGAAGTGTGAACGAGAGAAAGGTTCCATGAAGGTCCAAATCCTATCAATAGCAACACGCTCCTGTACACACTAGGAAACAAAAGGAATACCTCCAGGAGGCACATTAGTGGGAAAAGATACCAACACTTATTGAACACAACAAAAAACATAAGGAATCCTAACCTAATTATTTGCACTCCCCCTAGAGAGTCAAGGGAATAGGATATTGTAGAGGTTGGGGGGAAACCCTAAGGCTAAACCCCTATCGTTGTCGTCGAGATAAACAAAGTCATCATCCATAAGACCATATGTGCCATCCGTGTAGTCCTGTAAATTTTCTTCTTCATCATAGGTGCCCATGTTTACTAAGAAGGTCACTAGACGCCTATAGTAATCTTGGTCAAAAGGGTAGGCTTGTGCAATGGGAGAAACGCTCTCTACTAAGTATGGATCAGACGTGGTCAAGAGACATATCAACCATTCTAACTCCTTAAAATTCCTCTCACATGCTAGCGTACCTATCAAATCCCATTCACATGCAAGCACTGGAAAGACCATGTGAAATATTTGTGAAAAGTAACGAGGGTACCTCTCACCCAAGGCAGGAGTGGATGACTCTAGCGTACTAGCCATATCTGTACACGCAAATAGATGATGGTTAGAGTGCAAATATTACAAGGGTCGTGTTCTTGTGTATAATTTGTTTCTATGATTTTGTGTTATGGCTCTTGCTCTTTTACTTTTTTATCTTGTTTTTGTGAGTACAAGGCTTTATATATACATTGCCTAAGATTGGAGATTAAGAGGTCAGGGAGAAAGGTTGAGAGGGAAGCAAGTGAATAATGGATGTCCAGAAACAGTCCCCCCTTCCCTGGGTAGATCATACCGTTTGAAATGATGTCGTCACCCTTTGAAACCAGTTGTTCCAAGTTGTTATAGGTGAAGATTTTTGCCAGTAGTTTTCTATTACCTTAGGTGCCTCGTCGAGTTGCAAGGGTGGTAAGGTACTCTCCCAGGATCGAAATTGAAGTGGTTCATCAGGTGATTCTTGAACACTGGAAGGTGTGGATTCCTTTGTAGCTTCATGGAGGTCCACTATTGTAGGTGGAGGCTGTGTAGAAGCTTTTACCTCTATGGATGTATTACATGAGGAGCTAGAAGCTTCATGGAACTCCCCCCTTCCTGAGCTAGGTGGAATAAATTGGTTTTTCCTTGGAGCCCAAACTAGCTCTGGACTAGGTGTGTAGCATTCTGTGATCTTTCCCTTCCCACGGTCTACCATTGGCTTTAGCGTTACACTGTTTGACTCATATGGGTTTGTTGTCGATAGGGAAGGACACATTTTACGTTTAGGTACCCAAATTTGCTCATTTCCATCATAGTAGCCTTGGGCTTCTAATAGTCGTTTTGGAATCCATCGTGATTTGGTCTTGACTCTCCTAGAGCGCGCTCTTGGTTTTCCAGGGAAATTTTTTCTTAGAATGGATGGGAGGGTTGAGGTAGTTGGAAGTAAGGCCTTGGGGACCCATTGATATGTACTCTTAGGTCGTGCAGGTTGAGTACTTGCAATATTACTGCTTGCTGCAACTACAAGTGTTGAAGTGCTAGGTTCATGGGTAGCCGGCAAAGACGAGTTAACCACCTTGGCTTGTGAATGTTGGCTATCCTTCAACTTTGCTAGAGTTTGCAACGTAGGTGACTTTGCTTGAATGATAGGGCTAAGAGTCGGTAGTCGCGTCGTGACACTACCAGTATCCCAATCAATAGTGCATTTGGTTGCCAACATCCACGTGCGTCCCAGGTTTACGTTGCCTTCCATAGCTCCCGCGGGCATGACTAGAAACCTTTGCACTATGCTTCCATTGTCATAGACAACAAGGGTCTGAAGGACTCCAAGAATAGCAGTTTTCTTTTTATTAATGCCCTTGACTTGCATCGTACTCGGGGATAGGGTCGGTTTCCCTAATTGACACCAAACTCCATAGGATAACAAATTGTGTTTAGCTCCCGTATCTAATAAGGCATTGTATAGTACTTTCCCATAGGGGCTATTTAGCTCAATTGGGTATCGTAGGGGTGGCTCAGATTCTAATGAGTCGTCATCTGTGTCCTCGAAAAATACTTGCGTGATTCCCAGATTAGCCTCTCGTTGGCGTCCAAGACGTTGTTGTCGTTCTCGAGCCTCAACTCTTGCTTGGATTTTTCTAAGCTCTGCTTGTTCCTTGGCAGCCTTCTTTTGATGGATGGCTTGCAACTCTTCCTGGCTTAGAGGATCATAATATCTTTTGAATTTACTCCCATTAAGGAATCCAATGGTTTCAACTCCATCTAGAGTCTCCACACGAATGGTACCTTGCAGGGTAATTTCACACACTCAATATGGTTCCTTACCAGCGTATTTCAATTTCTTCTTTTCATTACGTACCCCGTACATAAGAACTTTATCACCAACCTTGATGTCTTTATCCTTTAAATGGCTATCAAACCACTTCTTTCTCCTATCCTTCTCCACTAGAGCATTTCGCACAGCTAATTTCCTCTCTTCATCTAGCCTTTCCAGGATATATAATCGCTCCACTAAGGGGTTACCATCCCAACCTTCTTGAGAAGCTACTCGAAGACTAGGAATGACAAACTCCCATGGCATAATTGCTTCTTGGCCATACACCATCTTAAACGGTGTGCAATTAATAGCAACTTTATACGTAGTACGATAAGCCCATAAAGCTGATGTAAGCTTTAGGTCCCAATCAGTGCGATGAGCCTCAACTATCTTTGTCAAAATGGAGATGAGAGTTTTGTTGGTACTCTCAGCTTGGCCATTTGCTTGGGGATAATAGGGTGTAGACTTGTGGTGAGATATCATGAAGTTTGATGTGAGTTCTTTTATTACTTCATTTATAAAATGAGTTCCATTGTCACTCACAAGTTCAAAGAAGCATCCAAAACATGTGATAATGTTCTCAAAGAGGAACTTAGCTGTTGTTTTTGCATCTGCCTTTCGTGTTGCTTTTGCTTCAGCCCATTTGGTTACATAGTCGGTAGCCACAATGATATATCGTGATTGCGTGTTATGTGCAGCCGGACTAATCGGTCCTACAACGTCTAAGCCCCACTTTTCAAATGGTTGGGTTACCTTGATGGGATGTAGAGGCATCCTATCCCTTCTTTGTGGCTTCTTGAAGCGTTGGCATTCATCACATCCCTTTGCAAAAAGTGATGCATCCTTAAACAGAGTGGGCCACCAATAGCCTGACTGTAAGATCTTTCGGGTAGTCAACTTTCCTGAAAAGTGACCACCAGCTACGCCCATGTGTGCCTCTTGTAGAATATATAAATACTCATCCTCGCGGGAACAGCGTCTAAGAACATCATCTTTTCCTCTTTTATAGAGAGTTCCAGCCAGTAAGCAATAGGGTTCGCATTCCTTGATTAATTTTCGAGCTATATCTTTTCGCAACTCTTTGGGTAGAAAACCATTAACTAAGAAGTTAACAATATTTTCACTCCATTCAGGCATTGTCTCAACAATGAACAAAGGAGTATCAGGCAATTCATCATCAACCCCCGTAGGAGCTTCGCCATTAGGGATACGAGATAAATGATCCGCCATGACATGTTTCCTCCCAGGCCTCACAACAACGGTGAAGTCAAACTCAAGAAGAATTAACAACCATCGTGTAATTCGACCTGTGAAACACGGCTTGTTTACCAAATATAGCAATGCTTGATGATCAACATAAAACACAAACTTGGTAGCAAGAAGGTAATAGTGAAATTCCTTTACTGCGTAAATCATAGCTAGACCTTCACGCTCTGTAGTAGTGTAGTTCATCTCGGCATCATTTAATTGGCGACTTGCAAAGCTAATAGGGTAGTCCAATTTATGTTCTCCTAGTTGAGTTAGAACACACCCAATAGAAAATTTTGATGCATCAATATGCACATGAAAAGGTACATTCCAATCAGGTGTTCGCAGGATTGGAGCACTTGTTAGGGCCTTCTTTAATAACTCATAAGATTGATGACATTCTTCCGTCCAGTGAAACTCGATAAGAAGCTTGTACAATGGACGCGCTATCTCAGCAAAGTTTAAAATAAACCTTCGATAATAACCAACATGGCCCATAAATCTTTGAACTCCTTTATAGTTCGTAGGTGGTGGCAAATCGGCAATGGCTTTAATCTTACTCTCATCTGTGGATATCCCGTTCTTGGACACTATATGCCCTAGAATGACTCCATGCTTAACCCAAAATTGGCATTTGAAAGGGTTCAATGAGATGCGATAAAATCTGCACCTTTCAAATATTTTTCGTAGATATAACAAATGCTTCTCCAAGAAGAATAAACACAAAGGTCGTCTAGGAAAGTTTCACAAAACTCCCTTAGAAATTCTTTAAACGCAGTGTTTATTAATCGTTGGAATGTAGCAGGGGCATTTGTTAAGCCAAAAGCCATAACACGAAATGCAAACACTCCAAAATCTATGATAAAAGCAGTTTTAGCTTGGTCCTCTAATGCAATTGTGATTTGATTGTAACCAGAGTACCCATCTAAAAATCTATAAGCTTCCTTGCCCACAACTCTTTCAAGCACATGTTCTGAATATAGCAAGGGATAATGATCTCTCCTAGTAGCTGCATTAACTTTCTTGAGGTCCACGCACACTCTTAGTTTCCCATTCTTTTTTGGCACAATGACTATTGGAGAAACCCATTCTGAGTTCTCAATAGGGTATATGAATCCACATTGGATAAGTTTTTCAATCTCCTCTTGTACAATTTTGGCGTACTTAGGATTCATTGGATAGGGTCGCTGCTGGACGGGTTTAGCAATGTTGATCATGGGAATTGTATGTTGCACCACAGAAGGTGGAACGCCCTTCATGTCATGATATGTCCAAGCAAAGATATCCTTGTATTTCTTGAGGAGCTCCTTAAGTACAGCCTCTTCAGTTTCGGTAAGGTCTTGAGCAATAAAGACTGGTTTAGACTCCTCACCTGGTTTTGCTAATTCTATCTCTTTAACTACCGCTGGACCATCATAGACTCCACTGCTTCCATTGGTAGGTATTCGTTGGGCTTTGGCATACACAACCTTTCGCTCCCCCGTGGTATAAGATTTAAAATGTTCAGGAGCCGTATGTAAGTCAGCAGGCTCTTGTCCTGACAGAGACCTTTCTTTTAGTTCTGCCTCCTTTTGTTGTTGTGCCAACTCTTGTTTTGACGTCTTCTTATAGTTAGACTCAATTTCGGCTCTGTAACCCCAATTGTCTACTAGCTTTCGATGAGCATCACATGCCCCTAGATAGCTAAGCCATTCTGTAGTAGATCTTTCCTTGTTTATCCTAGCTCTCACATTTGCTCGATATCGTCGTCTCTTATATGACCTTTGTTTCTTGTTAAGGTTTTGATTTTGGTAAATGTTTGAACTCGACTCGTCTGATAGGTCTTCGCTTGTATCTTCTTCACTCTCATATAAATTACCATAGATGGTCGTACTAGGCCTTGAGTGTTTAGTTTCTATACTTGGTTCACTCGATGTTTCCTCAGGTTCTGAATCCATTTCTCCCTGAGATTCCGTTTCCGATGTGTATTGGCCTGAAGCCTTTGAGGAATCATCAGTTTCACTCTCAGGTAGGTGTGCCTCTTTCTTATCATCGGATGTTACATGCGCTACACCTAACATGTTTACTGGTGCAATGTGTGGTATCTCTTCCCCATCTGGTGTTACCTAGGTTGTTCCTCTAGCTTCCCATGTATCTATAGTTGCCTCTAGGTGTACCCAATCGACATTGTCTGACTCGGTCATTCCGGGTAGGATATCCATATAAGGAGAGTTCTCCCCAATATCCGTGTCTTCGTTACACGTGTAACAATACTGTAATGGAGCTGAGTGAATTGTTGTGTCTGATCGATTATCAATGATGAATTTATTTCTTAGAGGATGCGTTCGACCACTTAAAAGATCAACTCGAATGACAGAGTCTTGGAACTGTAAGTAGACGTGGTTTTTGGACCAGTCATGCACCATTTTTGCTTCCCTCATGAATGGACGCCCTAAGATCATCTCAAATGACATAGGATGCTTGGAAAAATCCATAACAATGAAAGTCTGCCTTACCTTGTGTCCCAAGACCTTGATCCTGAGATCCTTTAGCATTCCAATAGGCGTAACAATAGATCCATTAGCCATTTTTACCACTACGCTTGTGGCTTCAAGGTGAGGTCTCCCCATAGACTCCCAACAACTCTTTGTCACCATGCTGACTCCCGCACCACCGTCAAGGACCCCCTTTACAGTTAATCCTTTAGTAGCGATTGGTAGAGTAGCATTAGATTCATCACCTTCAAAGTATTGCCCCAACTTGTTAACAGGTATTTCTATAACAAGGTTCTCATCTAGGTTGGGTTGTGGATCTATGTGTTCCTCCTCTATTGGCATCTCCGCAGCTCCATCCATCTGTGCAAATTGTGGTGGCCCAAACTTTAGTTCTCCATTGAGGAAGGCTCGAAGAGCTGAGACTAGCTCAGGGTCTTTATATAGTTTGGACATGATGGTGGTTCTAACTTCTGAAGACATGAAATCCATCAATTTCGCAATGTTTAACGGCACCTTTTGGACTTCATTCCCTTGACGTGGGGAAGATGGGATCTCCATTTCTTCGATAGGATCAGGTGGTCCCTCTGTAAACATTCTTTCCATCAAGAAATGAGTACGCCCACTTTCCCATGACTTTAAGTCACTTTCTTCTTGGATGACCCTAGGTATGTCCAAGGGTCTATGGACTTGGTGAGGTTGTTGTTGCGTAGGGAACACGGTGTCTGTAATTTGGATCTTCCTAGGTGCTGGTTCTAGATCCCTTTGGGTATCTTCTACCAAACTCCTTAATTGCTTGACTCGCTCAATCTCCTCTGTAGGGTTTGGGTAAGTTCCTATCTTCTTTTTGGATCCTGGCCATTGTGGCTCATGAAGATCTTCCTTGTTGGTTTCTATGTTAGTGGTCGTTTTGGTCTTCATGGTTTCACCTGAATCAGAATCTTCTTTAGTGTCGTTCATATATATGGGGTCATCACCAGTCCCTATGTTGTTCTTTGAGCTGGGGTCTGACTTCGCTGCTTTTTGCGATCTCTTTCTTCGTGTTTTCTTCTTTTTCTGAGATTGGGCAATTGATGCCGTGTCTCTTTCCTCAAGAATATAATTTTGTTTCTGGAGCATCGATCGTGTGAGTGCGTTTACAAGTACTATGTTTATAGTTGGTGGTGTCCCATCAACAATCTCTATTAAGTTCAATGGTGTGATTTTCGGTGCGTTTGGATTGTTAGGACACTGTGCGATCAAATGATCTATGCCACAATGATTACAAGTGAGTATTGGCATTGCCAATGCACTCCCTTGACTTGTTTGCATTAGTGCAACATTCTTTTGCATTCTAATGAGGCACTCAGCTACTCGATGTGGTCCACCACATTCGTAGCACTGAAGAGGTGGTCTCCTGGCAAAACTAGTTTTGGCCTCTTGCTGCTAGCGCAGTAGCTTGATATACCGGTTTGATTTGTCCCCAATGGTCTTCCATATAGTACATGGGACACTCCTCAAGCATGTCGACTCCATAGGTGATACTAGAGTCTATGTCCTCTTCGCAATCTACATAAGTACTAGATGACTTGCAACCTATTTGGTTCATAGGTGTAACTCTTGGATGAGGGGGTTGCAGTCCTAGCACTGGAGGTGGCAACGGTGTGGTTTGGACCACATTTTGGGTTCTAGGGACCATGTGCTGTAATGGCAACTGTTGCTCCATGGGTGGGGTAGGCATCAATGCAGGAACTCGAGGTGAGTCTGCCCAAGCTATAGGCGGTCTATTTTCCATGATGCGTTTAAGCATTAGGCAATCCTTCGCTTGATGGCCATACCTACCACACACGTTACAAGTCCCGTTAAACTTTACTCTGAAAGTAGGGCATTCACTCGTAGTATGTGGGCCCAAGCAAATTGAGCACCATTGTTGCTCCCTTCTTGGATACATATGAGTGTTTTGTGGAGCACGATTACCCCTAAGGCTTTCTTGGATGGCCTTGGTGAGATCTGCCAAAGTCATCTCAGATATCGTTTGCACTTTCACGATTGGCTTTATCTTCATTGGCTCATGCCCTGACGCTTGCGAGCTACCAGACTTCGGCTCGGCAGACACTCTTTCTCCTGCAATCATTAAATTATCCTCCAATTGGATTGCATTCATGGTGACTGCTTCCCAAGTAGTGATACCTCTAATGACTAGGCCATTATAGATACTTTCATGTCATAGTCCCCTAATGAATCTATCGAGCGATTGGTTGTTGTTGAATCGCTCGTTTGGATTGCATTGAGAATTCAAATTCTTTAGGCAACTAATGAAGTCTCTCACGGATTCACCTTCTTCTCGTTGGGCTTTCTGGAGCTGAGAGGCTACACCCCAAAGTACTCCCTCTCGTATGTGCTCTTTCAAGAACAATCTCCTAAGAGTAGAGTAGATCGTTTTCTCTTCTACTCTTAAGGTTCTATACCAATCTCCAGCCTTTCCGCTTAGGGTCAAACTCATTGTGCTCTTCCAAGGAATCTCACACATGTTCAAAGAATTCCATATGCTTTCTAGCATCTCCGTCTCCACTGAATCTCTGTGTGAGCTTAGCTACTTGAACTGCCTTACTCCTAGGCTCTCTATCAGGTGCACTACGCATGTTTTCCGCAATAGAGCGACCGATAGTTTGAGCAAATGCTGCCAAATCTCCTATTTGAGCAGGTATAATGGGTGTATGTGCTCCTGGAACCACATGTGAGATGGGATTTGGCCTTGGCCTTGGCATACGCACGGCTCTTGGGTCCCATATTTCGTATGGTGGTGTACCAGACGGTGGTCCAAAGTTTACAGGCGTGGCCCTAGGCATAGGGGGTGCCTGATATGGCATGTTATTATTAAATGGCATGGCTCCACTTGTATAAGAGCTTGGATAATGCCATTGTGGATTGTAAGCTCTTGGAATAATCGGAGGTGTAGGAGCTACATGAGGCTGAGGTACGACAGGTGCACATGATTGATACATATATGTAGGTATAGTTGGGGGCACTGTACTGCTAGGCATCGGCGCAGTATTAACAAATGAACTCCATGGTGTACTTCTTGTCATGCTCACCACTGGGATATGCATGGTAGCCGTAGTGTCATTAAGAGAAAGATGAGCTAGATCTGGGAAGGTAAAGCTGCCACTTGAGGGCTCAGATTGTACTGAGGCTCCTGGCGAAACAACATATGGAGGATCAATGGGGCTCACTGAGGGAGTCTCCATTTGTGATAGGGTTGGTTGGTTGGCCTTTCCCGTATCCAAGAATCTCATTAGGCTTGTTGAAGGCATGTTGATCCCTGTGTTCTGTCTTTCTAACTCGACAATCCAATGGAGGACATCACAGACTTTCTGTTGTTGCTCATCTATGCTAGTAGCACCCGATGTGGATTGTAGAACATCTAACCAACCCACATGATAGGTGTGTCATGTGTACCGATCAGTTAAAGCTTCTGCTTGTAGGTCATACTCCCAATTTTCTTTTAGGAATATCCCATCTAGGCTTGGCGTGCTGGAGGTTTCCCTCGAAGTGGAAGCATTATTGATCCCCATCGCTTGCCCCTCCGTGACTGCTACCTTGGGAGCAGTCGGTTGCTTGGGTGGCATGATTGTTGTCATAGGAGCCTTTGCTTTCAGGGCTCGACTTTGTTCTAGCCTTCGTAGGTTCTCAATTTCCCTCTCCCTTGTTGCTTGCATATAGCGTTCGATCTCTTGTACTTCGGCAAGACTCCTACCATCGGGTAGTAAAACCTCAGAGGGAGATAGTCCTAAAGGATCAGGAGGTGCAGTGGATAGAACATTCACATGCACACTCTCAAGAAGCATAGGGTCTATTTTAGGCATGAATGACGAATTTACTTCCCCACTCCCTTCATTTATTTCATTAACCACATGTTCGGAGCGAGTAGCTCTACTAAGGGTCTCTTTTAAGCGGCTAAACACGCTGGACCCGGGCCGTGGGCCCATGGCATGCATGTCTTGACTTGAACTATCAGGGTTTGGTGTAGGATACCCCTCCATGACTTCGTAGTCAGAGGAAGAATCACTAGACGCGATATGAGGATCTTGGGTCGCGCTACCTTGAGTCCCGGCCAAAGGTCAAGAACCTAGGGTGGAGGAATAATGGGTGCCCGCGTAAATGGAGGAACTACCAATATGCTCGCGCTCTAACACTCGTCCAGAGAGTAGGTTCATATGACTTTGATCCCCTAGAAGTGTCAGTGAGTGCCTGTGAAGGCTGCTCACCTAGTATTTTTGGGTGTTTTGCAACCCAAGTCTTTTTTTTAAAATTTTTTGGTCCCTTTTTTTTTCTGACCCAGCTATAGAATAGAACGTATGATAGCTCAAAATGAGCGTCTCGGTCAAAGGGACGTGCCGTGCTTTACAGCCCTCCGTTTGGTCACTTTATGCCCTAGGAATCCCTAAAACCGTCAATTTCTAGTAGGGAACTAGGCCCAAATTAGAAAGTCTAAGGGTGCAAGTGGGAAGATAAGGGAGGAGAGTGGAGGACTTGCCCCACATGCTCTCATTCCTTCTTGAGGGGGTAGGGTATATATATAAGAGTGAGTCTAGTATATATCATAAGACTGAGGACTGAGGCCTGGGCCTGGGCTTGGGCTTGGGGAAACGATCCCGATCAAAATTTTAGTGTAGGCCCCCAGTTACTCACGCTTAAATATTTTTGGATTTTTTACAAATATATTTTTTTTAATTTTTTTTAAAAGCGACGACCGCGTGGTTTAGGTGACCCTTTCTTGGCTACACACACTGTCAACACCTACCTAACCTCTCTGTCAACAGCTCACAGCTCACTACCTTATCTACTTACTAACAGTGCTGCTAACCACTAACTGATCTACTAACTAATATGTTAACTACTCTGCTAACTGCTTACTGACAGTGAGCTAACTGTCCACCTACTTCCTCTCTCACTACCTTACTGTGAAAAGACTGTGTGCAGGCAAACCTTAACAGAAAACTGTGTACAGACTGTGTGCAAATAGACATTGCTAACTGTCTACCTACTTGCTCATTCACTGCAAACAAGCTAACGACTACTAATTGTGCAAAGACTGTGTGCAAACAGAAAACACAAGATTATGCAGAAATCACAGAACTTGCAGACAATACAGAAATTAACAACTTGCAGAAAAATAACTCATTCCTCTTCCTCTTCCTCTTCTTTCCTACTACAAACAACTCATAGAAGAAGCACAAAGTGCCTCTTGGGCTTAGTGCAGGGCGATTCCCCGGCAGCGGTGCCAAAAATGTGCGCTCCTTGCCGAACTGTCGAAGCAAGGGACTTGCCTAACACTGTGTGCGAGCCACAGACGGCTCCAAGCATACAACTAGCTTAACTAGTAAGCTCAAAAGAGGGCAATGGTGTGTCACTCACCGCTCTATGCTCCTGCCGTGGAGGATTCCTCGCTGCGAAGAAGAAGGAGACGCCGCTACGTCGCACTCAACCGCTTCACCGCCGTCGTGCTGCTGCAATGCTCGATCACACACACACACACACACACACTAGTACACAAGGAGATGGAGCAAGAGCACTCTTCTTGCATTGCACAAATGAGAGAATGAGTGAATTTTAGGTTTAGTTGGCTTTTATATGAGCTCACCCCATTCACACTTGGGCGCCCATGCTTAGCCAACTAATCCCTTGAATGTCCCAGTTAGAGTGCTCCTCTGATCGGCGATCACTCTTACCCTTTTCCTATTGGACCGACAAGCCCGGTACCTGACTCTACCAAATAAATAATACAATTTCCATCGTAGGTTACAACGTCCGTCTCGTAGGTAATAGGGTGTCCGTGAGCCGTGAGGGTTAACAGTAGAAAAACCTCTCATGAACCCTGCCTGGCTGGCTGCACATATCCCCTCCCTCTCTGCCCATCTACTCAACTACTACTCAAGAATGGATGTGTACAACCGTGCTAGTGTGTGTCCAATCATGATAGTGCAATAATTCCTAGGTTCCATTGGGTCTCCTGACTTGAAGATAGGTACAATAGTAGATAAGCTCTATAGGGTCTCCTGACTTGAAGATAAGTACAAGAGTAGATAAGCTCCAAGTATCAGGCAAGCCCTCACACATGGCACATTTGAACATAATTGCTAGAAGCTCTACTAGTAGATCTCTGGCATGCACGAAATGCTCGGTCACTAAGCCATCATGATCATATGCTCTCCCAATCCTCATCCTATCAATGGACTTCTTCATCACCTCAGTGGTTGGTGAAAAAAGCACATGTGTGTGGGCATGGATCGGGGAGGGGGATTCCTCATGAAAGAGTTGCCATGCCTCACGTGAGTCCTGACTCAAGAATAGCTACTATAGATCCTGCTCTAGTCGAACCAAAAATGGCCTCTTCTTTTGTCGCACTATGCATTGGAATTCAATGTGTGATTGTCTATGAGTGATGTCTCCGAAAAGAACCTCCCTCTGAAGTCTGGCTCTTGTCTCATGACATTCCTCATCATACTAGCTATTCTAGGGCATGCTCCTAGAATATCATCTCTGGTCAAGTTGGGTGTGTGGATATGCCTCTACTACTGCATCATGTAATGTCTGTGTCAATGTAGTAGTAAGCTCCTCCAGAGGTCTCTCTACTAGCTCCTCAGTGCACAGGTGTCTATAGATCCCATCTACAGACACCTATCATACTAGCTATTCTAGGGCATGCTCCTAGAATATCGTCTCTGCTCAAGTTGGGTGTGTGGATATGCCTCTACTACTGCATCATGTAATGTCTGTGTCAATATAGTAGTAAGCTCCTCCAGAGGTCTCCCTACTAGCTCCTCAGTGCATAGGTGTCTATAGATCCCATCTATGTATATAGAGTCCGTCTCCCGCATGAAGGCGTAGTGAATAGGGGGGCTGCTACCTGTGGCATGTGTGTTGCACTAAACTAGAAAGAGATGGTCATCGATACAAGGGCAAGATCCACTGCCACACAACAGGTCTCAGTCCAACCGTGAGATCATGGATACTAGAGATGAAGCTCGGTTGTGCCATGACATAATCCACTGTGCTGACTCCATGTCTATGTGGAAAGCATGTAAAACCTTGTGCAACGGGAAATCTTTGTAGGCCATTCAAGATGGACAGTCCATGTGCAATCCCCATGTCTATCATGTGTCATCCATACTCAATATGTTTCACATCTTGTGATAGTCTAGACATGCCCGTCTCTCTGTATCTCCTCTGAAGTATCATAAAATATTATATAATGATGTGCAATCCTAGCATTGAAGTCCCATAGGATGATAATTTCACCATCTCTAGAGAACTCCCCTATGTCATCATCC
Organism: Adiantum capillus-veneris; assembly: GCF_014529385.1. NCBI lineage: Eukaryota > Viridiplantae > Streptophyta > Polypodiopsida > Polypodiales > Pteridaceae > Adiantum > Adiantum capillus-veneris. Next base: position 81,110,347 of record NC_140955.1, on the reverse strand, counting down.
AAAATAAAAAAGGGGGACTGTCCTCTGGGTGGTGCATATACTGTTGTACTCAGGGGAAAGTAGCAAATAGTAATGTAAAGATACCTTCTTGTCTTTGCTCTCAATCTCACCCACATGTACCTAGCCTACTCATCCCTGTGGGCGATATGTATCAATGGCTACAACTCCTCCCTGAATAACACCACCACCACTCCCTCCTAGCCCCACCCTCTGTTCTCTGATCATGTCTCATGTTTGCAGACCGTCTCCCATCTGTATCCCCGTTGATGTGAGGCATAGATTTCCCAGGGGCCTGATGTATCTTAAAGTAGAAGATGACATCTCTCCAAGTAAAACTATCCTCAAAAGCACCCACATCAAGGTGCATAGATCCATTAAAATGCTAGGTGGCAACTTTGAGAGTGGTCCCATAGGTCTTGCACTGTCGTGTGCAGCGTCGCTCCAATATCACCACTCTTCCATCTCTACAAAAGGCAATCTTACCTTTTTTCCTTGCTTCTCTAAGCTTCGACATTACCTCCTACATATGAGCGATCTGCAAGAGGGAAAGGTCATCCAGGAGAAATATGACCGCCTTCTTAAGAGTTGGTCTCTTCTTCAAAAAGTCCTTCTTGACTTCCATGGAGGGAAAAAGAAGGACAAGTGCCCTTTCTTTCAAGGTTTCCCCATTGCTTCCATTTTTCTTTTTATTGCCCACTCTCCAAGCTTTTGTGTGCATCGGCTCATTAACCCCCATCAAAGCCATGAGTTCTTTTACGTCTTCGTCCACATTATCTTTGTCTTTAAGGCCGCAAATGCTCACATGTAAAGCGCACTGACGCCTTCTTTGATCCTCTTCTAGTGTCAGGTTAATAATGGTGGGTGTGGATGTTGTTTCCTTGCATTTTCCTTTCTTGGAAAACTCAATCCATTTCTTGCCCTCATTTGCCTTCTGTTGAGTCTTTGTAATAACGTCCACCCAATAAGTTGTCATTTCTTTGTGTTGATCTTCCCCCTCTTTGATGGCCTGCACTTGCTCTTTAATCATGTTGAGTTCTTCTAATACTGAGGCTTGCAGTTCTCCCTCTTCAAGTGTGTTTCATGATTGTACCTCGATGAGATCCTTCTTGAGTGACGCAATCTCTTCATCTTGGGCCATCACACGATCTTCCAATGTAGTTATCTTGCTTTCTTGGACCAACACGCGTTCTTCGAGCATCTTATTGTGCCCAAGAGGTTGCGGTTGATCTTGTTAATGGTTTCGGTCATTTCTTCTTTGCACTTTTGAATGGCATCCTCTAAATCTCTCTCTCTCTCTCTCTCTCTCTCTCTCTCTCTCTCTCTCTCTCTCTCTCTCAACCAGATGGTGAGAAGGGTGCCATCAAGGTGCTGAGAATGGTTTTGGAACAGTGCCATGAAGAAAATTGACATCAAGGCAAGGATTGGGTACTTTTCATGTTTTAAGGGTAGGTTTTGGTGGCATTCTCTTGTGAGATTCTCATTACTGGTGCAAAACTTGCCATTGGTGCCAAATCATGGGAGAAAAAAGACTGGTAGCAAAGTCACAGGGAGCTATCACACAAGCGAAAAAATGTGGATGCTATTGGTCCTTTTCCCACGTCAGCAAGCAATAAGAAGTATGTTATTGTTGCCTTTGATTCTTTTAGAAGATGGGTAGAAGCCAAAGTGGTTAGCAAGTTGCTCGGGAATTTATTGATCACATGGTTCAAATTTTTTTTTTTGATTTGGGGTGCCCTGGGTTCATATTTTTGATAGAGGTTAACAATTATGTAGCAAGCTAATTTGTGCTAAGAAATTGGGTATTTACCACAGGTTTTCATATTATCCTTAGTGCAATGGATTGATTGAGAGTGCAGATAGAAATGTCATCAGGATGCTAACCAAGTATACTACAAGCAGGTGGAGTGGGAGGCCAATTTGGCTAAATGTTTGTGGCCTTACCAAAATTCTTAGAAACTAGCTATTAACTAAACCATTTGATTTGGTTTATGGTAAAGAGGATTTCTTGCCTATACATGCATAGATTGGAGCATTAAAAGGTATATGGTATGATAATAAGGCTCAAAGGGATATTGTATAGGATTGAATGATTTGTCTTGAAGCAAAGGGAGAAGAAAGTTGCGAAGTTCAATTAGAGCTTGCAGGAAAAGGGAACACAAGAAGGAGACTTGGTGATGAAGTATGAGAGCTATTTGGATTTTATGTTCCAAAATAAGTTCAAGAAGAAGTAGACACGGCCTTACAAAGTACATAAAGATTTTTCTAATGGTATGTATCAATTGATAAGGATGAATGGCAAGAAGTTGTGGCATAGGGTGAATGGATTTTGGTTGAAACTCTATTTTGACAAGTCATTGGTTACTTGTGTGAATTAGTTTTGCAAATCAAGGGGGGTGGGCAACCCACATAGTTTGATCTTTTTTATAACCATGATTAAAACTTTGTATTGCAGATGATAGAATACATGTTTTCTTACTATTGGAGTTTTCTAGTTCACCCATGAGACAAGGTACTTGATGTTATGATAGTATCACTTGAAGTAAGATTGTAAACAATGCACCTGTCATCCACAAACTTTATAACAAGAACAAGTCTTGCTAATGTGGCAATAGACAACAAATTCTTCTTGATTCTAGGTGCAAAAAGTACATAAAAAAGTGTGAAGGAACTACCATTAATTGTAGCGAGCACAACCTTTTCAACTCCCTAAACTGGATAAGAGGCATTGTTGGCACAAGAGACAATATTCCCATTGGGGACAACATCAAGAGAAGTAAACAAGTCATGTGATGAGATGTAATGTGCTTTGTAACTCCACTGTCAAAGTACCATGCATGTGAATCTGTAACCTCACATGAGTTCATACTAAAACTGCACACTAATAGCCCAATCTGCATCAACAATAAAATTTGCAGATTCTGCAATAGTTGCATTTGAAGAAGATCTAATTTCTTTCTTACGTGCCTCTTTAGCATTTATCTTAGGACATTACTTTATCAAATGATCATTAACTCTGCAATAGATACAACACAAATTTTTCTTTCCTTTCTTAGCAGATTTACCAAATCTATCGTTGTTATAGGAAACATCTGTCTCACAGATGGTTTGCTACATGAAAAAGGAACATTGGAAGTTATTGCTACCTCTTCTATTTGTAGAAACAAAAGCCTGATTAATAGCACATTGTGTAGCCTTGTTTTTCGTTGAAATAGCTTCTTGTAATAACAACAAATTGTCCAACCCATTAAATTTAACAGCATTATCATTGCCCTATGCAACAAGCCTCAAAGTTGAAGCAAAAGTCTAATACAAATGTGATAACGTATCTAGGATGGTCTGCACAAGTGAATGGTTGGAAACAAGTTCACCCACAGCAACAAGTTGCTCATTGATATCTTTGATTTCATGTCCATTTCATATTCCTCATGCATGATCTTTAATTTTATCCATTTGCACAGATATGCTATTTATGCCTCATTACGACATGCATACAATCCAATTAGAATCTTTCAAGCTTGTTTTTTTGTTTTTGTTAAACGAATGTGAGGAGTAATGGTGTGCTTGATAGATAGATAATCAATGCATGTGCTTGCTCAACTCTACTATCCCAACAAGCCTATTCAGCTATAGGTAAAATAGCACGAGCAGTAGAAGCTGAATTGCTAGAACCTGCAACATCCTCCACATAACTGAGTCCATAGGACCCTGTCGTACACCAAAACCTTTAACAATGTTCCATACACCAAGTGAAAATGTACATGCTACATCACGTAAGCCCACAATGGGTAGTTGTCTCCATCTAGTTTCTCATCAATCGACAACATCTTGAAAACATCACTGCTTGAGTCCATCTAGTTTGTCATCAATTGACAACATCTTGAAAACATCACTGCTCTCAACCATAGTGAAAGACTAAACCTGACGTAGAAAATGCTCAAACCAAGTAGAGACTAAAGGGGAACTATTTAATTTCCATACCACAAACCACAGTAGACTATCAAAAACCTATAATACAAACATTAATAGTGGATGCTCAGTGTCATACTTGCACACAGAAAGAATTGATTCCTTGGAGTGTGGGCTAGATTCGCCAAAAACAATAGTTACAATCAATAAACATCATGATCTTTTGTGAGGAAGGGATTGCATGCCTAGCTAGGTGTGGTTGGGGGCAAGGGAGTGCCGGTCTGAGGTGGGCTTGCCCCAAACCACACCTAGCTAGGCATATGGTCCCTCTTGAGTAGTAGGTCATGATGCGGAGCACTATGGGGAAAGATGGAGAAAAGCGCTCCTTTCTTACATGGGAAAATGTCAGAAGCTTCTTGTGGTAATTTCCTTAGTTAGGATTTTAGTGCATGACCTATAAGCTAGAATCGATGTTGGTTCGGAGCTGACATAGTAAAATTCACATGTTCTTTGTTGTCTTGTTGTGCATGTACAAGCCAAAACTAGTTTTGAACTAGTTTAACCTTTCATTCTTTGTTGAATAATTTTTTTTGTAGGAATCTCTTCTATGCCTACAATTGATGGCCATTGTGCTTGTTAAAGAGGGGAGATGGCATCAGTTGATGGCATGACTGGTTGGATCATGATTGATCATATGAAAGTGATATCATGTCAAATTGATGATATAGTCCAATATGATATGGAAACCGAGTCTTGCAATATAGAAATTACAACTAATCGTGCAACTTTGTACTCATATTAAGACCACAAATCTGTTGTCTAGAATCTGTGATTTGTCTAAGGGGTGCAAGACCTAGTAAGCATGTTTCCACCAAGTATAGGTTCATGCAATGCCATGACATGGAAGATTGATTATGTGGCACTTTGATGGCATGGCAAACTCATGTTGCAATACGGACATCACCACAAAAAATGTTGCAAGGCCTTTCCAAAAATCTACATGTTGCAACCAATTGAGCACCCATGTCTGGAGAAGCTTAATCTCAAATATACCCTCCTCTTGACATAAAAAGTACTAGTTGGGGCTTTTTGGATCCTCATTTTTTGAAAGTTTCTCTTATAAGCCCAACCCAACAAATCCTATCAAGAAGGGCTTGCAAGCTACTTTGAACACACACATAACTTCCATACGAGATGCTCATTGTGAGAAGGGTCATACACTCTACACCGAGGTTCTTGTAAATTCATTTTGGTGTCCATTATTTGATACCTGATAAAGGATCTATGGCTCCTTTCAAGTATGTTCAGGTGTTTCAACCAAGCACAAATTTTGTGATCATAGGAAAGCAATGTTTGCATGTTAAGAGATAGGAAAATAGACCTCTTTTTTTTTTTGGCCTTTACAAATTTTGTGATCATAGGAGAGCAATGTTTGCTTGTCAAGAGATAGGGAAATAGACCTCTATTTTTTCTTTTTGGCCTTTGCAATCGCTTACAATAGCTAGGCACTTCACCAAAAAATGAATGTTCAGTATAACCTAAGAAAATTGCATTCCAAGTCAAGTGTCAAATATTTAGTCAACACATTGGCGTACATACAATGATGTCTAGTTAGTGGCCCTCTTAAAATAAAAGGACAAAAAACTTTGCCATCATCGGCTTTGCCATGTGGCACTAATCAACAAGCTATTTCTAATGGTACACAATTCCAACAAGCTATTCCAAGAGAAGTGTCAAATACTTAGTCAATAGATTGGCCTATATACGATGATGTCTAATTAGTGGCCCTTTTAAAAGAAAAGGATGAAAAAACTTTGCCGATGATTTGCCATGTGGCACTCATCGACAAGCTATTTTTAATGGTATCCAATTTCTCACAAAGAGAAAACAAAATTCATAATCCTTCAATCCTATTGATGATGATTGGTACAAAAAACTATCTTCCATGTTGAAAAAAAAAGTATTATCCTATATGTTTAATTCGATGGGGAATGCTCTAATCCTTTAGGCTTGTTGCTCATCATTGCATCACCCCTCATCATTGTGGTACTGTAAGATCCCCAATTTTTGGGTCTCTTTAAAAAAAATAAAAAAAAAAGCTTTCAATATCTATTTTGCCAAATTTTGACTTAAGATGCTTGATTTACAGTATTGAAAGGTTCTAAAGTAAAAAGCAAGGTCGTTTCCATGTTCCAGTAGGTTAGACGGACGTTTGGTTCAGTTTTGAAAAAAATCCGCTGTTTTTAGCTTTTTCATACTTTTTATGCTTTTAAGTGCTTTTTTGCAAAAGTCAGATCCTTAATCTACGTGTTCTAGGGAAGCTATGGTTCAATTTTGTAAAAATCTGCTTTTTGAGTGCTTTTCACTCTATTTTTAGCTTTTCTTGATTTTTAGTGCTTTTTAGTGAAAAGTGAGTCCGCTTTTATTCCAATGGACGAGGGGAACCCATGGTTCAATTTTAGAAAATTTTACTTTTTTGCTTTTTATGCTATTTTTAGCTTTTCGTGCTTTTCGGTGTTTTTGAAAAGAAATGTGCTTTTTATGATGACCTAAATATAAAAATATTAATTTTAGTCTCCGTCGGATTTAAAAATGATCACCGGAGCAAAAACGGGACCAGACGAAATTTTTACGGGAAATATTTTTTACAAAAAGCGGTACCGTAAATACACCAGGGTATTGAGGGAAGGTCATAATTATGTCAAGATATTACGGTGCGGCATAGTATAACTACGATATCCATTAGTTGGCCAGATACTGTTCAGATGGCCAATTTTGCTGCAAAAATTGAATGGTAAATGGGGGAGTTGACCATCAAAAGTTGTGCCATGTTTTTAGAAAAGACTGGAGTCTTTTCCCAAAAAGCAGGAGGCTATTCTAGGAAAAAATCTAGCGCTACTTGTAGCTTGGACATCACTCTGAGTAGCTATAGAACCTACAAATTGGCATAGAGTGTTTAGTTTTCAATGCTGTCTGTTGTTTCTACTACCGCAAGGCTATAAGTATCTATTATACGGGGTGGTGCAAGCTCTTCATCACCATCTCCATAAGCTCCTCTCTCTCTACCTTCTTATTATCTTCTCTCTCGGTTCATGGTGTACGCACTCTTCAGAAGCTTTCGCGGGGGATACCTTTACATAGCTCTCATCACTGCTCTCTTGCAGCAAAGCAAGAAGCCTTTCAACAATCCCTAATCAATTCTAAAGCATAGTGAGAAGCTCTAAACTCCATAGCCATCATCTCTCTCTCTCTCTCTCTCTCTCTCTATATATATATATATATATATAAATATAAATATATATATATATATATATATATATATATATATATATATATATATATATATGTCGTTTTTCTGAGTAGTCACCCTCTCGGTGATTGTTTTTTCGCATACGAATGCATGTAAGGATTAATCGAGTATTTAACATGATGTAATAAACATGACAAAGTGATATGATAGAGTGATAGTCTATATTATGGAGCTGATCTTGATACATTGGTTTGAGGTCAAATACTTTCAATTGCATATTTTGCATGCTCCCGAAAATGCCAAAAAGTTGTTTTTTGCATATATGTGAAGTTATGGTTTATGGTTGCCCTAAAGGTCGGAGCTGTTTTGCATCATGTTTATGGTGATGGAATGTTATCATATGATGTATGGGAGCTCATGGATTGTTGTGGATACCTCATATGCATGGTTATGATTGCTTTCCACCTTCCTAGGTCAAAACTAGCTCTATGTGCTAAGGAGGTGAAGTGCAGATGTGATGCATCAACTTTGCATGGTTGGATGTGGTCAAAATTTGATTTTTGTATCATGTGATTAGTTGCTGGTCGCACTCTTTTTATGCATGAAAGAATCACGTCTTAAGGGTCACATGTGTGTAGATCTCGATTGATTGTAGGGGATGTGTCAAACTCCAAGTGTGGGAGTTGGTTCAGTGTGATTATGATTTATGGTCAAGGGCTGAGATTCCCTTTTGGATTATGGTTGATATTCTATGGTGTAAGCCGGTGTGGCTCATGGTTTTTTCTTCTGGATTTGGTTATGCTATCGAAAGTTTTATAGCCATGTTATGTTTTAAAGTGGTTATGCAGTATTGGTCGTGCCTCACCCAAGTTGGATGGAGTGCTCGCCCGTGTGATGTGATTGGATTATGATTTATGGTTTTGCGATTGGATCATGGGGTGAATTGGATGGTTTATGGTAGACTTGTAAGAGACCCTGTACAGTCAAACTGCTTGAAAAAGATTGTTTGTGCATATGGAAAGTGCTATTGTGATTCGACTCAGGTGTTATGTTTCTCATGGCAGCGTCGCTACAAGACTAGAATCACCTACATCGTCTAGCCTTAGACTACAGATTTGTTGACCTGGGGCTTTCCTGGATCGGGGGTGTTGCCTAGGTCTTCTTCTTTTTGTTAGGCTCATCTACACGGTTAGTGCATCGGGGGTTGAATGACCTACACGTCTAACGCGTCAGGGATTTTGCCTTGGCTTTGCCTAAAGACCCGATGATGTGCATCGAAGAGGCGTGGCACCTAAACTGGTATGGTTGGTGTTGATACCCTACCACCTACTGGTACTTGGGATCCTTTCAGAGATCGTGTTCATGGAGGGAGGTGAAGCGACCTTAGCTTATGTCTGGCTCAGGTACGTTGGAGGTGTTTTGGCTTGCTCCTCGTGAAGTGAAATTCTCTATGTTCCGTAGTAAAGCGGAAGTGGATGGGTGAACCGGTTGATCCCTACACAGGGTTCAGTGCTCTGCTAGTTATTTTGTCATAAACTCTTTTTTTTTATGTTATGGTATACCCAGATTTTGTCATTGCATCAATACATGGTTGCCTGTTCCATTTAGATGGGCATCTACAGATTCTCTGTTGTCATCTTCTCATGTCTCTGTGCACTCTATTTCACCCTCCACTATATTCTCTCTCTCTCTCTCTCTCTCTCTCTCTCTCTCTCTCTCTCTCTCTCTCTCTCTCTCTCTCTCTCTCTCTCTCTCTCTCTCTCTCTCTCTCTCTCTCTCTCTCGCAACGCAGTGTACACATATATTCACCCTCCACAATGCTATATTTTTCTTGAATATGTGCTCATTCATAACACCCACTTAGGGGTATCACTAGTCGCTAGGTACCTCTGGATGCAGTCCGGCTCATGGTCTAAACTCCATGCTTGGTCGGGCGATGAGAACTCCTCCCCTATGCAAATGCTTTTGCAACTCTGATGTATACCGAAAATTGTATAAAAGTGTAAATTGTATATTTTGTGCATAGACCCTTGGGGAGGGATATCTCTCACCTGGTACTAGAGCCAATGCTTAAGGTTATGGGGATAGCCTAAAGCTTGATACTAGTCGGGTTAGTTATGCATCATGCACACATTCATGCATGTTGTTTGAGAAAAAGATATTGTATTCATAATGCATCTATAAATGACATTGGTTGGTGGTACTTGTTTGACTTGTCTCCTTGAGTGGGAGTGTTGATTTGAGTTATGGTTGATGTGTTCAAACAACGTTGTTGTAATATCTCTGAATGTTTGTTTTTGTATTAACAAAATGACTCCCAAAGTGACGTCTAAATGATTTAGCCAGGGGAATGAGGTTTTGACCGTATTGTTCAACAATATGGCGACACGATTTTCTAGGGATGAACGGGAACTCTTTTACTTAGAAATCGGGACCAAAGTCTTTGGCATACGAGGAAGCACAACTTGTTGGAAGAGTGTTGACCATAGTTACCTTACCCGTCACCAAGAACCCTTCCATCAATTCTTCATCTATATTGATGACAGTCCAAGAGATTGGTTTGCCAACCTCAGACTACTTCAACTCTGAATATGGTTAGGCCTAGAAGACATGTTCTACTACTTGACGATGTGTTCCCAGATGTTAAGAATTACCGCAATCGCTAAGAAGTTTGAAGCTCTTGCAACTATCATAGGAAAAGAAAAGTTGGAAGATAACTACAGACCACGTTGTCGCATGGGAGGTCTGAGATAATACCATGTTATGAGAGTTAAAAGAATATTTAGAGAATTAGCTCCAAGACACCCATAATATTGTAATGAGATCATAAAAATCAAATTCTGATGAATAGAAGAAGCGTAGACTTAGTTTTGGTTCACATGTGTACTAAGCTTTCTCTCTCTCATTGTCTTGTTTTACATGGATCTTCTTAATTGTCTAGATGAACTCTCAAGTGAATTTGCACAAAGAGTCTTTTTCAGTTATACGGTTGGATTCAGTCTCCATTGGGGAATTAAAGTGGTTCAAGTTTCAAAGGGGACTACAGATTACCTTGTACCCAACACTTATGTAGCATGGTAGTTATATGTTGAAGCTCAGTCTGAACATCAAACACAAGTTCTTGATAGGTTTATGAACAACCCACAGCTTTGTGTAAAGGAAAACATCCAAGAAGGCAATGTTAAAGTGCAAGGATATATTCTTTACCTTAACTTATACTCTCTTTTGGACATACCAAGTCGTAAACTCATACTTAGTAAGAAGGCCCTTATGTTAAAACCAAAGATACAGCTTTTGTGAGAAGGTCACAAGTAGAGTGTGGAAGAAGTCAAATGGCGGCAACCAATTCTATTATGTACCCCAAGATTGGTTCAATAGAGTCTATGTACCTATCCTCAAATACAACCTTCACAATGTCACCATTACCTTTGATGACTACGAGAAACCAAGGTGCATTGGTGACGTTGCCCAAGCACAACCAATGGCAGTAAACTCAAGTAGAGACTTCTACAGAAATGATGTAAATGAACGACATGCTCATGTAAACTGTTTTACTGGATTATCATATGATAACCCAAGGATTTATCACGAGAAGAAGAATGGTACGAAAAGAAAGACACGACTTTTAGTGCACAAGTTGAAGTTCTAAACTTTGACACCCGAGATGTGAACAAATGTAGGGGTAGAAGCTCAGTTGTAGGAACCAAAAATTGGTTCATTGGACCCTTTCGTATTTATGTATCTCCCTATAAACACTATGTATCTTTTTGGTCTTGTGCGGTTATAAAAATTTGATTTTAATATAGCACATATTGTCTTGAAGATATAATAATTGAGTTTGAATCTTGGTTTTATCATTCTAACAAACTTGAGTGATGATATGTGTGTGTAAATGATTGACATCTTACTTCGAGGGATATGGGCGGATATACTTTCTTGCCTTATGATGAAGGAGCATTTCCAAACTGGAGTTTAAGTACAAAGACTTGGCACTACCACACATAACGGGGAAGAGAAGAAAAGGTTGATGTCTACGGATTTCATTGTACCAAATACCTTCCGAGCGTGGTATCATTATGTTGCAGGGAACCCTGAGTTTAGACCACCTCAGCATAAACCCTCGCCTAAAGGAAGTATCGAGTGGATACAATCTAAGATGGGAACGGAGATTGTAGTCACTAATCAAATATTATACATAAATGCTGATGGACTTACCCTAAGACCGGTAAAAGAAACTTGGATGGCTAGAAACATACTTTCTTTAGTAATGGCCAAGGGATGCTTTAACATTGTTATGTTTAATGTATGGGGCAGGCAGTGCGAAAACAATGACCAACATTTCTTTAGCCCAGTACCTTGGAAGTTATTCTTTGACTTATTTGGGAAGTCAATGATCTACAATTGTCGCATTGTAAAAAATTTATACAATGCCTATAACAAACCTCAATGCCTTGCAGATTGTGCAAATATACACAACTCAGTGGGATGGGACACATCGTATGTGTTTCCAAAAGAATCAGCTTTCTTCAATGACTACTTCGGGTACAGGAAGGCAATTATCCATACCAAAATGGGAGTACCTGTAACCAATAAATCTCTTACTCAAGAATGGTATGACTCACACGCCAACGAAGAAATTTTCCAGCCAAAGATCACAAAGGATTAGGAATCAACCCTCAGACATACTCAAGGAATGGCACAACTATACTCCATTGGTGGAAGGATGTCACAATGGATATTACCGAGTGCATTATGTTAGAGCTATTAGGATTTATTAGAAACTTTCAAGACACTTTGTAGACTTTTGGAAAACCCAAAGTTTTGTGATATAGAAATTGGATTAGTTTGTTTATTATCCTTTCTCCTAATCTTTCCTCATCTTATCTTTAAATATATATTCTATTATATTTAAGAACATTGAGCGGAATAGAATATTTTATTAAGTGTGACCTTGATTGATATGGTGCAGTAAGTTACCATGTCTCCTAGAGGAAATGCGGCTGCTGCTAACGCAAATGCACTTGTTGTTCCTCAACACACCATCATCGATAGAGACATTGATGCTATGGTTCGCAAGTCTCAACCTAGAAAATTTAGCGGGGAAGACAAAGATATAGGCAAAGTTCTTGAAGATTGGATTGAGCGCATAGATGATTACTTTGACTTAGCCCATTCGTCTCAGCAGTAAACAAAGCTATCATCGCTAAGTTCAAACTAAAGAAAACAACCAAGCGTTGGTGGGGACACCATTGCTCAGAAAACAATGTTGATCCTAATGCTACAACTTGGGATTATCTTAAGACCGAGATTATGAAGAACTATCAAAACAAGGTCTATCATTCAGACTGTATGAATGAGTTTCTTGAATGTACTCAAGGAACCAAAGATCTCGAATCATACTATCAACATTTCTTAACCCTTGTCAAGTATGATCCAGCAGGGATGACTCAAGAGGTCAAGGTAGCTTGATTCGTGTCAAGGTTACATAATCCTATGAAGACTAGACTCCAAAGTCTTTGTCCACCAATTTTTCAGATGTCCTTGATGTACGCAAACTCGTTGAAATAGAATTATCTACTACCGGAAAGAGGAAACCATAACATGTCCCTGTTCGTGAAATCAAATGACCTCGTTCTGAGGAGGAACAAAGATTTGGGAACCCACAACAAAGAAGAGATAACTTATTACGTATGAAAGCTAGACATAATTATTTGTGCTACACTTGTCTTTATCCTAGTCAACAATCCAAGGATTGCCTATTTAACAATTCAAGCTTCACAGGATTGGTGGATAATTATGAACATAGAAAATTCAATCCGAATTGGAACTTCAAAAATTTTAAACCCAGGCCATCAATAGTTTAGAGGAAGTTCAATCAAAAAAACTTTAGCCAAAACCAAAGACAACCTCAAAACCAAGAGAATTTTATGCCAAACAATCCACCTTTTGTTCGAAATGGACCGCCTGTCAACAATAACAACAACGGAATGTTAATCGTCAACTTCGTCAAGGAGGAGGAGGAGGAAATCAAAGACCCCAAGTTAACAGAGCTCAAGGGGCTAGAGGTGAAGAAAATCAAGCAAACGTGTATGTTCATACTGCAATTGAACATCAAGGAGTGAGTGAACAATTTTAAATAATTCAAACCCCAGAGAAGTATCAAGGTAACCATTTTACCTTATTGGTTGATTCAGGGAGTACACATTCTTTCATATCTCCTAAGTGCATCAGAAACCTCATTTTGCATGAACACCCTGATATAGACCTTACAGTAGAATTAGCTATGTGTAGGAGGGTTAGATCTTCTACTTCAGTGGGGGTAACTTGAATTTTGTTTTGGATGGTCATAATACTTCTGCAAACTTCAGAGTCTTATCCATAGGAATTTACGATGGAATTCTAGGAATGGATTGACTTAAAGCCAATGATGCTCAAATACATTGTAAAGATGCTTCTTTGACTTTTGAAAATGATCAAAACTCTAGGGTTACAGTTACTGGGAAACGGGGAAAGCCTAAGCTCAGACTAGTAAACTTTACCAAACTTATGAAGAGTCATAGGAAGAATGAGAGGATTTACGCAGTAAAGCTCAACCCTAAGGAGAAGAAGATAGATTCAACTGATCCTGAATGGATAACGAAATTTGATGATGTATTTCCTGAAGAACTTTCATAACTACCACCCAAGCGTGATGTTGATCATGTAATAAAGCTTACTCCAGGAGCTCAACCAGTTGCTCGTAGACCTTACAAAATGTCAGTACCTAAATACGCGGAACTCAAAGAGCAATTAACTCAACTCCTTGAACAAGGCTTTATTCGACCGAGCGTTTCTCCATGGAGTACTACTGTTCTATTTAATCGAAAGAAGGATGGTACTCTACGTCTTTGTATTGATTATCGTGGATTCAACCAGGTAACAGTCAAGAATAAGTATGCAATACCAAGGATTGATGAACTGCTTGACCGATTACATGGATCTTCTATCTTCACAAAGATTGATCGTAAGTTAGGGTATTACCAAATCCAAATCAAGGAGGAGCATATACCAAAGACATGATTTAATACTCATTTTGGACATTATGAATTTACAGTTATGCCTTTTGGACTTACTAATGCTCTTGGAACTTTTAATCGTCTTATGACCGACGTATTTTGAGAGCATCTTAATGATTTTGTTCTTGTCTTCTTTGATGATAATATCCTGGTTTACTCAAGAAACAGAGAAGAACATGAACAACATGTGCGGCGAGTACTTGAACTTCTCCGTCAAAATCAGCTTTATGCCAAATATAGCAAATGCACCTTCTTCACTGACAAGGTGGAATATTTGGGATTTATTGTATCCAAGGATGGTGTTTCGACTGATCTAAGTAAGATCGAAGCTGTCATAGCTTGGCCTACACCAAAATCAGTACGAGAAGTGCGTGGCTTTCTTGGTTTGACAGGATGGTAGCGTACATTTATTAAAGTATATGCTAAGATTGCATCTTCGTTGACTAATACACTTAAGAATGCTAAAGTTTTTACTTGGAATGAACACGCTCAAGCTACTTTTGAGAAACTCAAAGAAGTCTTGGTGAATGCTCCAATACTACAGCTTCCAGACTTCTCAAAGACGTTCACTGTGCTCACTGATGCAAGTGGACAAGCAATTGGTGGTGTTATGTATCAAAAGAAGGAAAATCAATAGCTTATGAATCTCCTAAGTTACGTATACATGAGTTAAATTATCATACACATGACTTAGAATTATTGGTCGTTGTGCATGATCTTAAAGTATGGCAACATTATCTTCTTGGAAGGAGATTTAAACTACATACCGACCATAAATGCCTGAAGTGGATCTACACTTAACCTGACCTTAATATGCGGCAATGAAGATGAATGGAGTTGTTATGCGAATATGATTTTGGAATTGAATATAAACCTGGGAAGGAAAATCTTGTGGCCAATGCTTTGAGTAGGAAGAGTACTATAGTGACTGTCACAACCTCTACTACTTCTTTAATTGATCTTATTGAAGAAGGTATGACTAATGAACCGTATTACTTAAGAATCCAGTACTTGATAAACTTAAATAATCACCCAGAGAAGCAAGAAAGGAAAATCAAAGGCTTTCACGTTGAAGGTGATAACCTTTACTTTGGTAATCGCCTTCCCATTTCAAATCAAGGTGGAATCAAACTTCAGATATTACAGGAATCTCATGATATACCTATAGCAGGACATCCAGGATACATTAAGACTTACTCTACAGTAAGAAAGAGTTTCTTTTGTCCAGGACTAAAGCGTGATGTGTTGAACTATGTTACAAGATTTTAAACATGCCAACATATTAAGGCTGAATGAATCCAATATCCCGGTAAGCTTCAACCAATTGATGCTCCACAAATAAAATGGGAATGCATATCCATGGATTTTATTACAGGACTTCCTACATCTTTGGGATATGACTCTATTTTTGTGGTTATTGATATGCTTACAAAAATGACCCATTTATTTTCAGTCAAGATAATATTTACGTATAGCATGACATCCAGGATACATTAAGACTTACTCTACAGTAAGAAAGAGTTTCGTTTGTCCAGGACTAAAGCGTGATGTGTTGAACTATGTTACAAGATTTTTAACATGCCAACGTATTAAGACTGAACGAATCCAATATCCCGGTAAGCTTCAACCAATTGATGCTCCACAAATAAAATGGGAATGCATATCCATGGATTTTATTACAGGACTACCTACATCTTTGGGATATGACTCTATTTTTGTGGTTATTGATATGATTACAAAAATGACCCATTTATTTTCAGTCAAGATAATATTTACGGCTACTCAGGTCTTCATGAAAGGTGTTTTCATGTATCGCGGTTTACCTCGACGAATAATTTCTGATCGTGATACGAAGATCACCTCAAATTTTTGGAAAGCCTTATTCTTAGCTACAGGAACCCAGTTAGCCTTTAGTACTACTTATCATCCTCAAACTGATGGGCAGACAAAAAGGACAAATCAAATCATTGAAGACATGTTGAGGATTTATATTATGTATGAGCAGAGTAAATGGACTAGATATTTGTATTTGATTGAATTTGCGTATAATTCATCATTCCAACGCTCAATTGGAATGTCTCCTTTTTAGGCATTGTACGGAAAAGAGTGTCTTACTCCACTGAAATGAACAGACCCTCTCATACAAGTTTAAGCATCCAAAGAAATGTTGGATGAAATTCAACTACAAACCAATCTTATACGACAAGATGTGAAGACTGCTCAAGATAAACAAAAGAGTTATGTTGATCCAAAACGATCTGCCAGGCTTTTTGAAGAGGGCGATAGGATATTTCTGAGAGTAAACCCCAAAGGTAGTTCTTTATCAATGGGTAAGTGTAAGAAGTTAAGTGCTAGATATTGTGGACCTTTTGTGATCACATAACGGATTAATGATCAAGCTTACAGACTCTTCTTATCGCCACACATAAAGGTACACGATTTTTTTCACGTCAACTTGCTCAAGAAGTATGTACCTGATCCACAACATATTCTTGATGATTCTCTATTATTTACATCTACTGACAAAACTTTTGAAGTATATCTCGAAGTAATTTTTCAAAGTAGGACCAAGCCGCTACGTAATTGGACCATTATTGAACACCTTGTTAAATGGTCAAAATATCCTCAGGAAGATGCCACTTGGGAACGTGATGATGTAATGAAACTAAATTATCCAGATTTTATGTTGAGGCAAGGACACCTCAAATTTTTCAAGTGTGAGAGGATGTAAGATCCCCAATTTTTGGGTCTCTTCAAGAAAATAAGAAAAATAGATTTCAATATCTATTTTGCCAAATTTTGACTTAAGATGCTGGATTTACATTATAGAAAGGCTCTAAAGTAAAAAGCAAGGTCATTTCTATGTTCTAGTAGGTTAACTGGACATTTAGTTCAGTTTTGAAAAAAATCCACTATTTTTAGCTTTTTCATGCTTTTTATGCTTTTCGGTGTCTTTTTGCAAAAAGCAAGATCGGATCCTTAATCTACGTGTTGTAGGGAAGCTATAGTTCAATTTTCAGTGCTTTTCACTCTATTTTTTAGCTTTTCGTGATTTTTAGTGTTTTTTAGTGAAAAGCGAGTCAGCTTTTATTCCAGTGGACGAGGGGAACCTGTGGTTCAATTTTAGAAAATTTTGCTTTCTTTTTGCTTTTTATGCTATTTTTAGCTTTTCATGCTTTTTGGAATTTTGAAAAAGCAATGCGCTTTTTATGATGACCTAAACATAAAAATATTAATTTTAATCTCTGTCAGATTTAAAAATGACCACTCGGAGCAAAAACAGGACCATGAGAAATTTTTACAAGAAATATTTTTATAAAAAGCGGTACCGTAAATACGTCGGGGCATTATGGGAAGGTCATAATTATGTCATTATATTGCGGTACGGAATAGTCTACCTATGGTTTCCATTAGTTGGCCAGATACTGCTCAAATGGCCAATTTTGCTGTAAAAATTGAATGGTAAGTGGGGGAGTTGACCACCAAAAGTTGTGCCATGTTTTTAGAAAAGAGTGGAGTATTTTTCCAAAAGCAAAAGGCTATTCCAGGAAAAAATATAGCGCTACTTGTAGCTTGGGCATCACTCTCAGCAGCTATAGAACCTATAAATTGGCATAGAGTGCTCAGTTTTCATGTCGTCTGTTGCGTCTACTACTTCAAGGCTATACGTATCTATTATACGGAGTGGTGCAATCTCTTCATCACCATCTCCATAAGATCTTCTCTCTCTCTCTCTCGGACACTCTTTCTCTACTTGCTTATTATCTTCTCTCTTGTTTCACGGTGTACGCGCTCTCCGGAAGCTTTCGTGGCAGATACCTCTATGTAGCTCTCTTGCAACAAAGCAAGAAGCCTTTTGACATCCCCTAATCGATTCTAAAGCACGGTGAGAAGCTCTAAACTCCATAGCCATCGTCTCTCTCTCTCTCTCTCTCTCTCTCTCTCTCTCTCTCTCTCTCTCTCTCTCTATGTCGTTTTTCTGAGTAGTCACCCTCTCGGTGATTTTTTTTTCGCATACGAATGCATGTAAGGACTAACCGAGTACGTACAAAGTTGCACCATGGTTATTTCATCATGTTTAACACTCTGATTTATGGACATGATGCGTTTATGGTCACATGCATGCATAAAAGGCGCTTTTTGTTTTACGTCATAGAGGCGGTAGGAACACTGTTTTGGTCATAAATCACAAACCGCTATGAATCAAACCGAACCATTTACACGAGAGATAAAACATATCATTTAAAACATTTTCTCTCTTAGGTGTCATATGAAAAACACACACGAGCTAAGAGATATGGTCAAAAAACAGCTTGTTGCACACTGTACAACCAAAAATTTTAACTCGAGACTCCTTGGAGAACCACTATATAGATTCATCGGATGGGCAAACCCACTTCACCACTTAAAAATCTTGATAAAACTTGATGATAAATGAATCTAGGTCTCCGTTATCACCTCGGGAATGCGAGTTATTAAACGCTTTATAACCGGTTTTACCTACACGCGTAGGGGTGCTACCAAGGGGGGATACTATATGACGTCCTGAGTTAACCAAGATATTTTAATATGTTTTATGGTTTGTTTTTGTGAGTTGATTTCAATTATTAGATGGCCATAAACTTATGTGAGAGTATATGGTTAAACATCCCGAACCGCATAGGCAAATATGACTAAAGTGACTTTCTTTTGGGATTACCGTTCATTGTATGAGTACCATATGGGTGAAGTGATGTGATAGAGTGATATTATATATTATGGAGCTGAGATTGATGCATTGGTTTGAGTTCAAATACTTTCAATTGCATGTTTTGCATGCTCCCAAAAATACCAAAAAGTTGTTTTTTGCATATATGTGAAGTTATGGTTTATGGTTGACCTAAAGGTCGAAGCTGTTTTGCATCATGTTTATGGTGATGGAATGTTATCCTATGGTGTATGGGAACTCATGGATTGATTTGGATGCCTCATATGCATGGGTGTGATTGCTTTCCACCTTCCTAGGTCAAAACTAGCGCTATGTGCTAGGGAAGTGAAGTACAAATGTGATGCAACAACTTTGCATGGTTGAATGTGGTCGAAAATGGACTTTTATATCACGATTATTTTCCGGTGGAAATCTTTTTATGCATGAAAGAATCACGTCTTAAGGGTCGCATGTGTGTAGACCCCGACGATTGATTGCAAGGGATGTGTCAAACTCCAAGTGTGAGAGTTGGTTCAATGTGATTATGATGCATGGTCAAGGGCTGAGATTCCCTTTCGGATTATGGTTGATATTCTATGGTGTAAGCCGGTGTGGCTCGTGGTTTTTTTTTTTGGATTTGGTTATGCTGCCGAGATTTTTGCAGCCATGTTATATTTTGAAGGGTTATGCAAGATTGGTCGTGCCTCACCCAAGTTGGGTGGAGTGCTCACCCGTGTGATGTGATTGGATTATGGTTTATGATTTTGGGATTGAATCATGAGGTGATTTTGATGGTTTATGGTAGACATGTAAGGGTAGAGACCCTGTACAACTTACCTGCTTGGAAAAGATTGTTTGTGCATATGGAAAGTGAAATTGTCATTGGACTCACATATTATATTTCTCATGGCAGCATCACTACAAGACTAGGATCACCTACATCGCTTTTCCTTATAGTAAAGGGTCGTTGACCTAGGGCTTTGTTGGATCGGGGGTGTTGTCTAGGTCTTCTTCTTTTTGTTAGGCTCATCTACATGGTTAGTGCGTCGGGGCTTGAATGACCTACACGGCTAACGCGTCGAGGATTTTGCCTTGGTTTTGCCTAAACACCCTGTGCTGGGCATCGAAGAGGCGTGGCACCTAAACTAGTATGGTTGGTGTTGATACCCTACCACCTACTGGTACTTGGGATCCTTTCAGAGCTCGGGTTCATGGAGGGAGGCGAACCGGTTTCAGCTTATGTCTGGCTCAGGTAGGTTGGAGGTGTTCTGGCTCGCTCTCGGTGAAGTGAAATTCTTTGTGTCTGTAGTAGAGTGGAAGTGGATGGGTGGACCGATCAATCCCTACACAGGGTCCGGTGCTCTGCTAGTTATTTTGTCATAAACGTTTTTTTTTATGTTATGGTATACCCAAATTTTGTCATTGCATTAATACATGGTTGCCTGTTCCATTTAGATAGGCATTTAAAGATTCTCTGTTGTCATCTTCTCATGTCTCTGTGCACTCTTTTTCACCCTCCACTATATTCTCTCTCTCTCTCTCTCTCTCTCTCTCTCTCTCTCTCTCTCTCTCTCTCTCTCTCTCTCTCTCTCTCTCTCTCTCTCTCTCTCTCTCTCTCTCTTCCCACAACGCGGTGTACACATATATTCACCCTCCACAATGTTATATTTTTCTTGAGTACGCTTTCATTCATGACACCCATTCAGGGGTAGCACTAGTCGCTAGGGAACTCTAGATGCATTCCGGCTCATGGCCTAATCTCCATGCTTGGTCGGGTGCTGAGAACTCCTCCCCTATGCAAATGCTTCCGCAACTCTGATGTATATTGAAAATTGTATAAAAGTGTAAATTGTATATTTTGTGCATAGATCCCTAAGGAGGGGTATCTCTCAGGCACCCTAGATTTCAATGTTTTATTAAGGCCTTATGTAGGCAAAAAAAAAGGTAAAAATGGTCACCAAATTTGGCACTTTTTGCACCTCTTTATTACACCTCAATGCCTCCCTCCACGTCTTTTTAGTACATATGTCTTGCCATGAGTGGGTGGATCTTGATCAAGACATCCATCTCATCATGGGTTTACTCATCCTTGTCTATGGCACCCATGCTGCCATATTCACACAAGGTCTTTAATGCGGATGAGTGGTGGGATCGACGACGGTGGGTTGAGCCTAGGGATCTTGAGGTAGATGGAAGGCATTAAAAAAAAGGTGGTGGGTTGAGTGCAATCTTGAGGAAAATGGATGGGTGAAAAATATTCAAGGTCAATGCCCGCGGGGTGACTCAAACCCATTACCTTTTTGTTGATAGGCCAAGGGCCCTAACCATGTGGGAGCATGGATTTTGACGTCATCCATGACAAAACATACCATTATGAACACAAACATGGAAAAGTAAACTCAGACACCATCTGATGGTGCATGCGAGAGTGCACAACCATCAATCCCACTGCTTGATCTTCATTGAATCCCCATGTCATATAGTGTTGGGGTGCAAGAGAAAGAATGACCAAGAGCAATCACTCATTAACAAGAATATCCAAACAAAAATCACTCATTAACTCACAAGATCTCTTACAACTCCATAATGTGAATGAGGGGACAAAGTGTCACTTAAATATTGGTAAGTGACCTAAAGTCCTACAAAATGGGGACACCCTAGTTTCAAACCGAATGCTAACATAAGTGCCATGCCACATCAACATAGAAGCTAATAGATGGGAAAAATGGAATAAAAATGCATACATAGGGCCATCGTGGCCATACAACCATAAGAGGAAACCTATAGTGCCACCATATAGTGATGACATATGCATCTCCTCTCTGGAGGTAGACGTATGGTCTATCTCCACATTGATGAAGATGATAATCCAGTCTAGGTCAAGGTAGAGACTTAGTGAGAATATTAGTGACAATACTCCAAGCTGATACGACAATCCTCAATGTTATCATGACCCATAAAAGATAGATTTACTCCCTTGACCCGTAAAGGGTCCCAATTTATAGGACCCTCCTTTATAGAATCTATGTTTTTTGCCTTATAAAACCCCCCTATCATACAAGCACATGATAGCATACGGAAACCCTTACTTAATGCCTGAGGGATATATCTTATCAAGAACATACTGTAATTTTAAAAACTTGATGCCTTTGGAAGACTTCCCCTTGACATGTTGTTTACCTCTGTCAACGTTTAGAGAATCATTCTACTTTCCTTGATCAATAGATTTTTGTCAATTCTCCTTTGAAAGCAATCTTCCAATCACATCGTCAGAGTTTAGAGTACTCAATTGCAAATATGCCATCACTAAATGGTGGCATTAGTAGTTCATATCTCGTGATTGTAGGCTAGATTGACCTTGCCTATGCATTTTACCACATTTTGGTCCACCATTATTGTTTGGGATCATTTATTTATTAGTTGACCCTTTTTTAGTGCTCTCGCCCCATTTACGGCATGACACATTCATTACAAATTATACCATGTCACTAATTTTTATGTGGTGGCAATTCTATCATCATAACGCGGTCCTAACATTTGTGCCCCCTTTCTAAAGGACTCTCAATCACTTATTTTGGTATGTAAGTGACACTTGCCTTCTCATTCTCATCTATCCAATTGTATGAGTACTCTCTTGAGTTAGTAAGTAATCACTCTTAGGTCATTCTCTCTCTATATGTGTCTTTCTCTCTCTAAGTGTTAGTCTCCTCAGTTTTCTCTCCTCTCTTCATTTCTTCATGAAATTAGAGCAAGAAGAGTGACCACCACTTGGGGACCCTATGACACACACTTTGGGAGGTTCTCCAAGAGATTTGTTGTGGTAACTTGTTCCAAGTGGCTACACTTTTACATCACCCCTTAGTTTTGAGGAGCAAATTTTTTTTTTTTTTTTGCACCTACCTTTGTGTGGGATGTCACCTCTACTTATAGAACGCTCTCTTCATTGGAGCCGCATTTGTCGCCTCTACTTCCTCACCGCCTTACTAGAGCTACATTTGGTAGACTTGTCACAACAACAAATCGGGTCAAATCTATGTTTCGTTTTTCAACCACTATGCACCTACATTTTGTTTGGCCCATTGGAGCCTTGTCTAGATGGTGATTATGCTCTGCATTTTCTTAATGCATGGGTAGCTTGCACATGAGCCCTTTTGGTTTAAAATTGTACCCTATATCTGGTGCGTTTTTGGTGTCCATCAGATAACTTTTATGATTTTTCAGTCATCCCTTTCAATTCAACTACAAATCTACCCCAAGCCTCGGTGACTCCTATTCTACCATTTCTTTGCTTGCATTTTTTGTTGATATCACCTACAATTTTATTTGATTGCTTCAAATTATTGATGGGTACTCTAGGAAACCCCCTTCATGCACCTTTTCTTGAATTTTTGTTGCATCTCATTACCCAATTATTTGCTCCAAAGTGACCCCTACAAGTGTTGATTGTTGCTAGAGATTTTGCTATCTTCTGTTTGTCGATCCTCTTTGTGCTAACATTATCGGTTGCAACCAATGATTTTTGACTCTTTTCCCTCACCAAGGACTCCTCTATTTTGACAATTTGCAACTACCTATAGAAAATCTTTTTAATTCAAACAAAGGATCTCTCAATGAGGTATACCCAAGCTCTCAATTGCATAAACATTTTGTAATTTTGTCAAATACTCTCTCCTCTTGATTGCTGCGGTTATGGATTCCCTCTGTCTACCCTTACGGCATTATAATGTTTGGTGAAGATCAACACCTCAAAGGAAAAGTCCCTCCAATTAATACTTTCCCTACATTTTGTAATTTTGTCAAATACTCTCTCCTCTTAATTGCTCCACTTATGGATTCCCTCTGTCTACCCTTCCAGCATTATAATGTTTGGTAAAGATCAACAACTCAAAGGAAAAGTCCCTCCAATTAATACTTCCTCTAAGGATGATGGCACTTGACCCCCTCCTACTTGCCTTATTGAATTGAGTACTCCACTACCACCAAATTCACCATTATTGGGCATGTATAACATTACCCAACATAAAATCACATACGAGCACGTCAAAAATTCTTTAAATGGCCAAAATCAAGGTCAACTATAATAAAATTCATCATAGGAGCATAATCATATGCATGGTGATGTTGGATAAGCCATTAGGGGGAGAATGGGTCTATGAGGGCCTCTTGATTTGTCTTGGGATAAAGAAGGCGATAAAATTTTTGGCAAATGGATGAATGTCATGTGTTTAAGAATGTTGGTTCCTAAGCAAGGTGTAAGAGAAATCAGAGAAGAATTTTTCCCCCCAAAAAAGAAGTAAATATTTTTTCTTATTTTTGGCCCTCTATACCTTTACATAAATCTCCAATTTGAGGGGGATTTTATATTTGCGAGCTTTCGTTTGCTTTTGGAATTGAAACATTTTTTTCGAGATTTTTAATGCTCATATCATACTAATGATATCTTTAAATATTAGTGTGTCATGAGAAAAGTCTTCAATAGATTGTAAAATTCTTCAATCTCCAAACAATCAAATGTAACATGCATGCATGGACTTGCTTGTGGCACATCTCGTATTTGCCTGAAATGTAACTTTGAAAAAAGAACCATTTCTAATAAATTCTGATTGAGCTTTATATTCTAAAGAATAGCAAACAACATACTTTAGAGATCATTTTGATAGGCTTGTGTGTATTTCGAGTGAATATCATGCTTATTATTTTTTTCAAAAAGAGGGGATAATAGTCAATTGAGAGTTTGAAGTCATAGGGGAAGGGAGGTCATGAATGAAGAGAGAGGAGAGACCTGGCACAGAGTGGAGGTATGAGGGCCAAGAGGCCAGTGTGCACTGTGCAAATAAAGCCTTGACTTAACCTTATTCTTTTGTGTATGGTTAAAGATCAATAATGAATGTTTTTGTGAACTACAAGGTGTAAAATGCGCATCAGATGTTCAAAAGGATAGTATGAATGCACAAAAATGTGTCAATCAGAAGCTACTACCTATGGCATTTGGGAGTTTGACATGAAGCATTGCTCTTGTTGTACTTTTTTGAAAGATGAATTTCATGAGCAACTTGTTTTAGAGATGGTCATATGGTATGGCAAGGGGCTGTTACAAAT
This sequence comes from Adiantum capillus-veneris, assembly GCF_014529385.1. Classification (NCBI taxonomy): domain Eukaryota; kingdom Viridiplantae; phylum Streptophyta; class Polypodiopsida; order Polypodiales; family Pteridaceae; genus Adiantum; species Adiantum capillus-veneris. Next base: position 81,085,350 of record NC_140955.1, on the reverse strand, counting down.
GGAGGGAAAAGGGGTTGTTGCCTTCAAAGGCTCCTAGTCTTATATGCTCTAGCAATCAAAGGAGAGAAAAAGCAAAAACATTATTCAAATATTTAGAAGCAGCATGACCATATTTGGTGTACAAATTAGGGAGAAAGCAGTGTGATGTAAGGTTTGAATTTATACTATTATATGTTGTCTGCCTGAAAATTTTCTTACACCAATCATGATGAGGTGTCTTAGAGGCATAGGAAGCTATAGTCTTGTATGCCCTAGCAGTCAAGGGAGAGAAAAAGAATTAACAATATTCATATCTCTAGAAGCAGCATGTCAATAGTCGGTGTACAAATTAGGGAGGAGGCCGTGTGATGTAAGGTTTTAATTTTATACTATTATGTGTTGTCTACCATAAAAAAAAATTATAACAATCATGATGAGGTGTCTCAGAGGCATAGGTAGCTACACATAAGAGCTACTTGGAAGTGATGTAGTGTTGGACACTTTTGTGAGTTGATATGCATGCCAATTGCCATGCCCTTGGCAAAACACCTACATATTTTGGTGACAAAATGTAATCTTTTGGAATGCAGTTCTACGAGGATGTGCCCAAATTGGCTAGGATCAATGCTTTAATGTGTTTAGAATGAATGCACCAATAGGGCTTCTCCTTGAAGAATAGGGTGACTTTTTCCAGCTACATAAAAACATGTGGCAATGTAGAAGATATTGACTTGGGGAAACAATTTCGTAAATAGATTTCCAAAGAGACAAGTTCGTGAATAGATTTCCAGACAAGGATTCCTAGGAAAAAATTACTACGCTTGGACATTATATGTGTACGCGATGTGGTGCTCTAATAAAAGCTCAACAATTGTTTGAGGCGCTGACCAATTGTGATGTGGTCCCTTGGTCTGTACTGATTGGGGGGTATGCCCAACATGGCAAAGATCAAGATGCTTTGAATTGCTATGTGTGGATGCATTGAAATTCAAAGCAGCTTGATGCACTCACCTATGTTTTGCTTCTAAAAGCTTGTTCTAGCATTCAACCACTTGAAAAAAGAGAGAAAATATATGATGATATCATGAAACTGGATCTGTTGGGGGAGGGAACTCTATTTGGCAATGCTTTAGTGGATATCTATGCCAAATGTGGTGGTCTAGTAAAGACAACACAAGTGCTTGATGATGATCTGCATAAGAGAGAGAGAGAGAGAGAGAGAGAGAGAGGGAGAGAGAAATGAAATGTTATATTAAACGTCTTCAAAAGGCCAAAATGACCTATGAGAACAAACTGATACAATCTTAGTGGATCTAATCCAATGTCTAGGTACAAAAATAAAAATGAAGTGAAAGACTAAAATTATCATCGTCATCATCAATGCTTGAAAATGCCTGGCATCGGGCCTTGTCCAAAAAAGTATTGCATTGGTCGTTGAAGAGCTTTGTCAATGTATGCCTCTGTAAATAGTCATATTGGGCCTCTCCCATGTCGTGCTAGAATATTCCTAGTCCTATGATGGAGCCTCCATCAATATTGTGGTCGCCCTTATAGACCTTGGACATCTAGCTCTCACAGGCTCAATGGCTCTATCAGCTAGTATACCTCTGGTATAAGTGGGCTTTGAAGTCTGTTATGAAGCATGCTCATTTGGCTGCTAAGCCCCTACTCTAAAGAAGTCAGTGATCTCCCTCTGTGAATGTCTCCAACTACATGATCTCCTCAAGAGACTCTCCATGTGTTTGCATAGCTCTAGCAAAATCAACTTGAGGAATCTGCCAAATCTATTGGTACTCTCCTAAATCTTCCAATCTCTAACTGATGCAATGATGTGTGCATTTGACCAATAGCATATCATATTCCATAGGATAATTGAGTGTCCATATAGACTGGTCCATATAGACTGGTCTGATCACATATCCATCCTCTATTAGTTGGAGAAGATTCTCTCTATAGAAATCCATTATTGTTTCTATCTCCTGAATTGGCTGTATCCATATGTTTATAGTATCTAGCTGAATCAAACCTCGACATACAAGCATAGTGATCGTGAGAGAGATAGGGAGGGTGCATGCAAGGAGTACTGAAATGGAGTTAGTCTATCCATGTTGAAGCCATGTGATTGAAACCATGATTTCAAGCCCATACCAGCATGGTGTGTCTCTCTGTAGCGCTCGCGGTCAGGGTGACTCAAGACTCATCATGAGAGCCTTAAGTAGCGACAATTGGAGAGCCCTCTCCCAAACCTTTCTATCTGCAACTATTGGCCCCTTCCCTACGATATTGCTGCTAGGTCCTGCTCGGTCCCCCCTTTTCATGCTCTACCACCTCTCCTCCCTTATACAGTATAGTTGCAAGCCGCTATCTCCTCCTTTCTGCTCGCAGCCCAGCTCTCCCGTGAAAGAAAGTGCTTGCTTATGACTAATCACTCCACCCTCCATGCGCTCCTCTACATGCTATTGGTGGCCCACAACTCCTCCCTCCATGTGCTCCTCTGCATGCTGCTGGCGGTCCACCAAGAGAGGGGAGGTAGCTAGTGCGCGCAAGAATAATCTCATTAGGCACTGAGGCCTCATCCCAAATCACCCGATATATGAATATATAGCTATGAGATCTTCCATGGTGATCCACTAGTCTGTGTGTGTGTGTGTGTGTGTGTGTGTGTGTGTGTGTGTGTGTGTGTGTGTGTGTGTGTGTGTGTGTGTGTGTGTGTGTGTGTGTGTGTGTGTGTGTGTGTGTGTGTGTGTGTGTGTGTGTGTGTCTGTGTGAGAGTGTGTGTGTGTGTGTGAGAGAGAGAGAGAGAGAGCACGCGAGCTAGCTCGAAGCTTATCCGTGCTTATCCGTGTAGGCAATTGTAGTGTCAACACACTCAAATCATGCAAAGCGAAAAAAAAGGGGAGGGGCTGAAGCCCTCCCATCATCCGCGCGCTTTCTGTTTGGCTATGAGTTCTCTTCATCGCTCTCGTGCATCAATTAGGTGGCCATATTGGTGATGCTACGCGTGGCTCTTGCCCCATGCTATGCAGCCCTTGTCCGACCATGTTTCATTGCTAATATTTGAAAGGGATAAGCAACTACCCGTGCTCAGTGCCTGGGTCGACATGTATGCCAAATGTGGTGTGCTAGAGGATGGACCTTTCATGAAATTTCCCTTTGCTTGTTTGTAGAGACGTCTAGCATGCTATGAATAAAGCTATATTGATTACTATGGTTACAAATATATATAATTTTTACTTCAACTATATATTATAAATATACTATAAGCACTTATACTACATATTATATATTCATATTTTGGAACTTATGGAGCAGATAAGCCAAAACTTGAAGCTCCAACGCTGAAATTTCTTGCAAAAATTGTATTAAAAAGGGGGAGGCAGAGCTCCCCCATCATCCGTGCACGCGCGGATGATGGGGGAGCTCTGCCTCCCCATTTTTTATTCAATTTTTGCAAAGATTATCAAAATTCCAAAGCACAAATTTGATGAATTTCCGGCATTTCTCTAAAAAACAATAAAAAAAGGGGGGGGGGGGGGGGGGGGGGGGGGGGTAGAGCTCTATCCCCCCCCCCCTTTTTTTACTGTTTTTAAGAGAAATGTCAGAAATTCATTCTACATTCGGACGCTCTGTCCTAAGGCTAGAAAAATACATTTTTCCTAACCAAGGAAAATAAGGGCAAACTTGAAATTCTTTCGTTTTTAAGGTCAAAATTTGAAGCTTTTGTCAATAATTGCACTAAAAATTATGAAAATTTCCTAGTTTTCTTCAAGGCAAGCTCAAAATCTAACCGGGATTTTAGAATTTCAGCCGGTTAAAATACATTGGACCCCGAGTTTTTTCTAACACTGCTCTATCTCCCTCTTTGTATTCTATTCTTGGAAGCGCCATTAGCGGCAAGGTAAGCACCGTAAGCAAAGCCATTAACGGCAATGTGAGCAAAGCAAGAGAGGTTGAAAGACTGAGAGATGGCAAGACTGACATACCTGTGCAATTGCTCACTTCTTGCTCCCAAAAAAGTGACATGTCTTCATTCTCTCTTGTTATAATGTATAAATCTCAACAATTTGCATTCACATTATAAATGCTAAAAAAAACTTGTCCAACTTGCTAGAATCAAAACATACAAATAATCAAAATTCAAGTAATATATATATATACGACACTATATATTATATGGTACGTATAATATATATAATGTAGTATATACAATAAAGATATTATAATATATACTATTTAATCTAATAAATACATTATACTATATACTATATTTTATATATATATATATATATATATAAATTTATGATATATATATAATAACATATACTATGTACTATAACATTATACTATATAGTACTATGCGTATATATAATACATAGTAGTTATATAAATATATCTTATATATAGTATATACTATGTATTATGTAGTACATAGTAAATATATTATTTATTATATACTATATAATAGTAAATTTTGTATATATATATCATATAAATAATATATAATATAAAATATATATTATTGTCTTTATATCATATAATATTTACAATATATAGATACGTACTATACATATAATTTACTATAAAGTATACATACCATACAATATAATATATATTTTATAATATATTAAATATATAGATAGATATATAATAAATATTTTAAGAAATCATATAATAATAATATTTGTAATATGATAAATATGAAGAGATATATAGTAAATATATTATTAATCAAATCTTAAAAATCACATAATAATAATGATAAAATATAAAATTTAAATTATTTGTAATATCTTATTGCAATAAGGAAATATACATACAATTTATTTTTATATATATGCACATATTTTGAAGGATTATGAAAGTGAGGTGTGCTAGCAAAAAGATATAAAGAGATGTTAATTCGAATGTGTCTTACTGATGATTACTATGCGTATCTTGAAGGATGAATATTCCAAATCTATAAAAACCGTTTTCAATGAATGCATTAACTCGTTAGAGCTATATCCTTTTGCAGTTTCTTTGTGTCTTAGACACACTCTCTATCTTTCTACTTTAACTCCTTAGAGCTATATCCTTTTGCACTTTCTTTACCTCAAGCATTCCTCCTCCTTGTATGTTTCAAACATGAAAACTTTAGCCATTCTTTCTTAGAAGATTAATGTTCCTCCTTCCTTTAAATTTGAAGGGTTGCAAGCAATCGTTTAGACAGGGAGCTCGGTGTCTAAGGTCAATGTGCTACCAAGATAGGATCACAAAGACCAAAAGCATTACCTCCTTCATCGTACTTCGTCCTCTGCTTACCACATTTTACATTCAGATGATTGTGTTTATGTGTCTGATAGTTTAGAAACAATCGAAGATGTTGGTGATGATTCTCTTTATGCCACACCATGTAACAACAATTCAACTCCATTACATTTAAATGTTGATACTGATGAAGATGCAGAAACAATTATCCTCAAAACAGGGAAAACAACCAAGGCACCAGAAACTTGTCTACAAACAGAGGGGTTGGTTGAGCAAATGAGGCAAGAGTATTCAAAGGATACATCCATCATTGTATGGATTAAAAAATAGAGGTAAATCCTGCACGCTATCCAAACTACCAGTGGTTTGTGAACCTCCCAAAATGGTTGAAGAGCTCCCAATCATCTATAATGGCAATTTTTTTTTCGAGCTTCCTCTACCACATGACAATAAAAGTATGCTTGGGATGGAGCAGAATTATGATGGTCACCTTTAGTCTAGACCAACATGGCCATAGATTGCACATTACATTTGGGCTATTGTCTTGGAAGTCATCAATGTTCCAGGCTTACATGTCCATTTTACATGAGTGAAAGAAAATACAATGATGCCCTTTCCATGGTCATCTGGACAGACAAATAAGCATGTGCTATCTTGCCGCGAAGGAAAAACTAAAATAAGTTGCCACTATTGTGAGAAAATGGTCACTTGTTCACATGTTTGCAAGTGTATGATCGATTATGTGATTCCAAAGGAAGCCACAATAACACGTTTGGTGATCTAGTCATGCCAATACGAGTTCACATAAACCTGGATATGTAATGGAAGCAAGGCAACACAAAACCAGAGGGAGACCATGCAATATACAGTTTGCTAGAGAGGATAATGAAGAGATATATGTCATTGAATATGAAGCAAGAGAACGCATTTCAGAGAAGGAAGGAGAGGATTTAGAAAGGTGTATTCAAGAGGTCAAAGTTGCACACAAAGAGTGGGCTTTACGAAGGATGCCAACCAATTGCGTGAGGAAATGTTTCAGAATGGAAGGGAAGAAAAATTGTGGTAACAAGTTACAGAGCCGTCAAGTGGGATTGGTTGCACCATGTTGTTGGTCTCAGAGAACATTTATAGACAAGTTGATTGCACAATGGATATGGTTCTGCAATCATGATGTAAGCCATACACCAAAAGTACAGAGACAATTTAAATTTTCACATGCCATTCCTACATTCAAGCGAGTGGATATTGGAGCCAACTTATCAAAGAAAGAGAGTGACAACTTGGTGTGAAGTGATTTTCAATTTGCAAATTTTGCAGCACCACCATGAAACATGTACAATACATCTATTGCTCTTGGGAGGGAGGCTCTAATAGCAGGAAGTGCAATTGGAGGCATGGTATTTCCAAAGAAGCGCAGAAGAAATTGGAGTCAGCTGTTGTAGGTATGCTTGCAACATTCTTGGAAGAGAAACTAGAAAGAGAACAACACATAGTTTTTTGAGTTTAGACAATGAGTTGTTATGTACACATAAAGGTAGAACCTAGTTTCAGAAGAGAGAATCCTCACAGAAAGCTTTTTTGGCGTGTAAGCACATGTACTATGTGTACGTGCACATACTTGGGCTTCAACCAAAAGAGCACACGGTCATTCATCAACCTGCACTAACTCCCATAGACCTTGCATTTTGGTTGGGGCAAACCCGCAAGATAAACCCTATGGTGTAGTAACCCTAAACCTTGTGCGGCGTCGAACTATATCTTCTCTTATGTATGAGCTGCATGATTACTTCTCCCCACCTTTTGAAATTTTTTTGAATCCCTTTTAGTTATATATTTACTCTTTGTGGTATCTATCTTTCCAACTATACAAGATCACAGATAGGTCCTTTGGAAACTTGTACATGCTATCTGGTGTGTATCGTATGAGTAATGTCCCTTTTTGGTGAATTTTTTTTTGTGTCATTAGAAAAGGCTCTAAATCTAAAGTCAAGTTATTGCAAACTGATACATGGTTTTTTTAGTGTGTATCATATAGTAATGTCTCTTTTTTGAATTAACATTTTTTATAAGTTAGAAAAGGGTAGCTACACATGCACATTAGGATATCAAATCAATTGCTTAAAGGCGTAAAATCATAGTAATAAACTAGCTCAGCACAAAGAACATCACATATGGCATACATGATCATAAGAGCATAGGTGAAACCAAATATGCATAAATGTAATTTCCACATGTGCATCACATGGGAAGTGTATAATCTCGGTACAGAAAAAGCAAGAATCCATAACCACATAGAATTGCATATGCACATTACAAAGGGCATAAACTTAGGTATCAAAAGTGAGAGGATCCACAAGATTTTCTCCCTATTGAAAGAAACAACAAGTCATGCTCAATCTCTAGAGCATGTACACAGCGATCTTTGAGCATCAAGCAAGCAACATCTCAATCCGCAACATACATGAGAACCACACATTGATACCAAATAAAGGTCTCGACGCACGCACACAAAGAGGCTAAGAGGAGAGAGACGATATTGTTTGGGTGGCACTCCTTACAACCATGTTTGCAAAGGTTTGTAGAGAGAGGAGAGAGTAGGCATTGTTTGGGTGGAACCCCTTACAAAAAATGTTTGCAAAGGTGTCCAAAACCTTATTTTAGGAGATTAGTGCGCACCCATATTGAGAGGGCATAGGGAATGGCCTTTGGATTATCCTCCCAACCTCCCTTATATAGCCCCACATGCTATGTAAGGACCCTTTTCCAAGCCATGAGCTCATAACTCCCATGTCAGCATGCATGTCCCGCCCCTTGCCCTAGGGCATAGCCATACTTAGAGGGCATAGGGAATGGCCTCTGGATTATCCTCCCAACTTCCCTTATATATCCCCACAGGCTATGTAAGGACCCTTTCTCAAGCCATGATGAGCTCATAACTCCCATGCCAGCACACTTTTCTTGCCCTTGCCCTAGGGCATAGGGAATGTCCGTTGGATTATCCTCTCAACCTCACTTCTATAGCCCCACATAGGCTATATAAGGCCCCAATCCCAAGCCATGAACTCATAGTTTTTGTGCCAAGCCTTGCTTGTCCCTTGTCCTCATAGGACTCCCCCCTCGAAGCATAGTTTTCATCCTTAAATACAAAAGCGGTAAATCATTTTTTTATCACACTAATGTTTGGAACCCTCCTCAGGCCTATCTTTTCACTTCACGAGAACTTGATGGCATGCATGATGCCTTGTACGTAAAACATGAGAATCCTCAATAGGTTCTAGTTCATGAGGCCAACTTGGTGGTTCGATAAAATTGACCAAAACATTTGTTCCATAACATTGTCATCGGTGCCTAGCCGCTTCCTCAAAACCAACACGGAACATTGGATGCACACTTGAAGGGGATGGTAAATCCAACTTATCGGTGACGTTGCCGATGCGTTTATAACTTTAAACAGACGAGAGTTTTGAGGAGATAGTTTTGGAACTTGCCTAGTCTTAAGAACTTTGGAATGTTTTGGAAAACGTAGAAAAATCTCACCACCTTCTTTGAAAGAAATCAATCATCGTTTTTCATTAGCATACTTTTAGTATATCTATCCTGGCTTATTTAGCATTTAAATGAGCAATACGCAGCATGGACATGTGATACTTCAGAAAGTCCAGCTAATTGAGATAAGTGAACGAGGTTGATAGTCGTACATCAACATAAAGGAAATGAACCGTGTAGAAACATGTTTAGCACTATTATCAACAAACCCCAAGATTGGGAGATAGTCTTCCCAATCTGATTGTTTCTTACTTACATAGGCACGTAACCTATCTTTTATGATTTGATTTGCCCGTTTGTTTTGACCATCGATTTTGGGATGACTAGTCATCCTTAAACTTAGTTTTATACCCAAATTTTGCAATATTGCTCGCCAAAAATGGCTATTAAACTTATGATCACAATCACTTACTATATTGGTGGGTAAATCATACAACTTATAAAGGATTTCCAAAAATAGACATGCTAATTCTGAGCTTTTATAGTAGTCTTTGTAGGAATGAACTTACACATTTTGGTGAGATGGCCAACCACTATCCAAATGGAATCATCGCCATACATAGTGGTTAGTAGTCCTACTATAAAATCCATCGAGATAATTTTTCACATACCATATCAAATCTCTAAAGGATGAAGCAATCCTCCTACTTTTAATCTTTCTACCTTATTACCATGGAAATTTTTATGGTGAATCACATAAGCTTCTACGTTTTTATGCAAATGCACCTAGTAGAATTGCCAACATACAAGTGCATAGATCTTTCTTATCCCATGATTACCAACACTAGGACTATCATGACACTCATAAAGGATTTGGTGCCTGATGTCATTGTTTGCCCATACGCATACTTGTGGAATAAGTAACCCTTATTAATGGAAAAATGATTCTATCTATTAAGTTTATCACTAGATACATTGGAATGTCGTGCAGAGTGTTTATCACTAGATACATTGGAATGTCGTGCAGAGTCATTTGGAACAGTAGCTAGAGTGTTGGCAAATTCTAGTTTCATAACATGACTCCACACCTTTGATTAAGAGTGATTATATTCGCACTTGCCCCTAAGAGATTTCAAAAAGTCACTATGAATTTTTGTAAATGCACAAGCATTTATTTCAGGCATGTGACTCAAGGCATCAGCTACCACATTATACTAACCTTGATGGTACTTTAACTTGCAGCCATACTTGACCTTGCATCCCTTCCAATCTTTTCTTGTGCAAACCATTTGATTCTTAAACTTAATGAATAATGGCGTAAATTTCTTTATTTTAAGCTGAGTAAGTCTGTTGAGCAGAATTTAACTTCTTACTTTCAAAAGCAACATGCCACCCTTCTTGCAAGAGCACCGCACCTATGGCTTTGTTACTAGCATCCGTTTTAAGCACAAACAGTTTGAGAGGATCAACAATAGCTAAAATAGGTGTCGTAGATAAAGTTACTCTAAACGTATCAAAGCTACATTGTTGGTCATTGCCCCAACTAAAGGCCTTGCCCTGTTTTTTAATTGGTATGTTATAGGAACCGCAAGCTTAGCATAGTCTTCAATGAATTCATGATAATAGCTTGCCATGATACTTAAGAAAACCTGAAGTTCCTGTAGGTTTGTTGGATGAGCCTATCATAAAATCCCGTCGACTTTTGTTGGATCCATTTGAAGACCATCATAAAAAATTATATGCACAAGTAGTTGATTTTAGTCTTAAGGAAATCATACTTGCTAAGCTTGGCATAAAACTCATGCTCGAGGTACACCAAGTGCTCTTCTTTAGTAGTCCTGTAGACTAGAATATCATCTAGGATCATGCTCGAAATCATATCCGACATTTGCAAATTGTTATAAGCTGAAACGTGCTTTTGAATTTAACCAAATTGTCCTTGACAAAGTTTGTACATAGATACCAAAGCATTGTAGAAGTCTTCGTGTGTAGATTTGGCGGTTAGGACGGTTGGATGCCGAGCATGAACCATCATCAAGAAGTATACACTTTAGTAAACTATAAATTGAAGGTTTATGAGATTCAAATTGCCGCCAACGATCACCAAAAGCCAATTAGTTGATGGAAATAATTGATGCTCCTCAACCGAACGGTAGAACAACGATTAAAAATATGTATTTTTTCCTTGCTATCGAAAGGGACGACGATGAAACTTTACTTTTTTAGTTGATGGTGGAAGCTTTGCTTTGGCTTCAATGCAAAACAAGGAAAATCTCCAATTCTCAATGTATTTGCAGATCTTAGCTCATCCAAGAAATTTTAATTTTTTTTAGTTCAAGGCACGAGAATCTCCAAAGCTCAGCCATCACAGAATTTCTCTCTTGAAAATGCCAATACTTTCGGCTTGCTTGTGGGCGCCCCACGCTAATTAACAAGTGAACAAGGAAGTGGCCATGGCGGGCAGAGCTCACGAGCAGAACAAGTGAAGGGGAAAAAGTTGCACCCCCCTACATGCGTTCTTGCACAACTCTGTCAAGCCTACGAGCTCACGATATGGTGCGGGTGCGTGTGTATAAGCCCCTTTGCACACGCCGAGCTCCAAGACTTTCAACTCATTCCCAGAAGAGCCCCACTCCATGGCCCCCTCTACCTAGCTCTTAATACCAACGAGAGGGCATAGGGGAAGGCCTTTGGACTATCCCTCCAACCTCCCTTACAAAGCCGTTGTAAAAGGCCCCTTTCCCAAGCCATGAGCTCTTAGGGAGGTTACACATCGCCATTTGAAAATGGTAGCCTGCCCACAATATGGCAGCCCATTTTCATATGGCGGGCAGGAGATGGTGCACGGGGATACACGCAGCCTACTGTAAATAGTGTTTAAAACACGAAATGATTGGTGGAAAAGAAATGGCTGAGGTAGCACCATATTTGGGCGGCCCCATGGTGCCGTCCAATACTCTCGCAGATTTGGGTGTGGATGGGCTCAGCTATGGCAGAAATGTAAGGTGCAACAGCATCCAAACCTGCGTGTCGAGGACCTATTTGCCTTCAATTAATGAAATAGCAAGCAACCCATATAGCGTGTAACCAACCTTAGCTCCTGTGTCAAGCCTTGCCTCTCCCTTGCACCTTCAACCCAACAAAGTATGTTGAATGCTTTTCAATAAGCTACCTAATGCAACCAACTGAGAATGTGTATATCTAGAAATTGAGATTGCAAACATAACCTTAAGAAAAGGTACCTCTCTCCTATGTTGATTTTGTTTTATGTATTTTTTAAATTAGAGCAAATAATTATGTCTGCCACGATATTAAAAATTGATAAATAAAGAGGACCACACGATTAAGTTATCAAATTTTTATTTAACTAATGAATTTTTCGATATATTCTACAAGTGAAGTTACTAAGAAATATGCCTTTCAGCAATGAGAGGTGTGTTACAACTCACAAACTTAACTTCGTACTTGGGGAGCAAGTGTTCAAAGCAATGCGTGTAGCGGTTGTTACTCTAGCACATGATAGATGTATCTGTCTTAATTATCTACCTTTAGAATTTATGTGTCCTAAAGTGTATGAAAGGTCCAAGGATGACTTACTTAGGATTTTAGTACATGACTTATACGCAAGAAACAGATGTTGGTTCTGAGCTAACATAGTTATTGGTGTCCTGTTGTGCAATGTACAAGCCAGAACCAAACTTGAATCGGTTTAAATTATTTATTCTTTGTTGAATCATTTCTACAGGAATTATTTCGATGCTTGCAATAGAGGACGATTGAGCTTTTCAAAGAGGGGAGATGGCATCGGTTGATGGCTTGACTGGTTGGATCAAGATTGATCGCATGAAAGTGATATTGTGGCAAAGTCATAGTATAGCACGATATGATATGGCAGCCAGCTCATGCAATATGGATATTAACATGATGAGAGCTTATTAAAAATCTCAAAAATATAGAAACCACCACCAGTTGAGCAACTTTGTATTTATATTAAGACCACAAATTTGCCCTGGTTTTATCAGAAAAAGCACCATGTAGGGCTTTTTTTTGCATATTACTTTTGGGAGGGGTATATTTTAAGCATTCCCATTAGGGCCTAGATGCACAAGTCACTTTAAACACACCAAAATATGAGGATCACAATACCTCTATTTAACCTTTTTTTTTTTTTTTTGGGGGGGGGGGGGGGGGGGGGGGGGGAGATGTATTCCATGACCAAGGATTAATCGCAACACCTGAGAGATAGAGAGGAAAAAATCATTTCCATAAGTCGTCATAATCACACGCCAATGCCGATTGACACCGCAAGGGGCGTCTATTTTTGGAGCTAATGCTCTCTTGGGAGGAACCACGCCTCCCATGTAAGTGAAGTTTTTGTTCTTTGCTGTCTCTGAAATCTGTGATTTGCAGGGATTTACAAATCTAAATCTCTCCCATGTATGCATTATTGTACGGGTAACAGATTCATGCGATGTCAGGGCATGATTATGTGGCACTTTGATGACTTGGAAAGCTAGTGTTGCAATATGGATATCAACACAAAAAATATGCCAAGAGCTTTCCAACAAGCTGCATATTGCAAACAACTGGGCATCTATGAAACTAGAAGCTTAGATCTCAAATCTACCCTACTTTCGTCTTAAAGAGTGGTAATTGGGGCTCTTTCATTGAGAGCCCTCCTTTTCTAAGGCCTGCTTTAGGCCCAGCCCAGCAAGGCCTATAAATGAAGGGCGCGTAATCCACGCACAGAACTTGCATATGAAACATTTTCTGAGGAGGATCATAAAGCACTATTCCGAGGTTTAGACCAAGCTCAAGTTTCACGACAATGCTTGCACATCAAGAGACAGTAAACGTCACGTGCACATCTAACCCTATGTCCATGTGGACAAGCTATACCTACTTCTAGGGTTTAGGTGGCGTAGGAAGTGTTCTGGCACCCTTCTGAGCCTGTACGCAGGCCGTGCACTTAAGAGTAGCTGCATACCCTCTTGATTGCACAACCCATGTCATTAGCATTAGTACCCAGCATGAGCAGTAGCACCCAGCTTAAACAGTTCCACCACATGTGAACCAATTCCGCCAGCGCGTGGGAACCACCTCTTACTTGGCATTTATTTAATAATAAGCGATTTATTATTTGTTTCCAAAATCGTGGAGGCTCTTCCAGTACAGCTCGACCCAACATTGGCAAGCCTATATAAGAGGGACCAGGCCACCCAGTAGAAGTAGAAGAGGCCGCAGAGAAAATCCTCTCCTCAGCAGACTAGCAAGGCTAGCGTTTTTGCACCAGCAAGAACCAGCGTTTTGCAGACCCAAAAGACCAGCGTTTTCAGCTTGAAGACCAGCCCTTAGCCTCGTCGAACCCACAGCACCTATAGCAGATCTTTGCCGTGTCGATCACCAGCACCCTCAGATCAACTAGCCTTTTTCAGTTTTAGCCATGACCGCCAGCGTTTTGCAGACTCAGCAATGACCATGATTTAGTGTTTTCAGATTAGCCAGAGATCAGCCAGCGATCTCTAGTTCCCAGCCTTTGCAGGCCTTGGCGGTAGCAGATCAGCCTTTGCCTTGCAGCCGTAGCAAACTCCCGGTGCATTCTCAGATTTCAGCCCATTAGCATCGTCGTCGTCGTCGACATCGTCAAGTACCACACCATCTAGAAGCATTGTACCAGACCTTGTGCAATCTAAAGCAAATATCAGCCTAGCAATAGAGAGGGGGGCCCTTGGAGGGGGTTTGGGACCCCATCTGGTGTCATCTCTTCTCTCTCTCTCTCTAGCACTCTCATGCACTTGCACTCACACTTTCCACTCTCTCTTGTTGCACATTCTCACGAAGTACGGAAGGCTCTCCCTTCCGCAAAGTAAAAGGAACCTTGAGCACTCATTGATCACTCATCCCGAGCTTACACCATCATTCACTTCTGCTGCACATTACATTGGTATCAGAGCTCTTTGGCAATGTTCGGTATCATCACTCAAGGAAAGAATCACAGAGAACCACATAAATTTTTTTGATTATTGTGATCGTACGTAACCCGAGACCACTTGGGCGTGTCGATCCCTAATCTGTGTTTTTGAAGAGTGGCAAGTAACCCAACAAAGAAGCGCTTTTCCAGCCTCCCCTCGTTCCTCTTTCCACTCATTGAGAGCGGACCTTGCACTTAGCGGCAGGCCAATCGACGTGAGGTGGAAAAAAGCAACCTTGGTGTGAGCGCAAGGTCTCTAAGGGGTGCACCCGCAAGGAGTTGAGCTTGGGTAAGAGAAAGCCTTCTTAAACACAAATTGCAAGCCAAGAACCCCGAGTAGTCAAGAACCCGAGTACCCAAGTACTCAAGAACCCCAAGTACCCAAGACCTCAGTGCATGGTCATCACCCAAAGCGGAATGGATACTTTGCGTGAAGGTGATGAGAGTGGAGAAGTTTCTACACCAAGAGAATTGTTCCCCAATCCTCCCCCATCCATGGAGACTTTAGTCAAGTTGATGATGGAGATGATGCTACAACAAGAGGCTCAACGTGCCGCCATGAATAGAGATTGTGAAGAACGAAGGGCAGCCATGGAGCTTAAGCGTGTCCAAGCACGCGAAGCTCAACGCATAGCGGCCGAAGAAAGAAGGGCAGCTATGGAGCTCGAGCGTGAGCAAGCACGCGAAGCTCAAAGCACAACGGCCGAAGAAAGAAGGGCAGCTATGGAGCTGGAGCGTGAGCAAGTATGCGAGGCTCAACCCATAGCGGCCGAAGAAAAGCGAGTCGCTATGGAGTTATAGCGAGAGGCGCAGAGGGACCAACGCATGCAGGAGTTGGTCCTATAGGTACTCTCTACGAAGAGCGAGCCACTCAAGGAAGCTAGCGAGTCATCACGTAGCACAGGTAGAGGCGACGACTCCAACAATCCAATCACTGAGAAGTTAACAAAGAGTAAGTATGATGGTAAGATGGATGCTTCTGTGATTCATTCTTGGTTGCATCAATTTAATGCTTACTTTGCGACTAACAAGAAAACAAGGAACAATATAGTTGTGACTGTTGCCATGTATCTAGCGGGTGATGTCATCAATTGGTATCAAGCTTGGCAGGAGTCACAGTTGGTTGAGCATCTTGAGCATGCCGAGGAAGGCGTACTCCTCTTTCTCAGTTGGGGCGACTTCAAAGACAAGCTCAAGGTTCGCTTCATGCCACCGCAGTACCTTGATCGGTTAAAAGAAGATTGGCGTGGTCTTAAGCAAAATCGCACTCCTGTTATGTCTTTTTCTAACCGTATTTTACAGATAAGCGTTCAATTGCCCAAGTCGGATGACCAACACAAAGAGGCTTTCCTTTTTGGGTTAGATTACTACATTAAGTTCGATGTACAAGTCTTCAACCCTGCGGACTACAATGACGCTGTTAGAATCGCTCTAGCGCAAGAAATGAAGCACAACAAAGGTAAGCCGAAGGAGAACAAGTCAAGTATCCCTGAAGACCAATCGAATGGTAAGAACGGTAAGACCAATGGTAAGCATAATGGTAATTCTTCTTTACATCTAGAGCACAGAACTCTCACAATGATAATAAAGAAAAGGCTAAAACTCAAGACACCCCTAAGTTGACGCCTGATGAAAAATCTGCTCAAGGAATCTTAGGATTACCTCTTAAAGAACGAGCCGAATATGCACGAGACGGAAGATGTTTTAAATGTCACACTAAAGGTCACCTACGAGTTTGTCCTAAGAAAGAACCTAAAGAACCCACAAATGAACTCACAGAATCCACATCATCTGTTAATGCACTCAATGAGAGCACTAATGTGTCCCAAGTTTCTCATGATCTCTCATGCAGTGTTATGGTCATGTGAATAGTCAACCCATCGTGATCTTGTTTGAGTAGTATGCATGATGTGATTAGCCATTCTCTCGTGAAGAACGCACGTTAAGAAGCTCTTCCCGTAAATCCCATTGTGATCTTTGGTTTTTCTCTTGCATGCACTCTTCTTTCACGCATGAATGTCTTGATGTGATACTCTTAGTTCAAAATGTCGGTTTTCGTCGTAGATTTGTGGTTTCTCTTCTCAAAGGATGTGATTTGATTTTTGGGATTGAGTGACTTAAAGATTAAAATCCACGCATTGATTGGAAAGAAAACACTCCCTCTCACACAATTGAAGAAGCACCTCCCGTGGTTCTTTGTTGTCACAAGAACATTCCATCTTTGAGATTGGTCTCTCACTCTCATGTTTCGAAAGAGGATAAACACATAGTATCATAGTTTCTCTCAGTACACAGTCCCACAGTAAAAGAATCAATCATTGTATGGAAAGGAATCTCTTTCTGTCATTCCTTCTTTGAAGCATGACACGCATTTTTTGCATGATAGAGATGTGATTGTTCGTCGGGATCACCAAGCCTTCACGTTGCTTCAGTCTGTACCGAGTACACCTTGGGTTGACCATCAAGCTAGATGGTTCCAATATTGTGAGCGATTTGGTGGTTTGGATGGTTGTGTTTCTAGTAAAGCTAACCTCATTGCAAATACGGTCAATCACGCAAGACCGATCTTGGCTCTCGAGTCGAGGTCCAAAGAACCCATTCAGGAAGTATTTTGTGCTCGCATGATAAGTCAGTATGCATTGTTCGTGTTTCTCATTCGTGACGGTCTCTTGTATTTTCATCACCGTTTTATGTATTACCTTTTCATAGGCATGCCGTATTGCACGATGCACATGATTTCACTCACGGATGAGCACAGATGTATGCAGATCTTTCTAGATAAGATAAAGAGTTTGCATTCAAGGAATTCACAATGTTTCACAATATTGTCCGTTTTGTCAGTCGATTTTGCATGTTCATTCCTTTGCGTGACACAGTCACAGAAAAAGCACGAGCGATTGTCCATCAAGCATTGGCATTTCCGTAGGGGTTTGCCACAATTCATAGCTTTAGGACGACAGGTCAAGTTTAGATCTCACTCTTGGAATGTATTTGGTTAACGGTTTGGCACTCCGTCCCGTTGCTCATCTGCATTTCATGCACAGTCATTTAAACGAATAGTCTTTTTTCAGTCACTCAACAAGGAACGGATATGGTTATGGTTTTGTTTTTGAAGTGGTTTCAAAGATATTTCCACACGGAGATTTCGACCCAGCATTGGCAAGCCTATATAAGAGGGACCAGGGCGCCCAGTAGAAGCAGAAGAGGCTGTCACCAGGAGGTGTATTTTTCCTGTTGCCTTCCGTAAATAAGTATTAGATATATTTATTTTATTTTTACTTGTTTGTCCCAAAACCCTTGAAAAGGTGCAAGTGGACATTGCATGGCCAGTGTGAAACGGCTGCAGCCAAATGGGTTTCTCACATCGGGGATCTAGGTCGGTCAGACAGGGACTGCTCAGGCCAGTTAGCACTGAATTCTGATGAGTATGGAAGCTCGTGTGCGCCAAACTGGAATTTGGGCCACTCGTCAAGTCACAGCAACTTTATAAGTTGAAAGGGGCCAGTAAATTAACCCACATTGTAGATGTTCGTCAAATGGTAGTCTTCAATGATGGTCAGGAGACCGATAGGGACGCCATGGAAGCATCTCCTAAAATTTAGGGAACTACATTTTTTACCGGAAAATGTGTTCGCGTCATTAGCTCTGGAATGACAAGGGGAACATTTTATTGCTCTGTTGCCAAGTCAACCGACGCACCAGTTGAGATATTTTTAGCAAGGAAAGCCCAAACTCGAAAACTGGGCGACGTGTCAGCCTGTGAGCGATTCTGCCACTCTGGTAGGCAAAAACGAGCTGCATATCAACAAAGGGGGCGCCATTTTCAGCCTCGGGTGGATTGTAGCAGGTACAGAAGCTATGGAATGCTTACCTTGCCCTCTATGCGCAGTATGGTGACGGGAGTGATGCCCCGCACGCTACATACTGCTCTCTTTCTCCCCTACGTACAGTATGTTATGCCCCACTAGTGGGCTTCTCATTTGACCTATGTACAGTTCTGGGGATTTATGCGCATTTGCCAAGGCAAGAGCCTTCTGAACAGGAACCGGATTAGCTAATTGCTAATCCCCCACAGGTACGCACAGTTCCATCACGAAAGATTGCGAGTTTGGAGAGTTTTCTCGCATGAAAACTCGTCCAATTCACAGGGGAACTGTCCCATTGCGTGCGGGAGCCCTTGGGACACGCGTAGGCGTGTTCGCTCCGCTAAAAACGATCCGAAACAGGGAATTCCAGCCTGCTGTGTTTTTCTGCAGGTTTAGGGTTTTCAACCTAAACTGCAAGGGAACATCAGGGGAGCCTCGTGAGAGCCTTGGGATGCGTGTACAGGCTTTTGGGCTCCCGGCAGTGAAAAACAGAGAATTACAGCCCGCTGAATTTCTGTGACAGCTCACCAGAAAGCTTCCAGATATCGAGGGAATCCGTCCTAGACAGGTGTTTTTGACCTACAGGGGTTTTTGCGCCGTTATGCTATCGAAATCCGGTCGAAAACCTGCGTTTTCAGCCCTCGCCAGGTTTGGACAGCTTTGTGAAAGCTTGTGCTAAGTGGTCGGATCGTCTACCTTAATTTGAATAAAGAAATACCGAAAGGGGCGCCAGTCTTTGGGGCCTACAGGGTGTCGGTCTCGTGTGCGCAGTGACATTCTAGTCGCTGGACGCAACTGTGTTCTCTTCCCTTCTCAGTGCTCTGTGTAAAGTTAACAGGTAATTGAAATAGTACCGCCCTCTACGTTGTACGGGCAAGTTATATGGTTCCATCGACGGGATAGTCACTTTTTCTTCAAAAAGTGCAGCGTGGATTGTTGTGGGTGAAAGCAACACACAGCTTGTCGATATGGCAGAGAAGAGAGACCAAGTACCTGAAGAGGGATCTTCCTCACATGGCACAGAGAAAATTCCTTCAACTCTTCAAGAAGAGGACAGGTTGTTTAGAACTCAACTGCGTTGTTGCATGGACATGTTTCAGCAGTTGGCTAACAACCCAAGGATGCAGGAATTCTTACAGGCTCTCACACAAGGTTTTCAGCCTCCTACACAGGGCATGACTGAGCCGTTGCAAGAAAAGGAGATTTCCAATGCGCAAAGGACTCATGATGCTCGAGGGAAAGCCCATGTGGTTGAGCAACTAGCGGTGTCCAATGATCCAAAGCAACTTGCTTTAGCTGGACAGGAACCGTTTGTGAATGGTCAAGGGAGCAATGACCAGGCTATGCGTCAGACCCTTCCATTACCTAATACTTATCCTGGTTATTTTGGAGGTGGTTCAGTGTTTCAAGCTATGGCTGGACTTCCACAGGTTATATGCCAGGGAATGTGTTCGGGACAATGCAAACAGGCATGGGTAACCCTATGTACGCGAACATGGGTGTCCAACCAGGTTTTCAGGGTGCCTATGGCCAGTTTCGCGTGCCTGGAACACAATTTGGTATGGCTGGTTTTTCGCAGCCATGCGTACAAAATGCAGATATGACAGGGAAAACAGTTGATGCGAGTGCTGGAATGAACACTCATGGAGCACCACTGTTACAGGCACCTGTTTATGATAATGTGGCTCCTTTGAGTCAGCTTAAGGATTACAAGGAAGGTGGGCAGGGAGTGAAGTTTGAAACTTTCAGAGGAACTGAGGACCAATTGAAGGCTTTGACCTTCATACAGCAGTTCGATGCAGCTTATGCTGGAGGAAACTTCACGGAATCTTCAAAGATACGCAAGGCTGCCACTTTCTTGAAAGCGAATGCGCTCCAATGGTGGACCGCATTGTTGAACCAGGGTCAAGCCCCAACAACGTGGGTTCAATTCAAACAACTTTTTGCGCCTGCATGGTTGACAAACACTTTTGAAGTGGATGTGATGACGGAATGGCACGAGTTAAATGCTAAACAGTGTGCAGATCTGGAAGAGTACAATAAACGGTTTTGGGCCGCACTGTTGCCAGTCACCTCTTACAGGTTTGTGCCATTGTCAGAATAGATTGAGAAGTACTGTTGCGGATTGCCCAAGAAAATCAGGGACTACTGCACAAAGACTACTATCATGAATATGTTTCAATTGATAGAGAATGCAAGTGTGGCCAGCAATCTGTCAAAGGGAGATTCCGATGGATTTAATAGCCACAAGAAAGGGTCCCAGGACAAACAGTTTCAGCCAAGGGCAATGTTGCAGCAAAGCCTTCTGAGCCTCCCACAAAGAAGCCCTCCACTGAAGAAGCTGATACGTCCAAGAAGCAGTCTAAATCTTCTTCGGAACGAGGACAAGGACAAAAAAGGCATTTTTCTGGCAAAACTTTTCAAGAAAGGAAAGCTCTTAGGGAGGCCAAGAAATGCTACATTTGTGAACAGGAAGGACACTTTGCAAATGAGTGTCCACAGAAGTCACAGGATAAGGATGACAAGTCAGACTATAAAGGGAAGAAGCCAAAGCCGAGTGCAGGACTTGTTCCAGATTTGGTTGGAGATCAGCCAAACACAGATGCCACGGAGCTGTGCAAAGCTTGGGGCAAAGTTAGAGACCAGACAGTGCTCGTTTTCTTTGATCCAGGAGCCCGTGCAAATTTCATATCACCAGAATTGGCATCAAAGTTGGGCATTCGTGCAGAGGAGATGGGTATGACAGGCGAAGCAGGTTTGGCATGCCCAGGACATTCAGAGCCTGTTACTCCCATTCTGGGAAAGCTATGTGGATGCGGAAGAATTTCATATTATGCCGCTTGAGGGCTGTGATGTGTTATTGGGTATCCCATGGTGTTACAGGTTGCATGCTATGGTGGATACTTACAACAAAAAGATTACCCTTGTACATAGAGGAAAGACTCATGTCCTTGATGTAAAGCTTAAAGGCGAGTCTGTTCCAGTTGTTTCTGCTTCTGCTATTTCATCTGTAATAAAGAATCATCTTTCTGCGTACTTGATCTTTGCAAAAGAAGTACCTCAAGTTGTATCTAATTTGTCTACCTTAGATAAAGACAGGTCAACTTTTTTCAGTGGTTTCAATGATTGTTTTTCGGACTCTTTGCCAGGGGAGTTACCTCCTGAGAGACCTGAGGATCATACTATAGATCTTGTGTCAGGTTCTAGTCCACCGAATAGACCACCATACAGGGTTAGTGCAGCCCAGCAGAAAGAGATTATGGGTCAGGTCAACGAGCTTTTAGAGAAGGGGCTGATTCAGCCCAGTTCATCCCCTTTTTGTTCGCCTGTACTCTTAGTGCAGAAGAAGGATGGTTCATGGCGCATGTGCATTGACTATCGCGCCTTGAATAAGAATACCATCAAGAACAGGTTCCCCATACCGAGGATAGATGACATTCTTGATCGGCTTGAGGGAGCGTCATTGTTTACAAGAATAGACCTAAAGAGCGAGTATCATCAGATACGCATTAGACCAGAAGATGTCCATAAGACTGCGTTCAGGACAACATTTGGTCCCTATGAGTTTCTTGTCATGCCATTTGGTCTCACAAATGCTCCTGCCACATTTAATAGAATGATAGACAAAATTTTTAGACCACATAGAAACTTCGTGGGTACCTTCTTTGATGACATGATTGTCTACTCAAAGTCTGAAGAGGAGCATAGGGATCACTTGACCGCAGTTTTCAATGAGCTACGCAAGAATAGGCTACTCATTAATGCGAAGAAAAGTGAGTTCTTTTTGCAAGAGATTCACTTCCTTGGGCACATTGTTTCAAAGGATGGGGTACGCATGGATCCCGCTAAAGTGGAAGCAATTAGGTCATGGCCAGACTTGAAGTCCGTACATGACATTCGAAGCTTTCTAGGCTTATGTTCCTATTACAGGAGGTTCATCCGAAATTTTGCTGAGATTGCTTCTCCACTACATGCACTGCAAGGAAAAGGAGTTACTTTCAAGTGGACAGCCAAGGAAATTTTAGCGTTCAAACACTTGAAAGAGAAGCTCACTTCAGATCCGGTAATTATTTTGCCAGATCTTTCTAAACCTTTTGTGGTTCAATGTGATGCGTGTGGCCATAGTCTTGGTGCAGTTCTAATGCAGAATGGCCGAGTAGTCGCATATGAGAGCAGAATTCTTTTGAAGACTCAAAGGAACTTGCAAGTCTATGAGAAAGAATTGCTGGCAGTAATTCATGCTCTCACTAGTTGGAAACACTATTTGCTAGGGGCTGATTTTGTTGTCCAAACGGATCATCAAACCTTGCGATATTTTCTTACACAGATGAAGTTGTCCGAGAAGCACATGCGATGGGAAAACATCTTGTCAATGTTCCATTTTCAGACTGTGCATGTGCAAGGGAAAAAGAACATGGTGGCTGATGCGTTGTCACGAAAGCCCCAAATTTCAGCAGTGTCAATTCCGTACCATTGTGAACTAGACGAAATGAAGACACAATATGCTGAAGATTCAGCTTTTGCAAGGATCTATGACCAGCTTGTTGATGGGCAACATCATGAGCACTATATGCTTAAGAATGACTTTCTCATGATGCATGGAAAGTTATGCGCTACTAAACAGTTACGGCCAAAGATTTTGATGGAAAGTCATGCTCCACCTTATGCTGGGCATCGTGGAATTGATGCGACAGTGAAAGGGGTTGAGGCATTCTTCTATTGGCCAGCTTTGCGTCAAGATGTTGACACATTTGTAAGATCATGCTTAGTATGCCAAAAAGTCAAATTTGACAGACAAAAGCAACTGGGATTGTTGCAGCCATTGCCGATCCCTGATAGGCCATGGGAAAGTATAGCAATGGACTTTATCTTTGATCTTCCAAGGACGCAAACAGGAAATGATGGGATTTGGACTATCATTTGTAGGTTCAGTAAGCAGGCCCATTTCATTCCTGTTAGGAAGAAGATAAAGCCAGAACACATGGTCAAGATATTCATGAGCAATATCTTTAAATATCATGGGATGCCTCAGTCAATTGTCAGTGACAGGGATCCACGTATGACGAGTCTTTTCTGGAAGGCATTGTTTGAGAACATGGGCACTACGCTAAAGTTCTCTTCTTCGTTTCATCCGCAAACTGATGGACAGTCAGAAGAGGCAAATTCTACTGTCTTGGACCTGCTCAAATGTTATGTCTCAGAGCACAAGGCAACTTGGGAACACCATCTCCCATTGGTTGAATATGCTTACAATAACACTGTGCATACATCAACAGGTAAGGCACCATTTGAGATAGTGGAAGGAGGGAAGAAAGTCCCGCCCATTTTGCAGACTGAGGACAAGATTTTTGAGGCAGACAAGTATGTGCAAGATATGGATGAAACATACAGGAAGATAAAGATTGCTCTTGAGAAGACTCAGGCTAAGCAAAAGAAAGTTGCTGATCGTCACCGTCGTGAACTTGTATTTTCACTTGGTGATTGGGTACTTTTGCGCTTTGAAAAGGCCAGGTTAATGAAAAGGAAAGGCAAGGAACACTTGTTTCCTAAGCTCAGTATGCGATATTATGGTCCTTTTCAGATTTCAAAAAAGATCAGCGATGTAGCTTACAGGTTAAAGCTACCAGAAGGCTGGAAAATACATAATGCTTTTCATGTCAGCCTTCTAAGGCCCTTTGTTGGTGATGTGCCAAAGAATATGCTTGATGAGGAACAACCCGAAGTGGAAGAATTGGATGAAATCCTTGTTCCTGAACAGATATTGGCACATAAAGAAAGCAAGGTTAGAGGAAAGGTTGCAAGACGCTATTTGGTGAAGTTCAAGAACTATCCATCATTAGATGCCAAATGGATGGAAGAGTCTGAATTGCTTGATTCACCTCAGCTATTGCAATTGTATCTTGAAGCCTTTCAAATGGAACCCACAACGACTTGATGCAGCCTTTTTGGAGCAAGGCAAGAGCATGGTTCATGATGCTCAAGAGAGTAGTTAAGCAATTGTATCTACTCTTTCCATACAGAATTTAGCTAGAGAAGTTTATGCTCAAGAGTACACTAGAAGACTTCTATGCTTGATATATGTGTCGTAGCCAGGTTGGTGGGATTGTTTAATCGTCCAACGCTACATTTCCGGAAGCATGTATATCTTGGGTTCCCATCATAGAATATATGTGATATCAGGAGATATTTGCATGTATTATTGGCATGTAAGCGAGGTCGCTTGCAGTATTTCATGGGTGGGGTGTGTCACCAGGAGGTGTATTTTTCCTGTTGCCTTCCGTAAATAAGTATTAGATATATTTATTTTATTATTACTTGTTTGTCCCAAAACCCTTGAAAAGGTGCAAGTGGACATTGCATGGCCAGTGTGAAACGGCTGCAGCCAAATGGGTTTCTCACATCGGGGATCTAGGTCGGTCAGACAGGGACTGCTCAGGCCAGTTAGCACTGAATTCTGATGAGTATGGAAGCTCGTGTGCGCCAAACTGGAATTTGGGCCACTCGTCAAGTCACAGGAACTTTATAAGTTGAAAGGGGCCAGTAAATTAACCCACATTGTAGATGTTGGTCAAATGGTAGTCTTCAATGATGGTCAGGAGACCGATAGGGACGCCATGGAAGCATCTCCTAAAATTTAGGGAACTGCATATTTTACCGGAAAATGTGTTCGCGTCATTAGCTCTGGAATGACAAGGGGAACATTTTATTGCTCTGTTGCCAAGTCAACCGGCGCACCAATTGAGATATTTTTAGCAGGGAAAGCCCAAACTCGAAAACTGGGCGACGTGTCAGCCTGTGAGCGATTCTGCCACTCTGGTAGGCAAAAACGAGCTGCATATCAACAAAGGGGGCGCCATTTTCAGCCTCGGGTGGATTGTAGCAGGTACAGAAGCTATGGAATGCTTACCTTGCCCTCTATGCGCAGTATGGTGACGGGAGTGATGCCCCGCACGCTACATACTGCTCTCTTTCTCCCCTACGTACAGTATGTTATGCCCCACTAGTGGGCTTCTCATTTGACCTATGTACAGTTCTGGGGATTTATGCGCATTTGCCAAGGCAAGAGCCTTCTGAACAGGAACCGGATTAGCTAATTGCTAATCCCCCACAGGTACGCACAGTTCCATCACGAAAGATTGCGAGTTTGGAGAGTTTTCTCGCATGAAAACTCGTCCAATTCACAGGGGAACTGTCCCATTGCGTGCGGGAGCCCTTGGGACACGCGTAGGCGTGTTCGCTCCGCTAAAAACGGTCCGAAACAGGGAATTACAGCCTGCTGTGTTTTTCTGCAGGTTAAGGGTTTCGCACCTAAACTGCAAGGGAACATCGGGGGAGCCTCGTGAGAGCCTTGGGATGCGTGTACAGGCTTTTGGGCTCCCGGCAGTGAAAAACAGAGAATTACAGCCCGCTGAATTTCTGTGACAGCTCACCAGAAAGCTTCCAGATATCGAGGGAATCCGTCCTAGACAGGTGTTTTTGACCTACAGGGGTTTTTGCGCCGTTATGCTATCGAAATCCGGTCGAAAACCTGCGTTTTCAGCCCTCGCCAGGTTTGGACAGCTTTGTGAAAGCTTGTGCTAAGTGGTCGGATCGTCTACCTTAATTTGAATAAAGAAATACCGAAAGGGGCGCCAGTCTTTGGGGCCTACAGGGTGTCGGTCTCGTGTGCGCAGTGACATTCTAGTCGCTGGACGCAACTGTGTTCTCTTCCCTTCTCAGTGCTCTGTGTAAAGTTAACAGGTAATTGAAATAGTACCGCCCTCTACGTTGTACGGGCAAGTTATATGGTTCCATCGACGGGATAGTCACTTTTTCTTCAAAAAGTGCAGCGTGGATTGTTGTGGGTGAAAGCAACACACAGCTTGTCGATATGGCAGAGAAGAGAGACCAAGTACCTGAAGAGGGATCTTCCTCACATGGCACAGAGAAAATTCCTTCAACTCTTCAAGAAGAGGACAGGTTGTTTAGAACTCAACTGCGTTGTTGCATGGACATGTTTCAGCAGTTGGCTAACAACCCAAGGATGCAGGAATTCTTACAGGCTCTGACACAAGGTTTTCAGCCTCCTACACAGGGCATGACTGAGCCTTTGCAGGAAAAGGAGATTTCCAATGCGCAAAGGACTCATGATGCTCGAGGGAAAGCCCATGTGGTTGAGCAACTAGCGGTGTCCAATGATCCAAAGCAACTTGCTTTAGCTGGACAGGAACCGTTTGTGAATGGTCAAGGGAGCAATGACCAGGCTATGCGTCAGACCCTTCCATTACCTAATACTTATCCTGGTTATTTTGGAGGTGGTTCAGTGTTTCAAGCTATGGCTGGACTTCCACAGGTTATATGCCAGGGAATGTGTTCGGGACAATGCAAACAGGCATGGGTAACCCTATGTACGTAAACATGGGTGTCCAACCAGGTTTTCAGGGTGCCTATGGCCAGTTTCGAGTGCCTGGAACACAATTTGGTATGGCTGGTTTTTCGCAGCCATGCGTACAAAATGCAGATATGACAGGGAAAACAGTTGATGCGAGTGCTGGAATGAACACTCATGGAGCACCACTGTTACAGGCACCTGTTTATGATAATGTGGCTCCTTTGAGTCAGCTTAAGGATTACAAGGAAGGTGGGCAGGGAGTGAAGTTTGAAACTTTCAGAGGAACTGAGGACCAATTGAAGGCTTTGACCTTCATACAGCAGTTCGATGCAGCTTATGCTGGAGGAAACTTCACGGAATCTTCAAAGATACACAAGGCTGCCACTTTCTTGAAAGCGAATGCGCTCCAATGGTGGACCGCATTGTTGAACCAGGGTCAAGCCCCAACAACGTGGGTTCAATTCAAACAACTTTTTGCGCCTGCATGGTTGACAAACACTTTTGAAGTGGATGTGATGACGGAATGGCACGAGTTAAATGCTAAACAGTGTGCAGATCTGGAAGAGTACAATAAACGGTTTTGGGCCGCACTGTTGCCAGTCACCTCTTACAGGTTTGTGCCATTGTCAGAATAGATTGAGAAGTACTGTTGCGGATTGCCCAAGAAAATCAGGGACTACTGCACAAAGACTACTATCATGAATATGTTTCAATTGATAGAGAATGCAAGTGTGGCCAGCAATCTGTCAAAGGGAGATTCCGATGGATTTAATAGCCACAAGAAAGGGTCCCAGGACAAACAGTTTCAGCCAAGGGCAATGTTGCAGCAAAGCCTTCTGAGCCTCCCACAAAGAAGCCCTCCACTGAAGAAGCTGATACGTCCAAGAAGCAGTCTAAATCTTCTTCGGAACGAGGACAAGGACAAAAAAGGCATTTTTCTGGCAAAACTTTTCAAGAAAGGAAAGCTCTTAGGGAGGCCAAGAAATGCTACATTTGTGAACAGGAAGGACACTTTGCAAATGAGTGTCCACAGAAGTCACAGGATAAGGATGACAAGTCAGACTATAAAGGGAAGAAGCCAAAGCCGAGTGCAGGACTTGTTCCAGATTTGGTTGGAGATCAGCCAAACACAGATGCCACGGAGCTGTGCAAAGCTTGGGGCAAAGTTAGAGACCAGACAGTGCTCGTTTTCTTTGATCCAGGAGCCCGTGCAAATTTCATATCACCAGAATTGGCATCAAAGTTGGGCATTCGTGCAGAGGAGATGGGTATGACAGGCGAAGCAGGTTTGGCATGCCCAGGACATTCAGAGCCTGTTACTCCCATTCTGGGAAAGCTATGTGGATGCGGAAGAATTTCATATTATGCCGCTTGAGGGCTGTGATGTGTTATTGGGTATCCCATGGTGTTACAGGTTGCATGCTATGGTGGATACTTACAACAAAAAGATTACCCTTGTACATAGAGGAAAGACTCATGTCCTTGATGTAAAGCTTAAAGGCGAGTCTGTTCCAGTTGTTTCTGCTTCTGCTATTTCATCTGTAATAAAGAATCATCTTTCTGCGTACTTGATCTTTGCAAAAGAAGTACCTCAAGTTGTATCTAATTTGTCTACCTTAGATAAAGACAGGTCAACTTTTTTGAGTGGTTTCAGTGATTGTTTTTCGGACTCTTTGCCAGGGGAGTTACCTCCTGAGAGACCTGAGGATCATACTATAGATCTTGTGTCAGGTTCTAGTCCACCGAATAGACCACCATACAGGGTTAGTGCAGCCCAGCAGAAAGAGATTATGGGTCAGGTCAACGAGCTTTTAGAGAAGGGGCTGATTCAGCCCAGTTCATCCCCTTTTTGTTCGCCTGTACTCTTAGTGCAGAAGAAGGATGGTTCATGGCGCATGTGCATTGACTATCGCGCCTTGAATAAGAATACCATCAAGAACAGGTTCCCCATACCGAGGATAGATGACATTCTTGATCGGCTTGAGGGAGCGTCATTGTTTACAAGAATAGACCTAAAGAGCGAGTATCATCAGATACGCATTAGACCAGAAGATGTCCATAAGACTGCGTTCAGGACAACATTTGGTCTCTATGAGTTTCTTGTCATGCCATTTGGTCTCACAAATGCTCCTGCCACATTTAATAGAATGATAGACAAAATTTTTAGACCACATAGAAACTTCGTGGGTACCTTCTTTGATGACATGATTGTCTACTCAAAGTCTGAAGAGGAGCATAGGGATCACTTGACCGCAGTTTTCAATGAGCTACGCAAGAATAGGCTACTCATTAATGCGAAGAAAAGTGAGTTCTTTTTGCAAGAGATTCACTTCCTTGGGCACATTGTTTCAAAGGATGGGGTACGCATGGATCCCGCTAAAGTGGAAGCAATTAGGTCATGGCCAGACTTGAAGTCCGTACATGACATTCGAAGCTTTCTAGGCTTATGTTCCTATTACAGGAGGTTCATCCGAAATTTTGCTGAGATTGCTTCTCCACTACATGCACTGCAAGGAAAAGGAGTTACTTTCAAGTGGACAGCCAAGGAAATTTTAGCGTTCAAACACTTGAAAGAGAAGCTCACTTCAGATCCGGTAATTATTTTGCCAGATCTTTCTAAACCTTTTGTGGTTCAATGTGATGCGTGTGGCCATAGTCTTGGTGCAGTTCTAATGCAGAATGGCCGAGTAGTCGCATATGAGAGCAGAATTCTTTTGAAGACTCAAAGGAACTTGCAAGTCTATGAGAAAGAATTGCTGGCAGTAATTCATGCTCTCACTAGTTGGAAACACTATTTGCTAGGGGCTGATTTTGTTGTCCAAACGGATCATCAAACCTTGCGATATTTTCTTACACAGATGAAGTTGTCCGAGAAGCACATGCGATGGGAAAACATCTTGTCAATGTTCCATTTTCAGACTGTGCATGTGCAAGGGAAAAAGAACATGGTGGCTGATGCGTTGTCACGAAAGCCCCAAATTTCAGCAGTGTCAATTCCGTACCATTGTGAACTAGACGAAATGAAGACACAATATGCTGAAGATTCAGCTTTTGCAAGGATCTATGACCAGCTTGTTGATGGGCAACATCATGAGCACTATATGCTTAAGAATGACTTTCTCATGATGCATGGAAAGTTATGCGCTACTAAACAGTTACGGCCAAAGATTTTGATGGAAAGTCATGCTCCACCTTATGCTGGGCATCGTGGAATTGATGCGACAGTGAAAGGGGTTGAGGCATTCTTCTATTGGCCAGCTTTGCGTCAAGATGTTGACACATTTGTAAGATCATGCTTAGTATGCCAAAAAGTCAAATTTAACAGACAAAAGCAACCGGGATTGTTGCAGCCATTGCCGATCCCTGATAGGCCATGGGAAAGTATAGCAATGGACTTTATCTTTGATCTTCCAAGGACGCAAACAGGAAATGATGGGATTTGGACTATCATTTGTAGGTTCAGTAAGCAGGCCCATTTCATTCCTGTTAGGAAGAAGATAAAGCCAGAACACATGGTCAAGATATTCATGAGCAATATCTTTAAATATCATGGGATGCCTCAATCAATTGTCAGTGACAGGGATCCACGTATGACGAGTCTTTTCTGGAAGGCATTGTTTGAGAACATGGGCACTACGCTAAAGTTCTCTTCTTCGTTTCATCCGCAAACTGATGGACAGTCAGAAGAGGCAAATTCTACTGTCTTGGACCTGCTCAAATGTTATGTCTCAGAGCACAAGGCAACTTGGGAACACCATCTCCCATTGGTTGAATATGCTTACAATAACACTGTGCATACATCAACAGGTAAGGCACCATTTGAGATAGTGGAAGGAGGGAAGAAAGTCCCGCCCATTTTGCAGACTGAGGACAAGATTTTTGAGGCAGACAAGTATGTGCAAGATATGGATGAAACATACAGGAAGATAAAGATTGCTCTTGAGAAGACTCAGGCTAAGCAAAAGAAAGTTGCTGATCGTCACCGTCGTGAACTTGTATTTTCACTTGGTGATTGGGTACTTTTGCGCTTTGAAAAGGCCAGGTTAATGAAAAGGAAAGGCAAGGAACACTTGTTTCCTAAGCTCAGTATGCGATATTATGGTCCTTTTCAGATTTCAAAAAAGATCAGCGATGTAGCTTACAGGTTAAAGCTACCAGAAGGCTGGAAAATACATAATGCTTTTCATGTCAGCCTTCTAAGGCCCTTTGTTGGTGATGTGCCAAAGAATATGCTTGATGAGGAACAACCCGAAGTGGAAGAATTGGATGAAATCCTTGTTCCTGAACAGATATTGGCACATAAAGAAAGAAAGGTTAGAGGAAAGGTTGCAAGACGCTATTTGGTGAAGTTCAAGAACTATCCATCATTAGATGCCAAATGGATGGAAGAGTCTGAATTGCTTGATTCACCTCAGCTATTGCAATTGTATCTGAACAGATATTGGCACATAAAGAAAGAAAGGTTAGAGGAAAGGTTGCAAGACGCTATTTGGTGAAGTTCAAGAACTATCCATCATTAGATGCCAAATGGATGGAAGAGTCTGAATTGCTTGATTCACCTCAGCTATTGCAATTGTATCTTGAAGCCTTTCAAATGGAACCCACAACGACTTGATGCAGCCTTTTTGGAGCAAGGCAAGAGCATGGTTCATGATGCTCAAGAGAGTAGTTAAGCAATTGTATCTACTCTTTCCATACAGAATTTAGCTAGAGAAGTTTATGCTCAAGAGTACACTAGAAGACTTCTATGCTTGATATATGTGTCGTAGCCAGGTTGGTGGGATTGTTTAATCGTCCAACGCTACATTTCCGGAAGCATGTATATCTTGGGTTCCCATCATAGAATATATGTGATATCAGGAGATATTTGCATGTATTATTGGCATGTAAGCGAGGTCGCTTGCAGTATTTCAAGGGTGGGGTGTGTCACCAGGAGGTGTATTTTTCCTGTTGCCTTCCGTAAATAAGTATTAGATATATTTATTTTATTTTTACTTGTTTGTCCCAAAACCCTTGAAAAGGTGCAAGTGGACATTGCATGGCCAGTGTGAAACGGCTGCAGCCAAATGGGTTTCTCACATCGGGGATCTAGGTCGGTCAGACAGGGACTGCTCAGGCCAGTTAGCACTGAATTCTGATGAGTATGGAAGCTCGTGTGCGCCAAACTGGAATTTGGGCCACTCGTCAAGTCACAGCAACTTTATAAGTTGAAAGGGGCCAGTAAATTAACCCACATTGTAGATGTTCGTCAAATGGTAGTCTTCAATGATGGTCAGGAGACCGATAGGGACGCCATGGAAGCATCTCCTAAAATTTAGGGAACTACATTTTTTACCGGAAAATGTGTTCGCGTCATTAGCTCTGGAATGACAAGGGGAACATTTTATTGCTCTGTTGCCAAGTCAACCGACGCACCAGTTGAGATATTTTTAGCAGGGAAAGCCCAAACTCGAAAACTGGGCGACGTGTCAGTCTGTGAGCGATTCTGCCACTCTGGTAGGCAAAAACGAGCTGCATATCAACAAAGGGGGTGCCATTTTCAGCCTCGGGTGGATTGTAGCAGGTACAGAAGCTATGGAATGCTTACCTTGCCCTCTATGCGCAGTATGGTGACGGGAGTGATGCCCCACACGCTACATACTGCTCTCTTTCTCCCCTACGTACAATATGTTATGCCCCACTAGTGGGCTTCTCATTTGACCTATGTACAGTTCTGGGGATTTATGCGCATTTGCCAAGGCAAGAGCCTTCTGAACAGGAACCGGATTAGCTAATTGCTAATCCCCCACAGGTACGCACAGTTCCATCACGAAAGATTGCGAGTTTGGAGAGTTTTCTCGCATGAAAACTCGTCCAATTCACAGGGGAACTGTCCCATTGCGTGCGGGAGCCCTTGGGACACGCGTAGGCATGTTCGCTCCGCTAAAAACGATCCGAAACAGGGAATTACAGCCTGCTGTGTTTTTCTGCAGGTTTAGGGTTTCGCACCTAAACTGCAAGGGAACAGCGGGGGAGCCTCGTGAGAGCCTTGGGATGCGTGTACAAGCTTTTGGGCTCCCGGCAGTGAAAAACAGAGAATTACAGCCCGCTGAATTTCTGTGACAGCTCAGCAGAAAGCTTCCAGATATCGAGGGAATCCGTCCTAGACAGGTGTTTTTGACCTACAGGGGTTTTTGCGCCGTTATGCTATCGAAATCCGGTCGAAAACCTGCGTTTTCAGCACTCGCCAGGTTTGGACAGCTTTGTGAAAGCTTGAGCTAAGTGGTCGAATTGTCTACCTTAATTTGAATAAAGAAATACCGAAAGGGGCGCCAGTCTTTGGGGCCTACAGGGTGTCGGTCTCGTGTGCGCAGTGACATTCTAGTCGCTGGACGCAACTGTGTTCTCTTCCCTTCTCAGTGCTCTGTGTAAAGTTAACAGGTAATTGAAATAGTACCGCCCTCTACGTTGTACGGGCAAGTTATATGGTTCCATCGACGGGATAGTCACTTTTTCTTCAAAAAGTGCAGCGTGGATTGTTGTGGGTGAAAGCAACACACAGCTTGTCGATATGGCAGAGAAGAGAGACCAAGTACCTGAAGAGGGATCTTCCTCACATGGCACAGAGAAAATTCCTTCAACTCTTCAAGAAGAGGACAGGTTGTTTAGAACTTAACTGCGTTGTTGCATGGACATGTTTCAGCAGTTGGCTAACAACCCAAGGATGCAGGAATTCTTACAGGCTCTGACACAAGGTTTTCAGCCTCCTACACAGGGCATGACTGAGCCTTTGCAGGAAAAGGAGATTTCCAATGCGCAAAGGACTCATGATGCTCGAGGGAAAGCCCATGTGGTTGAGCAACTAGCGGTGTCCAATGATCCAAAGCAACTTGCTTTAGCTGCACAGGAACCGTTTGTGAATGGTCAAGGGAGCAATGACCAGGCTATGCGTCAGACCCTTCCATTACCTAATACTTATCCTGGTTATTTTGGAGGTGGTTCAGTGTTTCAAGCTATGGCTGGACTTCCACAGGTTATATGCCAGGGAATGTGTTCGGGACAATGCAAACAGGCATGGGTAACCCTATGTACGCAAACATGGGTGTCCAACCAGGTTTTCAGGGTGCCTATGGCCAGTTTCGAGTGCCTGGAACACAATTTGGTATGGCTGGTTTTTCGCAGCCATGCGTACAAAATGCAGATATGACAGGGAAAACAGTTGATGCGAGTGCTGGAATGAACACTCATGGAGCACCACTGTTACAGGCACCTGTTTATGATAATGTGGCTCCTTTGAGTCAGCTTAAGGATTACAAGGAAGGTGGGCAGGGAGTGAAGTTTGAAACTTTCAGAGGAACTGAGGACCAATTGAAGGCTTTGACCTTCATACAGCAGTTCGATGCAGCTTATGCTGGAGGAAACTTCACGGAATCTTCAAAGATACGCAAGGCTGCCACTTTCTTGAAAGCGAATGCGCTCCAATGGTGGACCGCATTGTTGAACCAGGGTCAAGCCCCAACAACGTGGGTTCAATTCAAACAACTTTTTGCGCCTGCATGGTTGACAAACACTTTTGAAGTGGATGTGATGACGGAATGGCACGAGTTAAATGCTAAACAGTGTGCAGATCTGGAAGAGTACAATAAACGGTTTTGGGCCGCACTGTTGCCAGTCACCTCTTACAGGTTTGTGCCATTGTCAGAATAGATTGAGAAGTACTGTTGCGGATTGCCCAAGAAAATCAGGGACTACTGCACAAAGACTACTATCATGAATATGTTTCAATTGATAGAGAATGCAAGTGTGGCCAGCAATCTGTCAAAGGGAGATTCCGATGGATTTAATAGCCACAAGAAAGGGTCCCAGGACAAACAGTTTCAGCCAAGGGCAATGTTGCAGCAAAGCCTTCTGAGCCTCCCACAAAGAAGCCCTCCACTGAAGAAGCTGATACGTCCAAGAAGCAGTCTAAATCTTCTTCGAAACGAGGACAAGGACAAAAAAGGCATTTTTCTGGCAAAACTTTTCAAGAAAGGAAAGCTCGTAGGGAGGCCAAGAAATGCTACATTTGTGAACAGGAAGGACACTTTGCAAATGAGTGTCCACAGAAGTCACAGGATAAGGATGACAAGTCAGACTATAAAGGGAAGAAGCCAAAGCCGAGTGCAGGACTTGTTCCAGATTTGGTTGGAGATCAGCCAAACACAGATGCCACGGAGCTGTGCAAAGCTTGGGGCAAAGTTAGAGACCAGACAGTGCTCGTTTTCTTTGATCCAGGAGCCCGTGCAAATTTCATATCACCAGAATTGGCATCAAAGTTGGGCATTCGTGCAGAGGAGATGGGTATGACAGGCGAAGCAGGTTTGGCATGCCCAGGACATTCAGAGCCTGTTACTCCCATTCTGGGAAAGCTATGTGGATGCGGAAGAATTTCATATTATGCCGCTTGAGGGCTGTGATGTGTTATTGGGTATCCCATGGTGTTACAGGTTGCATGCTATGGTGGATACTTACAACAAAAAGATTACCCTTGTACATAGAGGAAAGACTCATGTCCTTGATGTAAAGCTTAAAGGCGAGTCTGTTCCAGTTGTTTCTGCTTCTGCTATTTCATCTGTAATAAAGAATCATCTTTCTGCGTACTTGATCTTTGCAAAAGAAGTACCTCAAGTTGTATCTAATTTGTCTACCTTAGATAAAGATAGGTCAACTTTTTTCAGTGGTTTCAATGATTGTTTTTCGGACTCTTTGCCAGGGGAGTTACCTCCTGAGAGACCTGAGGATCATACTATAGATCTTGTGTCAGGTTCTAGTCCACCGAATAGACCACCATACAGGGTTAGTGCAGCCCAGCAGAAAGAGATTATGGGTCAGGTCAACGAGCTTTTAGAGAAGGGGCTGATTCAGCCCAGTTCATCCCCTTTTTGTTCGCCTGTACTCTTAGTGCAGAAGAAGGATGGTTCATGGCGCATGTGCATTGACTATCGCGCCTTGAATAAGAATACCATCAAGAACAGGTTCCCCATACCGAGGATAGATGACATTCTTGATCGGCTTGAGGGAGCGTCATTGTTTACAAGAATAGACCTAAAGAGCGAGTATCATCAGATACGCATTAGACCAGAAGATGTCCATAAGACTGCGTTCAGGACAACATTTGGTCTCTATGAGTTTCTTGTCATGCCATTTGGTCTCACAAATGCTCCTGCCACATTTAATAGAATGATAGACAAAATTTTTAGACCACATAGAAACTTCGTGGGTACCTTCTTTGATGACATGATTGTCTACTCAAAGTCTGAAGAGGAGCATAGGGATCACTTGACCGCAGTTTTCAATGAGCTACGCAAGAATAGGCTACTCATTAATGCGAAGAAAAGTGAGTTCTTTTTGCAAGAGATTCACTTCCTTGGGCACATTGTTTCAAAGGATGGGGTACGCATGGATCCCGCTAAAGTGGAAGCAATTAGGTCATGGCCAGACTTGAAGTCCGTACATGACATTCGAAGCTTTCTAGGCTTATGTTCCTATTACAGGAGGTTCATCCGAAATTTTGCTGAGATTGCTTCTCCACTACATGCACTGCAAGGAAAAGGAGTTACTTTCAAGTGGACAGCCAAGGAAATTTTAGCGTTCAAACACTTGAAAGAGAAGCTCACTTCAGATCCGGTAATTATTTTGCCAGATCTTTCTAAACCTTTTGTGGTTCAATGTGATGCGTGTGGCCATAGTCTTGGTGCAGTTCTAATGCAGAATGGCCGAGTAGTCGCATATGAGAGCAGAATTCTTTTGAAGACTCAAAGGAACTTGCAAGTCTATGAGAAAGAATTGCTGGCAGTAATTCATGCTCTCACTAGTTGGAAACACTATTTGCTAGGGGCTGATTTTGTTGTCCAAACGGATCATCAAACCTTGCGATATTTTCTTACACAGATGAAGTTGTCTGAGAAGCACATGCGATGGGCAAACATCTTGTCAATGTTCCATTTTCAGATTGTGCATGTGCAAGGGAAAAAGAACATGGTGGCTGATGCGTTGTCACGAAAGCCCCAAATTTCAGCAGTGTCAATTCCGTACCATTGTGAACTAGACGAAATGAAGACACAATATGCTGAAGATTCAGCTTTTGCAAGGATCTATGACCAGCTTGTTGATGGGCAACATCATGAGCACTATATGCTTAAGAATGACTTTCTCATGATGCATGGAAAGTTATGCGTTACTAAACAGTTACGGCCAAAGATTTTGATGGAAAGTCATGCTCCACCTTATGCTGGGCATCGTGGAATTGATGCGACAGTGAAAGGGGTTGAGGCATTCTTCTATTGGCCAGCTTTGCGTCAAGATGTTGACACATTTGTAAGATCATGCTTAGTATGCCAAAAAGTCAAATTTGACAGACAAAAGCAACCGGGATTGTTGCAGCCATTGCCGATCCCTGATAGGCCATGGGAAAGTATAGCAATGGACTTTATCTTTGATCTTCCAAGGACGCAAACAGGAAATGATGGGATTTGGACTATCATTTGTAGGTTCAGTAAGCAGGCCCATTTCATTCCTGTTAGGAAGAAGATAAAGCCAGAACACATGGTCAAGATATTCATGAGCAATATCTTTAAATATCATGGGATGCCTCAGTCAATTGTCAGTGACAGGGATCCACGTATGACGAGTCTTTTCTGGAAGGCATTGTTTGAGAACATGGGCACTACGCTAAAGTTCTCTTCTTCGTTTCATCCGCAAACTGATGGACAGTCAGAAGAGGCAAATTCTACTGTCTTGGACCTGCTCAAATGTTATGTCTCAGAGCACAAGGCAACTTGGGAACACCATCTCCCATTGGTTGAATATGCTTACAATAACACTATGCATACATCAACAGGTAAGGCACCATTTGAGATAGTGGAAGGAGGGAAGAAAGTCCCGCCCATTTTGCAGACTGAGGACAAGATTTTTGAGGCAGACAAGTATGTGCAAGATATGGATGAAACATACAGGAAGATAAAGATTGCTCTTGAGAAGACTCAGGCTAAGCAAAAGAAAGTTGCTGATCGTCACCGTCGTGAACTTGTATTTTCACTTGGTGATTGGGTACTTTTGCGCTTTGAAAAGGCCAGGTTAATGAAAAGGAAAGGCAAGGCACACTTGTTTCCTAAGCTCAGTATGCGATATTATGGTCCTTTTCAGATTTCAAAAAAATCAGCGATGTAGCTTACAGGTTAAAGCTACCAGAAGGCTGGAAAATACATAATGCTTTTCATGTCAGCCTTCTAAGGCCCTTTGTTGGTGATGTGCCAAAGAATATGCTTGATGAGGAACAACCCGAAGTGGAAGAATTGGATGAAATCCTTGTTCCTGAACAGATATTGGCACATAAAGAAAGAAAGGTTAGAGGAAAGGTTGCAAGACGCTATTTGGTGAAGTTCAAGAACTATCCATCATTAGATGCCAAATGGATGGAAGAGTCTGAATTGCTTGATTCACCTCAGCTATTGCAATTGTATCTTGAAGCCTTTCAAATGGAACCCACAACGACTTGATGCAGCCTTTTTGGAGCAAGGCAAGAGCATGGTTCATGATGCTCAAGAGAGTAGTTAAGCAATTGTATCTACTCTTTCCATACAGAATTTAGCTAGAGAAGTTTATGCTCAAGAGTACACTAGAAGACTTCTATGCTTGATATATGTGTCGTAGCCAGGTTGGTGGGATTGTTTAATCGTCCAACGCTACATTTCCGGAAGCATGTATATCTTGGGTTCCCATCATAGAATATATGTGATATCAGGAGATATTTGCATGTATTATTGGCATGTAAGCGAGGTCGCTTGCAGTATTTCAAGGGTGGGGTGTGTCACCAGGAGGTGTATTTTTCCTGTTGCCTTCCGTAAATAAGTATTAGATATATTTATTTTATTATTACTTGTTTGTCCCAAAACCCTTGAAAAGGTGCAAGTGGACATTGCATGGCCAGTGTGAAACGGCTGCAGCCAAATGGGTTTCTCACATCGGGGATCTAGGTCGGTCAGACAGGGACTGCTCAGGCCAGTTAGCACTGAATTCTGATGAGTATGGAAGCTCGTGTGCGCCAAACTGGAATTTGGGCCACTCGTCAAGTCACAGCAACTTTATAAGTTGAAAGGGGCCAGTAAATTAACCCACATTGTAGATGTTGGTCAAATGGTAGTCTTCAATGATGGTCAGGAGACCGATAGGGACGCCATGGAAGCATCTCCTAAAATTTAGGGAACTGCATTTTTTACCGAAAAATGTGTTCGCGTCATTAGCTCTGGAATGACAAGGGGAACATTTTATTGCTCTGTTGCCAAGTCAACCGGCGCACCAATTGAGATATTTTTAGCAGGGAAAGCCCAAACTCGAAAACTGGGCGACGTGTCAGCCTGTGAGCGCTTCTGCCACTCTGGTAGGCAAAAACGAGCTGCATATCAACAAAGGGGGCGCCATTTTCAGCCTCGGGTGGATTGTAGCAGGTACAGAAGCTATGGAATGCTTACCTTGCCCTCTATGCGCAGTATGGTGACGGGAGTGATGCCCCGCACGCTACATACTGCTCTCTTTCTCCCCTACGTACAGTATGTTATGCCCCACTAGTGGGCTTCTCATTTGACCTATGTACAGTTCTGGGGATTTATGCGCATTTGCCAAGGCAAGAGCCTTCTGAACAGGAACCGGATTAGCTAATTGCTAATCCCCCACAGGTACGCACAGTTCCATCACGAAAGATTGCGAGTTTGGAGAGTTTTCTCGCATGAAAACTCGTCCAATTCACAGGGGAACTGTCCCATTGCGTGCGGGA
Organism: Adiantum capillus-veneris; assembly: GCF_014529385.1. Taxonomy (NCBI): domain Eukaryota; kingdom Viridiplantae; phylum Streptophyta; class Polypodiopsida; order Polypodiales; family Pteridaceae; genus Adiantum; species Adiantum capillus-veneris. The sequence continues at coordinate 81,045,640 of NC_140955.1, read as the reverse complement.
GCCCTTGGGACACGCGTAGGCGTGTTCGCTCCGCTAAAAACGGTCCGAAACAGGGAATTACAGCCTGCTGTGTTTTTCTGCAGGTTAAGGGTTTCGCACCTAAACTGCAAGGGAACATCGGGGGAGCCTCGTGAGAGCCTTGGGATGCGTGTACAGGCTTTTGGGCTCCCGGCAGTGAAAAACAGAGAATTACAGCCCGCTGAATTTCTGTGACAGCTCACCAGAAAGCTTCCAGATATCGAGGGAATCCGTCCTAGACAGGTGTTTTTGACCTACAGGGGTTTTTGCGCAGTTATGCTATCGAAATCCGGTCGAAAACCTGCGTTTTCAGCCCTCGCCAGGTTTGGACAGCTTTGTGAAAGCTTGTGCTAAGTGGTCGGATCGTCTACCTTAATTTGAATAAAGAAATACCGAAAGGGGCGCCAGTCTTTGGGGCCTACAGGGTGTCGGTCTCGTGTGCGCAGTGACATTCTAGTCGCTGGACGCAACTGTGTTCTCTTCCCTTCTCAGTGCTCTGTGTAAAGTTAATAGGTAATTGAAATAGTACCGCCCTCTACGTTGTACGGGCCGGTTATAGAGGCCGCCGAGAAAATCCTCTCCTCAGGAAACCAGCAAGGCTAGCGTTTTTGCACCAGCAAGGACCAGCGTTTTGCAGACCCAAAAGACCAGCGTTTTCAGCTTCAAGATCAGCCCTTAGCCTCGCCGAACCCAGAGCACCTGTAGCAGATCTTCGCCGTGTCGATCACCAGCACCCTCAGATCAACTAGCGTTTTGCAGATTTAGCCATGACCGCCAGCGTTTTGCAGACTCAGCCATGACCATCGGTTAGTGTTTTCAGATTAGCCAGAGATCAGCCAGCAATCTCTAGTTCCCAGCCTTTGCAGGCCTTGGCGGTAGCAGATCAGCCTTTGCCTTGCAGCCGTAGCAGACTCTCAGTAGTAGATTCAGCATTCTCAGATTTCAGCCCATTAGCATCGTCGTCGTCGTTGACATCGACATCAACATCGTCATCATCAGTACCATACCATCTAGAAGCATTGTACCAGACCTTGTGCAATCTAAAGCAAATACCAGTCTAGCAATAGAGAAGGGGGCCCTTGGAGGGGGGCTTGGGACCCCATCTGGTGTCGTCTCTTCTCTCTCTCTAGCACTCTCATGCACTTGCACTCACAGTTTCCACTCTCTTGTTTTGGTCGTTGCACATTCTCACGATGTAACGAGGGCTCTCCCATCCACAAAGTAAAAGGAAACTTGAGCACTCACTGATCACTCATCCTGAGCTTACACCATCATTCACTTCCGCTGCACATTACAGTAAAAGAGACTGCCATTGCTTTTTGGCCTCTGACATCCGTTGCTATAATTGGCCATTTTACCAAAAAATAATATTCAGTGCAACCCAAGATTGGGTTCAGACGCAACAAAGCACTGTCTAGTTTAGCTGCAACCAATGAACAAGGTCAAACGAAGAGGAGGAAGAGCGCATGAAGAGGAGCTGGTCACATGGCTAGACCAAACGTGTTGATTCTCGAATGGGGGCACGCAACCTGTGCGGATTGCTTTTTGCAGCCTTTCAGGCAGAAGATTCTTTCTTCTGCGCGCGGGGGGGGGGGGGGGGGGGGGGGGGGGGGTGGTCTGTTCCAACCAGGTTTGGACATGCAACGAAAAGAAAATTCCTTTTGCCTTTCACCAACCGAGACTAAGAAAAATGCAGTTCAAGAAAAACAGACTAAAGGTAACCGAGTTTGGCATTCCTTGCACCTCCTCATATCTTTCTCCGCCACGTGTTACTATAGATATCTAGCTAATAGTGCACTCCACAAGCCTACGTCTTGATCAAGACATGTTACGAAGGCTCTCTATGCTTTCCACTCTGCCAATTAGAGGAAAGCAACCCCAGCCTGTCTATCCATCATGAATATACTCACTCTTGTCCTTGTCTATGGCAGCAATGCTACCACGGGCTCTCAAAATGCCTCGTCACTACAACATGGTCAAATGCCGATGTGCTATATGGATTTGGATTGATCAAGTACTCCAAAGACCCGCCATCGATTCTCCTCTCAAGACAGTAATGAAACAGAAAGCCAAGTTGAGTGCAGAAAAGCAGAAACTGTACTCGTAGAAAGAGTTTGACAAAGCTCTTGAAAAGAAGACAAACCGGGTGATGAAAAGCTTATCGTACTCTCTGGAAAAGAAGAAATCAACGGATTTCCCCGGATATTTGGGCCGGGAATCGACTTTCGAGGTGGTGAGCAGATCCAAAAAGCGTGTGCATTTCAAGGATGACCCACACTTTTCTTCATCTTCACAGAGTTCTAACAATTTGTCGTCCTTTAGTCCTACAGAGGATGAGAAAAAGCGAAAGAAACAAAGAAAAAGCCAGAAAAGCAAGAAAAGTTGATTCTTGAAAAAGTCTAGTAGGTACAAGAAGCCCTCTAGCAGTTGAGGGCAGGAGACCTCGTCCTCTTATGATAGATCAGACAATGAGACCAAGAACAAGAAGACCAAGGAGTTCAAGGATGGGGGTCAAGCAGTCAAGTTTGACACGTTTTCGGGCGACTAGGACACCCATCGAGCCCTTGAATTCACAGTGCACACAACAATTGGTTGTTCTTCGGAACACTCCAAGGTACGAAGGGCACCATCTTACTTGAAAGGAAATGCGCAGACATGGTGGTCTACTTTATAGTTGCGCAAAGAAGCACCTACACAGTGGGTGTTGGGGGTAAAGGCCCCCTGTGGCCCCCCTTCTTGTATAGTGTACACATACTTTTACTTAAAACTCACTTATAAGTGAGTACACACATTTTTTATTAAGTGTTTGGCCACTTTGGCCGGACAACTTATAAGTGTACTTAAATAAAACAAAGAACCCTCAAAAATTGACAATCGTGGGTTTCTTACGCTTGAGCTCTCTCTCTCTCTCTCCTTCGATCTGCTGCACATCCTACTTCTTGCAGTGTGTGCACATCTCCTCCTGCTCTCACACACTCCCTGCGCTCAACAAACTGGTATCAGAGCAAGGCTACGTGCCTTGGGCGAATCTCTCGCGCGTAGGAAGGAGTTTCTCTCTCTCTTGCGCAGATTTTCTCTCTCTAGAAACAGCAGCACAACTTTCTCTCTCTTCTCCAAGTACGGTACGTCGACTACCATTGCTTACACGCTGAAAACAGGGAATTACAGGTGCAAAATAGGTGTTTATGGGCTGTTTTTGGCTAAAAACGGGCCATTTTCTGCATATTCATGTGTAAAAACAACAAAAACAGGTTGACAGGCTGTCACACGGCACTTTGGGAACCCAATTTCATGTTTGGAATTGGGGCTTTCTACCACTTTGCTGAAATTTGTCAAATTTCAGCAATTATTCGCGACAAAACTTGGGGCGTTTATTAATTTCAGCAAAAACTACCAAGTTTACTCCTTACAGGTGCAGGTGGCAAAGCTACAGTAGAGAATTGAGCAGTGAGAATTTGGGGTTTTTGCTGAATTTTGAAAAATACGGCAAAATTTCACTTATGTACTTACATTTGTGGTCAATTTGAGCAGAGAGATTAAGGCTTGTGGAGCCTACAGATGTTTATTCAATTATTTGAGCAACTTTCACTTCTTATGTGTATTGCCAAATGTACTTTATGCAGTGAAACTGTGGCACGTACAACATTGGGGTCATTGCAAATGCATTTGGTGATGTATACTTGATGTGAGGTTGTTCTATGCGTTGAGTTTGACATGCTCAATATGTCATCTTGCTGAAAATTTTACTTTTGAAGTAAATTACAGCATTATATTTGCTCTTACAGACACTTTTACAGTGTATATTTTCATTTGCTTTTGCGGTATAGTGACTGTACTTCTTGGCTGAAAATTATCAGTTTTTGTTTTGCCTCATTATGGCTGACACTTCGTCATCCTCGGACTCTAAGAGCCTCTTTGAGATCCGTAGGTTTGATGGTACAGGTTTTGATTTGTGGAAGGATCGCATACAGTGCATTCTTTTCTTGAAAGAGTGTGATGATGCATTGTCTGCAAATAAGCCAGAGGGTATGTCAGATGCAGATTGGACTAAGCTTAACAGGAAAGCCATTACTTACATCAAGATGGCTGTGACTGATGATATCCTTGTTGACATCAAGGGACTTGACACAACTATGGCTGTGTGGGATAAGCTTAAAGCAACTTATGAGAATACGACTCCTGTAAATCAGGTCCATCTCATGAGGAAGCTTGTAAGCTTAGAGCTTGATGAGTCCAAATCTGTCTCTGATCACTTGAATGCCTTTGGTGGGATTTTGAGTCAGTTGAGTGATTCAAGTTTGCAGGCTTTTGAGGATGATAAGCTCAAGGCTATCTTTCTACTTATGACACTGCCAGAGTCTTGGGAAGCATTGGTTGTTTCTTTGAGTAACATCTCCAACTTGACCTATGATGGTGTGCGTGGTTCTATCCTCAATGAGGAGATTAGACGCAAGTCAAGTGGGAGTGGCAGTGGATCAGCCTATATGTGCGTGGACGCAATGAAAAAAGGCAAAATGTTACAAATAAGCACAAAAATCGCAGCAAAAGCAAGGAAAAACAGCAAGACATCACTTGCTATCAATGCGGAAGAAAGGGGCATAAAAAGCCTGATTGCAGGTATTTTAAGAAAGAGGAGGAGCGCAAGAAGCAAATGAATGCAAAAGGCAAGAAAAATGACAAAGAGGACAGCGCTACCCCTAAGGAAAGTGAGCCTGAAAAGGCAAATGTGATCTCTAGTGTTGTCATTAAAGAGATTGATGAAAATGAAGACACTAGTGATCTTTATGTTGCATCTTTAGATCCACATGTCATGACTGTTGAGGATATGCATATCACTAAGCATGATGTGATAGATGCTTTGCTTTCTACTCATGATGGCCTGTCACAATCTTGGATTGTTGACAGTGGTGCCTCTTTTCATGTAACTCTCTCTTTGGAGTGTTTTGCCTCATACACTGCAGGAAACCTTGGAAAAGTGTATTTGGGCAATAACTATGCTTGTGACATTGAGGGAGTTGGCACCATACACCTGGCACTTGATAATGGCCAGGAACTCACTCTTCATGATGTTAGATATGTGCCTGGTATCAAGCAGAGTTTGCTTTCAGTTGGGTAGTTGGATAGCAGAGGCTTCTTCACTACATTTGGTGGTGGCATGTGGAAGATCCAAAAGGGATCTATGCTTGTGACTAGAGGCAGTAAGAAGGGTACTTTATACTATCTGCATTGCAAGGCATTACCTGGTCGTTTTGTTGCAATTGCAGAAGTGCAATCACACATGGAGCTTTGGTATAAGCGACTTGGACATATGAGTCATAAGGGACTGCAGACTCTTTCCTCCCTTGGTAGGATTGATGTAAAAAGCTCTAAACTTGATTTTTGTGATGATTGTGTACAAGCATGTAAAAGCTTCTTACTCTCATGGAGCCTCTAAAAAGGCTAGTATTTTGGATCTTGTACATTCTGATGTATGCACAATGCCAATAAAAACTCATGGTGGTTCTCGTTACTTTGTGTCTTTCATTGATGATTGTTCACGTAAGCTATGGGTTTATTTGCTCAAGGACAAGAGTGAGGTTTTAAATGCATTTAAAAAGTTTTATGCCTTTGTTTGTACTCAAAAGGGTTTAAAACTTAAATGCATACGTACAGATAATGGAGGGGAGTATGTTTTTAAAGATTTTAATGTTTTTTGTGATGAGAATGGGATTAAAAGGGAGCTCACTGCCCCTTATAATCCATCTTCAAATGGTGTGCTGAGCGTATGAATCACACGTTATGTGAGAAGATTCGGTGCATGCTGTCTACAGCTAATCTCTCGCAATTGTTTTGGGGAGAGGCACTTAAAACTGCAGTGCATATATGCAACCGATCTCCACATCGTGCACTTGATGGTGGCATCCCTGAAGAGGTTTAGTCTAGCAAACCGGCTTCATATGACCACTTGAAAGTCTTTGGTTGTGAATGCTAAGTACATGTGCCTGTTGACTTGAGGACCAAACTCGATATGAAATCCTTGAAAGGCATCTTCTTGGGTTATGGAGATGAAGGTGAAATGGGATATAGAGTTTGGATTCCGGGGTCACATAGGGTAATTCGCAGCTAGGATGTGGTATTTAATGAACCTAAGCTGCTGAAAAATGCCACATCCAGTGACTTTGATAAGAAAAAGGTGAAATTTCAGCATGATCAATCACTTTCATAGCCATTTTCTACTGAAAATTCAGCTCCTTTTGATGCTGGTCATGAGGGTCAGCGTGTTAACATTGAGCCAGATGATAACGGACAGCAAGGGGATGCTGAAATTCAGCCTGAGGGTCAAAATCAGCATGCTGAAAATCAATTACAACAGGGTATAAATGTTGAAAATCAGCCTCTAATTGATGGGGTTAATGTTCCGCATGATGTAGAACCCTTGCCGGTTAATATAGATCATTGGGTGAGGCGGTCTACACCTGTAAGAAGACAACCAGAGAGGTTTCAGCCCTCTTTGGATTGTGTCTTGTTGACGGATGAGGGAGAGCCTCTTACATACAAAGAGGCCTAGTCATGTGAAGATAAGAGTAAGTGGGAGCTTGCTATGAAATCTGAGATGCAATCATTGTATGCAAATAATACATGGGAGCCCAAAGGAAGGAAAGCTATTCCTAACAAGTGGGTTTATAAGGTCAAATGTGTTGATGACAAACCCAAGTACAAAGCATGTCTAGTTGCTAAGGGTTATGCACAGAAGGAAGGCATTGATTTCCAAGAGATTTTTTCACCTGTGGTGAAGATGTCCACTCTCCGTGTGCTGTTTGCTTTATGTGCTATCTTGGATTTGGAGCTGGATCAAATGGATGTGATCACTGCTTTCTTACATGGTGACTTGGATGAGGAGCTGTATATGCAGTAGCCTGAGGGCTTTGTCATTCCAGGGAAAGAGCATTTGGTATGCAAATTGAAACGTAGCTTGTATGGGTTGAAACAATCCCCTAGACAGTGGTACAAGAAGTTTGATACTTTTATGCTCAACCATGGGTTCAAACGCAGTCATGCAGATCACTGTCTTTACACTAAAAGGGCCGAGGATGGAAGCCTTATTGTGTTGGTCCTTTATGTGGATGATATGCTACTTGTAGGAAAGCATAGAGAGACATTAGATGCATTGAAGAAAGAGCTGAATTCAGCCTTTTCTATAAAGGATTTGGGTGCAGCTGAAAATATTTTGGGCATGCGCATTAAGCAAGATAGAAAGAAATGATTGTTGTTTCTCTCACAGGACAAGTACATCAAGAAGGTACTTGAACGTTTTCATATGGCTGATGCTAAGCCTCTTGGTGTGCCTTTACCGCCACACACAAAGCTTAGCAAGCTTGATTGCCCAAAAGATGATGCTGCCAAACAAGTCATGAAAGGGATTCCTTATGCATCCGCCTGTGGTTCTTTGATGTATGCCATGGTTGCTACACGTCCAGACATTGCTCATGCAGTGGGAGTTGTTAGCCGGTTTATGTCCAACCCTGGTAAACCACATTGGGAGGCAGTGAAATGCATCTTTAGATATTTGAAAGGTACACAGGACATATGTATATGCTATGGTGGGAGTACACTTGCGCTGCGGGGTTATTGTGATTTGGACATGGCACGTGATCTTGACACTAGGAAATCTACCAGTGGGTGTGTCTTCACACTTGCCGGAGGTGCTATTTCTTGGTGTTCAAGGTTGCAAAAGATTGTCGCACTAAGCACTACAGAGGCTGAATATATTTCAGCCACAGAGGGTTCTAAGGAAGCCATATGGCTTGGCAGGTTGGTCATGGATTTTGGTCTTCCTGCACATGCTCCAGTGCTTGGTTGTGATAGTCAGAGTGCTGTATGCCTGGCTAAGAATGCCATGTTTCATGCTCGTACCAAACACATAGATGTGCGGTACCACTTTATATAACAAGTCTTGGATGATGGTCTTGTCTCATTGACAAAGATCAAAACACAAGACAACCCTGCAGATGTCCTCAGTAAAAGTCTTGCAAAGTCTCAACATGAGCATTGCATACGCTTAGTGGGAGTTGCTTAAAGGTACCACATTGGGCCTTTAAGTGGGAGGTTGTTGGGGGTAAAGGCCCCCTGTGGCCCCCCTTCTTGTATAGTGTACACATACTTATACTTAAAACTCACTTATAAGTGAGTCCACACATTTTTTATTAAGTGTCCGGCCACTTTGGCCAGACAACTTATAAGTGTACTTAAATAAAACAAAGAACCCTCAAAAATTGACAATCGTGGGTTTCTTACGCTTGAGCTCTCTCTCCTTCGATCTGTTGCACATCCTACTTCTTGTAGTGTGTGCCCATCTCCTCCTGCTCTCACACACTCCCTGCGCTCAACAGTGGGTAAAATTCTAGAGAGTTTTCACTTTTGTCTGGATAGCGGAAGAATATGAAGAAGATGTCATCATGGCTTGGCATCATCTGAGAATGAATAAAGAAGACACTTTGGATGACTACCGCCAGAGGTTTTGGGATGCCTATTTGCTAGTGTCCTCATGTTTGGAGGATCGTTTTGAAAGACCAAGTTGAGCAATTTTGTTGTGGATTGCCAAAACAGATTCCACAGAATTGTCTGCAAAAGAAGTCTAACTCCATCCAAAGACTTATGGGACATGCCAAGCAAGGTTTTAGTATGCATATTGGCTCATTGACCTATCCTATGGACAAGCCAGTGTCCACCTCAAAGAGGCAAGAGTCTTCCAAGGAAAAGTAAGAACAAAGGGAACCGGATGATAGTTCATCAAAGGATTGCGAAGAGATAAGGGAATCATCTGATAGTGCATTCGAGGGTTCCAAAGAAGCAAGGGAATTGGAGCTCCGAGAACACGCTCGCTGCTGCTGTATCCCCCGCGATGCCCCCCCCCCCCCCCCCCCCGCGCTGCCCGCTACCTACCCAGCCTGCCCTCTCGCCTCCCCTGCTCGCCCACGCACTGCCCCTACCCGCGCGCTGCCCGCCAGCCCCCGCTACCCAGCCTGCCCTCTCGCCTCCCCTGCTCGCCCACGCACTGCCCCTGCCCGCGCGCTGCAGCCTATGCTCCCGCCATTGCCGCCCTCGTAACACACCCCCCCTCCCCCCGCGTGTGCTCCCGCCATTGCCGCCCACGCAAATCCCCCCCACCCCCCCCTGCTTTCCTTCTTCCCGGTAGCTTTCTGCAATTCGGCACCTGCAGCACTGAGATTTCTTGGGGCAGTGCTCGGCGCACCCAGTTGCAGAATCTCCCCGCCACCCTTTTCTTACGCCACAGCAGTAGACACAGATGGAGGCTCCAGCTCCGCCACAGAGGGACTCGCCCGACCCCGCTGAGCCCACCATTCGACTTGCTCTTTCGCCGACAAAGCAAGCGAGCCTAGCCGCAGAGGTAGAGCGACTGCAGGCGACTTTTGTCATCTACAAGATTCTCGGCACCCGACCTAGCAGAGGAGAGCTGCGTGACCTTCTCCAGGCCCGCCTTCTCGCAGAGGTGGGCAAGGTCTTGGACGTACAGATTCTCGGACGAGGTTACTATCAGATCGAGTTTGAGACCTCCGAGATGGCGTCCAAGGTCATCGCCATGAGTCCACTGACCATCCGAGCAGCACTTGCCCACTTTCGACAATGCAGACATGGTTTCGACCCTGCTTTGGATGTTCTAGTAGAGGAGGCAGACATCTCCATCTCGGTCTGCTTTCCGGGTTTGCGGAGGGAGTACTTACCACTTTTATCCATGATCGGCTCAGCCATTGGGACTGTCCTGGAGACACCTCGTACGGCAGCCTCAGTAGCTTCCAAGGCGGCTAGCATTCCCTCAGTTCGAGTTTTGGTCAAAGACACTCACACGCTCCCGAAGGTTATTCTTTTGCCTCGGGTGAGTGGGGGATGGTTTAGACAGAGTGTGGAGTATTCGGGCCTCCCGAACCAGTGCTTCATTTGTCGACATATGGGCCATCTAGCGAAGGCCTGTCCACGGAGGAGGCCTCGACCTACACCATAGCCTCAACCCCAGCCTGCAAGGGCTAGCCAACAGCCACAGATAGAGACACGGCGCACACATGCAGAGCCACCCTCTAAGCCTGGGGCTCCAACGGAGGAGGGATGGTAGCAGGCCCGTGGTAGACGACGATAGGGGCCACCGCGTCAGCCTGGCACTTAGAGTGGCCCTCAGGCGCCTACTCAGCAACAGTGGGTTCCCACAGGGAACCGCTTTGGTCCTCTTGAGCAGGAGGAGGTCCTTGCTCCAGCCCCCACCCCAGCTTCACCCTCGACAACCCCTCCCCCCCCAGAGTTCCCCCCCTCTTCCTCATCCTCCCCCCCGCCTCCTGCTCCCGCCGCCTCTTCACCCCGCCCCTCTTCCTCTGTCGCCCCCTCCCGCCCCTCTTCTCCACTGCTTCCCCCAGCTCTTTCTCCCCCCCCCTCCTACTCCAGTTCCACAGTCGACCCAGGGGGCATGGCCTTCTCCGGCGGCTAGGAGATCTCTTGGCAGCGCCTTTGCCACGAGTCGCCTAGCGAGAGAGGGTCAGCCTTTCTTACGGCCCCCTTTGCAAGTACAGACATCTTCCCTTGCAGCTATCCCTCGTGGTCTGACAAGCATTGACATCCGGCGTCGATGGGACTTCTTCGACTACGGCTTCACTCGTTTTCTCGGCGACCCCTCAACAGACCATGAGGCAGCCTGCTTCAGGGTCCATGCTCTGTTCCTTGCCGCTAGGGGGACAAAGGCCTTGGAGTCAACAGTTGGTTTCTCCTTCCCCCTTTGCGGCAGAGCCCAGACAGAGTGGACTCTCGACTCAGTGTTGGGATGGTTGCACACACAGGTCCTAGAGTTCTCTCACCACATGGGAGAACTAGGAGTTACAGACATGCTACAGACTTTGTGGCCATTGGCCAAGTTTGCGGTGACACCTTCAGACTCAGCAGGATGTAGGCACATTGTGGTTTACTTCTTTGCTGATACACAGAGCTTGCCATGCTATGTATACATTCATGAGGACTCCTGGACAGAGGAGGTTGCTTTACGTACAGCATCACTCTGCTTGGGCTTGGGCTAGGCACTCGTTGCAGTCACGCCTATCTAGAGGACACTCGGATGCGGATTACTTCCCATTCAAGAGCCAGCCTCGAAGATAGCCCGTCTAGCTGTTGCGGCAGCATCTGTTCTCTCTCGCTCCCCATGAGGATCGTCTCATGGAACGTGCAGGGACTAGGTGGGCCCTAGTTTCAGCGTCAGCGGGGCCGACTGCGTCAGGAGCTTCAGCGTTGCCTTGTGGGAGGGGAGATTGATCTCCTTATGCTTCAAGAGCACCACCTGTGTGAGAGCCGCATTCGACGATGTGGTCAGCTTTTGCGTGGACGATATGACACTTTTTGGTCAGCTGCTTTTGGACCTGGAGGCATCCAGGGTGGGGTATCTATGACTATTGCAGACTCATTGCAGCAGGCCATTGTGGGCAGAGGGATTATTGTGCCAGGCAGGGCTCAGTGGATTACTATGCAGGTTCAGGGTGGCCTAGTGGGTTTCCTGAACATCTATGCACCCAATGTGGCGAGTGCTCGTGCAAAGTTTTGGTCACAGATTATTGAGTCTTTGCCGCAGGCAGAACATTGGTGCATAGGAGCCTTCTGACAGGATTGGTGGCAGCTATGCTACTGTGCATGGAGTTGAGTTGGCAGCTTGGGAGAGGTTTTGTATGACTCTGAGGGTCTCGGATGCGTGGCAGCACTCTAGTTTTGTGAGGCCCCCAGACAGTCTTGCCTTCTCTCGATTGGACCGTAGAGTGGGAGGAGTGAATCTATCGCGGATAGATCGCTTCTACACTAGTGACCACTTCAGTGACTTGGGAGGGTCAATGGGCATCCTGGCAGGGACCTCCTTCTCGGACCATGCACCAGTGATCCTCACAATGGCAGACAGGCAGAGGAGTGGGAGCACGATGCTTCGCATCCCAGAGAGGGTCTTGTTGGACTCAGCACTCAGAGAGAGGGTAGAGGTTCTCTGGACAGAGGGCATGGACAGGCAGAATTCTCCTACTGACAGAGTGGCCTCAGGCCTAGCTCAGATTAGCCTTTTTTTTCTTCAGGAGTCTCTCGCTCGCCGGGCTGCAGCGAGAGAGGCGGAGCAGCGCCTCAGACAGGGCATTGCTTCGTTACAGAGGATGCAGGAGCAGCATCCAAACAGTCCTTGGCTGGAGGAGCAGTTACAGCAGGCTCGACAGGAGCTTGCTAGCACAGAGGAGAGGCGACATGAGTTTGCTTTCCACCGACAGGCATCTCAGTGGACTCAGGTGGGCGACAGAGTGATTGATGCTTTCTTTGAGACAGTGGGACCTCGACACTCACATGCCAAGGTCAATCAGTTGAGGAGACCCGACGGGTCAGTTGCTTCTAAGCCCGAGGATATGCGTGCAGTTGCTACTGACTTCTACCGTGAGTTACTGTCTGCAGAGCCCCAGTGAGAGCATCAGGATGCATGCTGGGAGCAGGTTTGGGCACAGATGCCTTGTCTTGTGACTGAGGAGATGCGTCAAAGGCTAGAGCTGCCACTTCAGCTTAAGGAGCTGCACACGGCTCTTAGGGCCCTCCCCCGTGGTAGCTGTCTAGGTGAGGATGGGTTGACTCCCAGTTTTTTCTTGAGTACTGGGACCTGCTTGGCCCAGATCTATGTAGTGCTTTTCAATACATTTTGCACACAGGAGTGATGCCTGATAGCATGAGTGAGGGCCTGATCTACCTCATTCCCAAGGAGGGTGGCTCCTTGGATGAGATTCGACAGTGGCATCCCATCACCATCCTCAACTCAGCCTACAAAATTCTTGCCAAGGCTCTGAGTTTGAGGATTCAGCCACTTCTAGAGAGCCTTATACATGGTACCCAGACAGGTTTTGTCAAGGAACGCAGTATCCTTGACAACATCTTTACTTTTGGGAGGCTTTTGCCCTGGCACGGCTCCGTGGTGAGGAGCTCGTGATTCTTCTTCTCGATTTTGAGAAGGCATACGACAGAGTTGACTGGGATTTTCTAGAGGTCACTCTACGCAGGATGGGCTTCTCAGATGCTTGGATCAGAGGGGTGTCAGACTTGTATAGACAGGCTTATAGTCAGGTACTTTTGGCAGGAGGTAGAGGTGATCGCTTCATGCTTACACGCTCGGTCAGACAGAGCAATCCTCTTGCCCCCTTCCTCTTTCTGTTCTATGCGGAGGTGATGAGCAGGTTTTTGGTGTCACAGCAGCTTGGTCTACAGGGCTTAGCACTCCCTATTCGGAGAGATCAGCTATTGGACGCTGAGTTTGCCGACAACTCAACCTTGTACTTAGATGGCCAGGAGGCCAACCTTCACAGATGTGAGCAGGCTTTGGAGACCTTCTGTTGTGCATCGGGCGCACTGATCAACTGGAGAAAGACAGTGGCTTTCTCGGTTCGTAGTGCTCCTGTGCCAGATTGGATGCCACGAGAGGGCTTCAAGTGGATTCCCCCAGGGACTGCAGTTCGGTACTTGGGGTGTCAGGTTGGGTTTGACTTGTCTCCCAAGCAGCAGATTGCTCCCCTTCTCCTGTCTATCAGGAGAAAGTTGTTACATTGGAGCTCAGCACGACTTTCTTTGGCTGGCAGAGTAGTAGTTGCCAACCAGGTGTTGTTGGCGACTATGTGGTACATCACTTCCTGCTGGATCTTCTCGAGTTCTTGTATCAGCCACGTAGAGAGGCTGATCAGGAACTTCCTTTGGTCAGGACGTGACACTCAGATAGCCGGAACCAAGGTGGCTTGGCAGGTCATCACTCTTCCTTGTTCACAAGGAGGGCTTGGGATCATTGATCCAGCACAGCAGAGCAGAGCCCTTCTTGGGAAGTTCATCGTCAGAGGACTTCTTCCAGGTGAGGAGCCCTAGAAGGAGTTCTTGCTACATCGGCTTCGTGCTAGGGTGCCTCAGTCAGGAGGCCCTTAGCAACCTTCGACAAGATGGATCTTTACAGAGATGCGCAGAGTTGGTTTGAGCAGGAGAATGGAGGACCGCTTCGCTATGAGTTTGCTTCGATCTTAGGAGTTCTTACGGCGTGGCTTGGAGCAGAGACAGTCGACGTGCACGGAGGAGCGCCTACGGCAGCCCCTCGTCTGAAACCCCATGGTTAGCACTCATAGAGGCCACTTGGTTGGTAGTCAGCCTCATGTTTCCTGGGGTCCCATGGCAGCAGGTCCAGCGTGCTCTCTAGGTGACTGGCTAGAGTTCACAGGTTTGCTAGAGGAGGTGCAAGGGCTCCAGCTACAAGGCATGAGAGGGGTGCACAGCATGTGTCAGGACATCTCAGAGTCACTTCCAGTTGAGTGGCTCACGCCTCTCGAGCCAGTAGCACCCCGGTGGATGGGAGCCTTCACACGACTAGAGGTTCTCATCTCAGTCAGGGCCTGCTCAGAGACTGTCCCAGCCCTGTTCTTCGAGCTTCAGGGTGGAGGACGCCTACAGCGAGTTGCAGTAGAGGCCCCGTAGGTAGCAGAGTGTTGTTTTCAGAGGATCCGAGCAGTGGGCATGTCACGTGACACATGCAACCCTATGTGTCCGTGGACAAGCTACACCATAGCAGGGTTCCCGTCAGTCCAATCGGTCTAGATTAGAAGTGATCCGGCACTTTTGTGAGTCTATTCGTAGACCGTGCATGCCCAGTCACTTAGTGTAGATGCGTATCCTCTGGTTGCACACCGCATAAGCATAAGCATTTCCATCAGATTCCATCAGAGTCAGTTTGGGGATTTTTCCAGTGACTTTATCTTATTTTTGACATTTTTCACTTATGACTTTTGTTAGGAACTAAGTAGGGCAAATTGGGTAAGTTAATATATAAGCAAACCCAAGTTAGCACAATTGGGCAGATGAGCAAGGAGCACAACAGGCTTTCAAGCAACAGGTACTCCCTCCCTCTCTCAACAAGAATCTCTTCAAGCTTGCCTTGGTGAGACCACCCCCATCAGCCCCTAGCGTTTTGGTTTGCCATACCTTCTTCACCCTTGGCGTTTTCCCACCAACAGCCATCGCCAACAAGGCCTGTCTCTTGGCGTGTTTCCCCACGATCAGCAGCCCCAAGCCAGCGTTTGCTATCGCCAGCAATACCTGCAAGAGGGCAGCATTTTCAGCCATAAAACGCAGCCCTACACCTGCAACAAAACAGCTTTTTCAGCCTTCGATGACAGCCACAAAAACGCAGCCTGATCTTGCTAAAGCTTCCGCGTTTTTACCAGCCATAAGAGCCTCGACAAATCAGGGATTTTCAGCAATAAAAACAGCAGCAAACCAATCATTTTCAGCACCCCAAAGTGGTCCAGATTCTCAACCATTACCCCTTTGTGGACAGTAGATAGAAGAGCATCGAATTCAGCCCTAAAGTCATCATCGTCGTCACCAACATAGTCATGAATTGCATCAGTCCATGCATCATCATTGTACACCTTTGTGCAATCAAAAGTAGACCACTCTCGCCGACGAGAGTGGGGCCTTCGGAGGAGGGTTTTACAACCTCTCGGGTGTCGTATCTCTCTTCTCTCTTTCTCTCAGTCTCATACACTTGCACGCACAATATCCACTCGCTTTGTTCGTGATCATAGCACTCTCCATAAAGACGGAAGGTTCTCTCCTTCCCTAAGAACTAAAAGGAACCTTGAGCAAATATGGATCACTAATCTTGAGAAAATACAACATTCATTCCACTGCACCTTACATTGGTATCACAGCTTTGGAAGTGTTCTGTACTACTCAAGGGAAGAACCACAAGAACCACAATAAAAAAAATTTTGCTTGTTGAGGTCGCACGAACCCAAGTTCGCTTGGGCGTGTCGATTCCTAATCGTGTTTTGTTGAAGAGTGACATGAATCCCAAGAAAGAAGGGCTTGTCCAACCTCCCCTTGTGTCTCTTTTCACTCATTGAGAGCGGACCGTGCACTTAGCGGCCGGCCAATCGACGTGAGGTGGGAAAAAGCAACCTTGGTGTGAGCGCAAGGCCGCCAAGGGGTGCACAGAGATGAGAATACGACACCAAAATGTTGTCAGGCCCTCCTCCGAAGGCCCCACTCTATGGCGAGAGCGGTATACATATGATTGCACAAATCTCTACAATGCTTGGACTTGCCAACGATGTCAACGACGATGAGGACGACGACGAGACGGGCTGAAAACTGAAAGCACTAAGGGCTGCAATCTGCAAATCTTTATCTGCTGAATTTTGACTCTATGTCGGTGACGATATCGATGATGACGGTAAGACGACGCACTGAAAACGTAGATGCTAAAATCTGCATTTTCCGGGCTGAATCTGCAAACTTCGCGGGATCTGACCGTGTGGCGAGGATCTGCTGCTGCAGGAAGGTGACATTTGGGAGGTTTGGGGTTTCTACTGCGGAAACTGACTGTTGAAAACTGAAAACATTGAGTCTAGGGCTGATTCCGTCACGAAGATCTGCAAAAACGCTGAGGTGGATCTGCAAACCAAAAACGCTAGGAGCTGAAATTTGTCCTTGCTGATGGAACTGCTAACACTAGGGCTGATTTGTTGTTTCGGGGAAATCTGCTAACGCTAGGGCTGATCTGCTGTCTACTGTCGCCAGGAATCTGCAAGTGCCAAAACGCTGGCTGATTTGGTGCAAAAACGCTAGGCCCTTTGGTGAGAGAAAACGCCAAAGTTGTCGCGTGGGTTGGTCTTGCTGAGAAGTTGTCTGTTGAGCGAGGTGCTCCTGCTGCCTCTTCTGCCAAATGGTGCTAGCCCTGGTTTCCTTATATATTATTTTACCCAATTTGCCCTACTCAGTTCCCAACAAAAGTCACTTAAAAATAATAAGTAAAAAATGTCAAAAATAGGAAAAATAGGTCTATGCACTGTAAAAATGCTATTGATTGGTTCTGACTGTAATCTGATGATCATGCTATGTGCAACCAGAGGATATGCATCTATTCCAAGTATCTGGTCATGCACGGTCTGCAAACAGACTCACAAAAGTGCAAGATCACTTCCTATTCTAGACTGACTTGAACTGACTGAACCCTTGTCATGTTGTAGCTTGTCCATGGACACATAGGGTTGGATGTGTCACGTGACATCCCCTCCTTTTCAAAGTCAGGTACGTACCGAACTGTATGGCGTCGAGGGAGATCGCCAATAGTGCCTGGAATCCTAGAAAGGACTCGTCGCCGGCCCACTCTGATGCGTGGGTCATGCGATACTTGAACTTCATAAAGGTCTGCAACGCTTGCTTCTTTGGGCCGCGCCGAAAGCGACAAAATCTTATGTGGCTCCTTCGATGCTTCAACTTCGTCTAGAGTCATTCTTCTTTCTTCTTCAAGAATCTCGATGTCTGAAAATTCTTGAAACCACTTCCAACACAAAAACATGAACATACCTATTCCATGTAAAGTAGCTCGAAAAAATCTTGTCTTCCTCAAAGACTATGCATGCAATGTAGATGAACAAAGAGACGGAGTGCCAAACCGTTCACCACACACACGCAAACAATGAGGTTGAATCTTGACTTTTTGATCGAATTCAATCAACTATGGCAATTCACAACGGAAATGCCCATGCTTGGTGCTCATACTTCCTTCTGCTCTTTCTACGAATGTGTCATGCCAAGGAAGAGACATGGAATGTGACTTCCTTGAATGCAAACATTTCAGCTTATTCATGAGTGAAGCGTGCTCAACGTACGATATGTCATGCCTAGGAAAAGGGATCACATAAAGACGCTGACTAAAATATAGGAAACGATCACGAAATGAAACACTCGAACAATGCGTGCTGACTAATCACTCGAACACATAATACTTCCTGTGAGGGTTCTTTGGACCTAGGCTTGAGAGCCAAGATCGGTTCTTCATGAGGGGGTTCTTTGGACCTAGACTCGAGAGCCAAGGTCAGTTCTTCGTGATTGATCGAATCTGCAATGAGGTTAGCTTCGCTAGAGAAAGTATCAGCTAACACATCATCCTTGTGAACAATCACATCATCTTCATGCAAATCATCATGCTTGTGAGAAATCACATCTTGATCATGCAAATCATCATGCTTGTCCTTATCATCCAAATCATCATGCTCATCATTATCATTCAAATCATCATGCTTATCATAATCATTCAAATCATCATGCAAATCCTCATGTGTGTCATGCTTTGAAGAAGAAGAGACAGAGAGAGTCTCCTTCTCGTGATTCTGCTCAAACTACGTCTGCACAATTGAAGCTAGAACTAGAGATCCCATACACACACACACACATATCTCCCAAGTGTCATGCTAGGTGTGGGGTTTCCCTAGTGAGGTGTCCTCACTTGCCCATCTCACTTGTTGCCTATGCTCCCTCTCTCTCTCTTTCTCTCTGACACTTTTGCAAAATCGATTTCCACAAGGGGAGGTAGAGCTAGCTTTTTGCTATTTTGAGGGGGTGTGACTGCCTAAGTCCGTGCCTCCTTGTCCATACTATTCCACACCTCACTCTTGACCCATGTGCCACCTTATCTAGGCCATGCTTAGCCTCCATGATACACTCTCCATGCCTACACTTGTCACAAGACTAGCCATGCTCATGACGCATGGCCATACATGATGGTGACACATGTCCATGCATACCTATGATCATGCATGCACATCCATACTCATGCATACCCATGCATGCACATCCACATTCATACCATATATACGTTAGAAAATGCTAACCTTAGGCTAACTAGACTTATACTAACCCAAATTCAATTCTGAAACTTGCTGACTCGAGAGAGACCTGCAGGTAATAGATACGACTACCTGCCATAAATAGCAGCCTCGGACGTCCGGACCCTATTTTTAAGGAAACCTTGGGTCGATGCACAAGTTGACGAGTTGGTTGACCCTAGACCATACTGGGGTCCAAAAACTTTTCATTTTTGGAAATTTTTCACAAAAATTGAATTTGACCAGAATTAAAAGTTCTACAAGGATCACAACACGAATGACACCTGATCACTGAAACCTGCTAAAAATGGCATCTTTTGCCAAACTAATATTTAAGCTTAAAATTTTACATTGGTAACCCTATTCTAGGGTAGGTAGAGACCTTACATTCTACCCAATGTGAAAGAATTGAGATTGCCTCATCTCAAGGCTAAGTTTGGGTAATCCCTCTGAAGCGTTAGTTGATCTTCTCACGTTGCATCTTATTCTGGGAAATCCTTCCACTTTACTAGATGTTCGATAAAGTTCCTATTCCTTAGTTTTCTTTCTCGCGTCTCAAGGATGTACTCAGATTGTAGCTCGAGAACGCCTTGAGTAGGAATAACAACTTGTTCTGCATCAACAAGATGATCGAGATTGGGAATATAGGGTTTCCTGCTTCTCTTGCTTTGTCATCCAAGCGTACTTGCTCATACTTACGCTCGATGGCTGCCAATCTTTCTTCGGGTTCACGTGCTATGGTTGCCATTCGTTCTTCGTATTTCTGTTCTATGGCTGCCATTTTTTCGTCGCTTTCTAGCTTATTGGCCATCATCATCTTGTCAAAAGCCTCCATAGGAGTTAGTGCAATCCTTGGCGTAGATGGGGAAGGGGGAAGGTCGGAAAAACCTCCTGGTTCTTCTTCACCTCTCTTATGCTCACGACCTCCAAGCAAAGTATCCATTCCGCTTTGAGTTCTTGTGGGTTCTTAAGTTCACGAGGAACTTGGGTTCTTGGGGTTCTTGAGGGTCTTGAGGTTCTTGGGTTCTTCTTTCGCTTGCAATCTGTATTAGAGAAGGATCTTCTCTTCACCCAAGTTCTGCTCTTTTCTGCGGGCGCACCCGTGGGTGGCCTTGCGCTCACACCAAGGTTGCTTTTTCCCACCTCACGTCGATTGGCCGGCCGCTAAGTGCACGGTCCGCTCTCAACGGGTGAAAAGAGGCACAAGGGGAGGCTAGACAAGCCCTTCTTTCTTGGGCTACCTGTCACTCTTCAAAAACACGATTAGGAATCGACACGCCCAAGCGAACTTGGGTTCGTGCGACCGCAACAAGCAAAAAAAAAATTTATGTGGTTCTTGTGGTTCTTTCCTTGAGTGATACAGAACACTGCCAAAGCTCTGATACCAATGTAAGGTACAACGGAAGTGAATATTGAACTTCGCTCAAGATGAGTGCTCCGAACTGTGCTCAAGGGTTCCTTTTACTTACGAAAGGAAGAGCCTTTCGTTCCTTTAGTGAGAGAGTGTAATGGACACAAACAAAGTGAATGGACATTGTGAATGAAGGTGCATGAGACTGAGAGATACAAAGAGAAGAGAATACGACACCAGAATGTTGTCAAACCCTCCTCCGAAGGCCCCACTCTCTATGGCGAGAGCGGTACACATATGATTGCACAAATCTCTACAATGCTTGGACTTGCCGACGATGAGGACGACGACGAGACGGGTGAAAAGTGAAAGCACTAATGGCTGCAATCTGCAAATCTTTACCTGCTGAATTTTGACTCTATGTCGGTGACGATGTCGATGACGACTGTACAACGACGCGCTGAAAACGCAGATGCTGAAATCTGTGTTTTTCGGGCTGAATCTGCAAACTTCACGGGATCTCACCGTGCGCCGAGGATTTGCTACGGGAAGGTGAGATTTGGGAGGTTTGGGGTTTCTACTGCGGAAACTGAATGTTGAAAACTGAAAACGCTGAGTCTAGGGCTGATTCCATTGCGAAGATCTGCAAAAACGCTGAGGTGGATCTGCAAACCAAACACGCTAGGTGCTGAAATTTGTCCTTGCTGATGGAACTGCTAACGCTAGGGCTGATCTACTGTCTACTGTCGCCGGGAATCTGCAAGTGCAAAAACGCTGGCTGATCTGGTGCAAAAACGCTAGGCCTTCTAGTGAGAGAAAACGCCAGAGTTGCCGCAGGGCTTGGTCTTGCCGAGAAATTGCCTATTCAGCGAGGTGCTTGCTAGCCCTAGTTTCCTTATATATTATCTTACCCAATTTGCCCTACTCAGTTCCCAACAAAAGTCATTTAAAAATAATAAGTGAATAATGTCAAAAATAGGGAAAATAGGTCTATGCACTGTAAAAATGCTACTGATGGGTTCTGACTGTAATCTGATGATCATGCTATGTGCAACCAGAGGATATTCATCTATTTCAAGTGTATGGTCATGCACGGTCTGCGAACATACTCACAAAATTACCAGATCACTTCCTATTCTAGACTGACTTGAACTGATTGAACCCTTGTCATGTTGTAGCTTGTCCACGGACACATAGGGTTGGATGTGTCACGTGACATTGAAATCTTTGGGTTGGTAAGGCACATGTCCCAGGTATGGATAATAAGGGTATCCATATGGGCTCCAAACATTATAGCCTGGTGGCGGTGGTGGTGGAGGTGGGGACAATGGCGGTGGCAAAGGCAGTTGCACTAGATCAGGGTCAGATGGCTGCACCATATTCCTCAAGACTCCCCCGATCGGAACAGATGGCTGAGAAGGTTGCCGATTGGAAGCTCTCGTACTTTCTGGTGCCAGAGGAGGAGGTACCACCTGGGGCATCAGAGGGGGTAACATGTAGTTCAAAAATTGTTGAAAATTTTGCAGCATCAGAAGATTCTACTGAGGATGCCGCGAAAGAATGTCGTGAAGCTCGTTGAGTAGAAACTGCAAAATTCTGCTAAATCCATGAATTCCAAGTATTGGGTTCTTTATGGCTTATGCATTGTAAGACACTGCGATGAAGACAGGAGTGCGCCCGATGCGCGATGAAGGGTGGGAGTGGCTAATAAGTCCGGGTTGAAGGGCAAAGATACCTCAAATAAAATTCCAATAGCTCTGTCTACTCTTTTGTAGGACCGGTATGCTTTCAGAAAAGCACACGCCTGATGCTCTGATACCACTGTCACAAGGCGGGCACCACGTACCAATAGAAGAGAACAGACTGAACAGACTTTTAGCACTTCATTAACAATTGAACTAAGATAGAGAGAGACGACACACGACACGGAGTGGCATAATTCCACCCCAAATAGTATCGGCCCCAAACCTTGGCGCCCCTTTCGGTATTTCTTTATATTGCATCAACACAGTACAAGCCGGTACTCCAGACTCTGTACCTTCTCCAAGAAGCATGCCAGAGAATGAGCCCTAACCTCATATTTAAAGGCCCTTGGCCTAAAAAGCAATTACAGTGAAAAGCCTTCAAACTCAAAAGCATCTGGTCCAAAAGCAAAGCCAAAAAGGTGCCGGCGTAATTCACAGAAATCCGTACAGCCTGCCACGTCATCAGCCAGCACAAAAGCGGAATTTCGTACAGCTTGCCACGTCATCCTGCCACTGCAATTTTTGAAAATCTACCACGTCATCATTTTTTGCGTGTGTGCGGATCCTGCTTTATTTTAATCCTTTATGTCACTTGGGGCCCGATCGGACGGGGTCCCCATAAGTTGGTAGGACTTCTTCTGTTACTTGCTCTTCTTAGGGTTTAAACCCCTCGACCAGCATCCGTAAGTTGGCTCCATTCTTTAGGCTTTGACACGTCAGCAGTTTGTGGCATCCTCGCCTCTGCCAAGCCGCTCCACACCCTCTATTATCCCTCTCTAGAAGTTGAAACCGCTCGAAACTCCCACCTTTGGCCACTCAAAGCCTAGCACTCCCTGTTCAATTCGATCTCCAAGCTGCTCCTAAGGCTTGGTTTGACCCCTCTTTGGGCTCCAATTTCTCCGTTCAAAAGCCCCGAGTGTCTCCTAGCGGGCAGCGTTTTGAAACGTTGCCTCACCAAGGAGAAGGGAGAGGGTGTACAATGGGTGAAGGGAGACAGAGGATGGCCGCCAGTCAGCGTTTCAAAATGTGTTGGGACTGAGTGGGGGTTTCCGGCGCCAAGGGGAGAGCGACAGCGTTTTAAAACGCACAGGAGACGGGGGGGGTTTGTCTGCCAACGTTTCAAAACGCCAACGCGAGGAGGGTTTTGGGCGACGCTACG
Source organism: Adiantum capillus-veneris (assembly GCF_014529385.1). Lineage (NCBI taxonomy): Eukaryota > Viridiplantae > Streptophyta > Polypodiopsida > Polypodiales > Pteridaceae > Adiantum > Adiantum capillus-veneris. The sequence goes on along the minus strand of NC_140955.1, from coordinate 81,022,684 downwards.
GTGTAGCGTTTTAAAACGCAGGAGAGGACAGCAACGACGAAACCTGCTCTTTTTCTCCTCTTCCAAATCTGCTCCTCCAAGCCAAGGGCTTCAAGCCGCCCGCTCTGATACCATGTCAAAGTCGACGATGCGGAAGCGTAGAGACCAAGGGGAGTGAGCACGAGAGAGAGAGAGAGAGAGAGAGAGAGAGAGAGAGAGTCTCCTGAACCAATCAACCTTGGCAATGCATAACTGAATGTGTATAAAATGGAGGCAAGGGGTTGCTTATATAGCACCCTCAGTAAATTGCCCTACCCAAGACTTTGACAAATAAGTAAAATAAATACCTAAAAGCCAAACTAAATAACGGGATCACATTGGGCAGTTCACTTGAGATGCCTAAACTTTAACACCTTTGTGTCGTAAAGTTTAAGAAAAGTTTATCATTGTAAAGATCCGGTGAAAGCTAAAGTCTACTGCCCTATAGCAAGTCTACGGGCCGGTTACGTCGGGTGGTCCGTCCGACATGTTTCCATATGTTGTCCGAGTAGCCGGGAGATCCTCCCGCTGGTTTGTTTCAAAGAACCAGTCTTCCCCATGAAGAACTACCATTAATATCTGCTCCCACATCTAGGCATGCACAAACACACATAAGCATACATCAATACAAAGGTCTGCATATAGAGTTTTTGCCATGGCTCTATAAATGCAGGGTAACCATGGCCATAATGTAGCTTAGCACTATGAGACGCATAAACTTGGAAGAATTAGCACAACAAAACAGTAGTTGATACGCATACACACCCCTGAAGATACAAGGAATTAACACAACCTCAACACATCGTAACTCGACCAAAAAAATCACAATGTAAAATCCTTATGATTAATAATATGCCATCATGTCCCATCACCTCCTCCATCCTCCCTAGGTGTGTCCCCAAGGTGGTCCATTTAAGTGCCAAACCAAGAGGTGGGAAAAGTTTATTATGGAAATATGTCTACGACATGAAATTCCAAGAAGACAAGTCCTCATTAAATGTGGGAACATTTAAAAAAACCGACTTATATGGATGATGGCATATATACTTCCAAGAAGACAAGTCCTCATTAAATGTGGGAACATTTAAAAAAACCGACTTATAAGGATGATGGCATAGAAGAACAACATGGATGAGGTGATGACACCATGGCTGACCATTCTCATGCAGTAAATTGATCCGCCAATGAGATCAGCGTGCATCCACAAGAAGCGTGAGGAAGATAGAGAAAGGAAAGATATGCCTATCAATACAAATACAAGCACGACTTCCGAGAATGACCTGGCAGGCAAAGACCCTCAGTTCCTTTGTTTAAATTCAATACTCGTTGCTCCATGCATCCACTTTACTATTCACTTTTATTTCGATGGCTTTCCCAAACACATACCCAGCCCCTTCCATCTTTTTCCTAATGATACTGCGTAGTCTCCTTTTTGTTTGAGTATCCCCCAAAATACCAATCCTTAAAAAGACCTATAGTTCTTCAAATAAATCTTCACAAGCAAACTCTCCTTCAACGGACCGCCCCTTACAACAACAACCCCCATCAACTTCACTCGTGGTGAGAAAAACCCTTTCTTCCAAGAATCATACATAAGCAAGCGTGGCTCCATTGCAATATTACGAACCTTTCTAACAAAGGGGGAAAAATATGCAAGCACTTCCTAAACTAATGTCACGTGCACATCTAACCATGTGCACGTGAGCACAAGCTAACTCCTACTTCCAGGATTTAGGACAGCCTACGAAGTGTTCTCGCACCCTTGTGAGCCTATACGTAGGATGTGCATGTCCAAGCACTGCATACCTTCTAATTGCACATGAGCACAACCAGTGCTTGCTAGGTGTAGGCAATGGGGAGTACTCAGTGATCCCATATAGTTGCATTAGTACCAAGCCTAGGGAATTAACTGCATACGAAGCACCCCTTATAAGAGGTTTTTATCTTATAAATAAGTGACATGTAGCCCATTATTTAGAACCGTGGTTTTTTAGGGCATTGCTTGACCCTTCATGTTCAAGCATCCTTAGGGGTCAATCATTGGATAAGTTCAGTACCCAGCTGATGGGCAGCAGTAACCTCAGCAAGACCAGCACCTTCGTTCAGCCCTTGGATCAGCCAGTATTTTCAATTTTCAGCCCACCCTCGACATCAGCCATAGCAGATTAGCCATAGCCTCATCGACACGATCACACCAGCTTTTTTAGATTCAGCCCTCATATCAGTCATCGTTTTTCAGTTTTCAGCCCACCCTCGACATCAGCCATAGCCTCGTCGACGGTTGCAGATCCCATCAATTCCACTAGCGTATTTGAGCTTCAGACTTAGCCTCACAGATCCAAGCATCTACTCCAAGATACCATCATTAGAGAGGGGGGTTTAGGACCCCATCCGGTGTTAAGTCTTCTTCTCCCTCTATCACTCACAGAACCTCCACTCAGTATCATTCTCTCTTCTCTCTATAGTCTATTGCACATCTCTCTCATGAAGTAAAAGGAACCTTGAGAACGCATTGAGCACTCATCCTAAGCATTCACCATCAATCACGTCCACTGCACATTACAACTAAAAGTCCTTTACATGCAATCGAAAGCTTTATAGACATGTCCATAGTCTTTTCTTGAGAAAAAATCATGTATTGGCAAGCAAATCCCAAGAAAAATTGAAATGTTAGCGAGCAATTTAAACTCGTCGGGTATTTCCTGATGCTTTGAAGTAGAAAATCTCTATATCCTGACTACAAATATTGTGTGTAAATACTCCTCAAATACCCAAATCTCTGAACAAAAAGCTTTCCTCAAAATTTGCAGTATTGGGAAAGACATACAAAACCCAAGATTCGTATTCAATGTCCATCAAGTCAATAAATGTTGCCTCGAAGTTTACCTTTCCATACTCGAAGCAAGAGAGCTCGCCAAGAACCTGAGCTTGCTGGACATTTTCCCAAGCCAAACCCTGGTATATATCCTTCGAAACCTTGATTGTCATGACTCACATAGTCCTTGCACCCTCTCTGTCTAGTCTCTGCACATGGGCTGTTGCCTTTAGCTTGCCATATCGTAGAAAACTTTCCACCATCTTCTCACCAATCATTACTCCCATGTCATAAGAATTTGTAATGGCGACAGCTGTTGGTCCTGCCCCACTGATGGTGCATCCAAAGGCTCCAGCATGCAAGGCTGCTTCTTTAACTTCACGCAGGCCTGGAATCAGGGGGCTTCTTTTTGGCTCCACAATAGTATCTGAAGAGAGGGATTTTCCAAGCAATGATATGTCCCCACACAACACAGCACAGACAAGAGAAGAGGCTTGACTACAGTTTGAGATGTGATCTAGCATGGAGATGTGAGTGGGAAGAACAGCCCGCATCTTCTTTGTAGGGGCCTCAAACTCTGGGCTCACAAGCACAAAGAAAAGGTCCAGATGTGGTGGGAAGGGAAGGGGGATGAGACGCAGTGGTTCATATGAGTGTACAAGTACAAAACCACCCATAAGACAGGGGGCAACATTATCTGCATGATAGCCACTTACAGCTGCCTCTGAGACCAAAGCAGCAAGAACAAGCTGATCTTTAGAAAGAGGGCTTCCAAACAGAGCATTAACAGCAACAGCAGCGGCCGCTGCACTAGCCGCACTGGACCCAAGCCCACTACCGAGAGGGAGACCCTTATGCAGACTGAGGGAGACCCCCATGGATGTAACGCCCAGAAGCTCAAGGGTGGCCTGAGCTGCTATTCCCGCACAGTTTTGGTCAGATTCAAGACTCAATTTACCGCCATCACCATTTACAGAAGAGATAGAGACTTTGCCAGGGGGAATATCTTGACTGATGTTGGCAATGACACGATCACCAAGACCATCAACGGCGCAACCAAGGAAGTCGAATCCAGGGCCAAGGTTAGCAACCGTGGCGGGTGCGAATGCTTCAACAGTAGTGAGCTTGGGAAACGGTTCTGATGCAGTGAGTTGGGAGAGGCTCGGTGAATGCCATTTCGTTTTCGCTTCACACCGAATGAGCACTGCGAAGCGGCCGCTGTTACAATTCGTGCTCACGTATCCTGATAAGGACTTCAACTTGTAACCAACTTCGCCATAGCCAGACCTTGGTAAGCAACATTGGGCCATATCCGTAGTCAACGTTCGGCTCCCCACAGGCGTTTTGAGGAGTGCTTCACTCTGAATTTAGTCTGAAAGCTCTGAGACGCACAGACGCATAAGATGTATTCGCGCGGAAGCACTGAGGCTTGAGCGCAGGGTTCAGATGAAAGAAAATTACCAATTTCCAACCCCTCAAATTTTAAAATTCCCAAAATACATTTTGGTTGGATTGTTCAAGATTTTCTAATCTTCATTCCTTTTTGAAAATTGAGATCCGTTTTTGAGTGCTTAGCATGTAATTTGTCACAAATTACCTTGCAAAGAAAGGGCAATTACGTCTAAAAATAATGAAGCAATTCATCTTCAAAACCAAGTTAAATTCTAGTTTTAGCATCTTGTATGATAGACAATCAGTCTTCCTATGAAAAGCCGCAGAAAAAATTATTTTTGGAAAAATTTAATCTCACAACCAAGGGTATTTTAGGAATTTTGGAAAATTTGAAGGGCATTTTGGAAATTTATGACAAAATACTGGGGGTAATTTGGGAATTTTCACAAATTAGAGGGGTATTTTGGTAATTTTTCCAAATAGGCTTCTTCTCCAGACCCACCTATACTTGAGCGAGGACGCCCCCCATATGGCACAGAAATATGGTCCAAAGAGAATCCCCCCCCCCGCCGCCCCGCAAGAGCTCTACTGTCGGGTTGCTTTGAAGTGCAAAAGACAGAGAGCCTTAGACTGGATTCAGATGACTGGGGAGGAAGAAAAGCTTGCTTTAGGTCTACCGCCACCTCGTCTGAATGATGTTGGAGGAGGAATAATGAAAAAGAGGGAGAGGTTGAGAGAGGCGTGAGCTCTTTCCGGGGGGGGGGAAGGGGTTGGGAAGAAGTATGGCAGGCCCGGAGGTGGAGAGAATACATTTGCAACCAGGAATAGCCACGCATTTTGATGCCCCTGTGGAAAGAATTTCTGCCGCCTCGTCTAAATCCAGCCTTAGTTGAATCCTGCACAATCTATTTTCAGCCAATAAGCTATGCATTTTTGGCTGAAAATCATTCTCGTCCTTACAACATAGAGCAATGTTACCGCCCTATGTGAATATAGGGAGTGGAGGTACTGAGATGTGTGAACCTAGCCTCTATGTGTGAAACAGTGTTAGAAAAAAATTGAGGTTTAGTGTATTTTTAACAAGTTGAAATTGCAAAATACCAATCAAAACAATGTGAATAGTACGAGGGAGTGAAGCTTAGATTGTCTAGCAATGGCGCTTCACCTGTAAACTCTAGGGGGAGTCCCATCATCGGGGGACAATGTCACTTTACCCCCTACTCCCATCGGCCCTCCCACCTCGATGGGCCTCCCCTGCTTCCCTCTGCTCTCTACAAAGAGGTAGTTGATGGCCTTCCTGCAAATATAATACAAAAGCCGAAAGCAGCCCTCCCATTCCAACTTTGAAGACCTCAATGGTGGGCAAGAGGGGTCGCACCATCCTAAGGTCACTCCAACAACAGATAAAGCTACTTCTTTATCAACCCCCGCTTGAGAAAAAGATGTAATGGAATTTGCCTATTCAATTTGAGAATAGCGGAATTTAATGAGATTACTTTCAAGAAATGATTTTGTGAGCATAGCGGGTAGACATAATTGAAGATAGCAACATAATCATAGCAATTAGTTAACTTGGCATAGACAATACTTTTGCAAGAGAGAGAGTTTAGAGAACATGACAACAGTTGAGGACCGGATTTATGTGGAGCCGGTCCCCCCTCCAATAGGCATTTGTATTATGATTTCTCCCATAAAGAGAGACTTGTTACAATACATTCTTTGTGTTCCTTGTGACCTAGGTGATGCCATGAAGATGGAAGGCTTCATGCATCACAAACATAACATAAACTTGAAGAAAGCTTTAACTATCCCAAGCCTCAGTCCCAAGACCTCAAACACCTTCGAAGGTGGAGAGAGCTAGCAGGGAATGAGGGTAGGGAAGAGGAAGAAGAAACATTTCGTAGGAGAAAGAATTAGTTCCTCACTTATCATACTCTTGTTGCTAGCATACATAATAGCATAGTAATGAAGAAGAAGAAGATGGCAAGCTTAAGCATTGAAGCATGGATCTTGGTTGGATTTGCACTCCATAGCCAAGAGTGTTGGAGTAGGCTCTCAACCTCTACTTGCTTGGAGAAGGAGAGGGAGCTCTTGCACTTTGCATAGTACACAATGAGAGTGCTTGTGAGTGTGTGTGGGTGAGTATACCCCCTAAGCACCCCCCTAGCTTGCTTGGGTCGACCCCCCCTTGTAGCTCATGCTTGAAGCTCATTGGACCCCTCCAGGCCTAGCCAATCACAAGCAACAGGTATAGCCTTGGGACAAGTGTCCCCCTTTCCCCTTTGAGAGAGAGGACTTGATAAATGCAAAAACAATTAGATAATTCAAGTAATTTATCATTGGACCCCTTTGAAGCCTAGCCAATAGGCTTCAAGCAACACATGAAGGTAACATGGGTAGGGACCTGACATGTGTCCTTGCTGCCTCTTCAAGCTGGGGCTTCCCTTGTGAGTGTGAGTGTGTGTTCTCTCTCTAATCCCTAGGAAAAGGGCTTGCCCCCCCTCTTGTAGGGATGCTTTTGACTTTAGGAGCTCAAGCACCTTAGTCATCAAGCATGACAAAGCACTTGGACTAGGGGGTATTCCCACAAGCATCTCAGGCAAGCATGTCAAGGCACCTCAAGCACCTTAATCAAGCGGCAAGTCAAGCACCTCAAGCATGGAGTAAGTCAAGCACCTCAAGCACCTTAATCAAGCACCTCAAGCAGGACAAACACCTCAAGCACGACAAGCACCTCAAGCAGGACAAACACCTCGAGCTTGGGCCGGGTTCCCACCTCAAGCTCAGCCCTAACTTACCTAAGGTCAAAGGACTTTTACACACATTATTGGAGGTCTTCAATGAAGCTAACCCTAAGGTCTTATGCTCCATTGGTTAGCCTTGCTCTTGATAGACCATCTCCCATTTGGGCCCCTTTACTATTGGCCTCGTGTTGAGATAGATCTATAAGCACATATCTATATCTTAACACTTGTTCCCGTTTATTCTCCCACATTAAGTGATCAATTTAATATGAGAAAATCATTTGGGTTGGTTAGATATTAGATTTTATGACATTACCTCTCTCTTGAAATCATAGTCGTCCTCGACTATGAGGTAGAAGAGATAAAGGCTTATTCATTAGTCAATCGTACTTAACGGGTAGAGGATCCCTTTTTTACCCTACAACATCTTTCCAAGATGGATGACTAATCCATTTGGTGCTTGGGAGACATAGCTGCCGCAAGCATGTCTGCTCTTTAGTCCATTTCATTCTCCCAAAGTAGAGTGACAAATTCTACTTGGTGTTTGAGAGACGTCGTCATCACAAACATGATTCTAAGCATGCATACTAGTTAAATTGTGCACAATTAAAAAGAGGATTACTCTTATAAGACAAAAACATGAGTCATTAAAAGAGAGTTGTACATTTGCTTACTCTAATGTAGCATTGTAAGCATTGACAAGGTTCATATTATCCTTAAGTTGTACTCCTTGCATCCATTTAGCATCTTCAAAAGGATAATTTTTGAACTTAATAAGATACCGTCGGATTATCTTACCATGTCGTAGTACCTTGTCTTCATGCCGAAGGACAGCTTCGGGTTGTAGCACCTCTTCTTGGTCTTCAACTTCGGGAGGGTCTTCAATAATTGGTTCAGTTGGTGGCTCTCCTTTGTAGGGCTTAAGTAGGCTTACATGAAAGGCATTGTTTATAAGCCAATGGTTGGGCAACTTGAGTTGATAAGCTGTCTCATTAATGGGCTTCAAGATTTGGAAAGGACCATAGTATCTTTTTGCTAGTTTAGCATAATACTTTTGATGGCCCGTAGGATTTTTGCCCGTCGTCTGCCTTAATCGAGCCTTAGGAAACTTGAGTAAGACCCAATCATTTTCTTTGAACATTAAGGCTCTTCTGTGCTTATCAGCAGCAGCTTTTTGCCTTTGTCGAGAGATGGCTATAGCCTCCCTAATCTTTTGAAAAGATTCTTGTAGGTCACGGCTATACTCATCGGCGACGAAGATCTTCCCATGTACTTTGAGTAGCAAGGGACTTTTAGGTCTTCCCTCTATGATCTCGAAAGGTGCTTTCCCCGTAGAAGTATGTACAGTATTATTTTAGGCATACTCTACTAGAGGTAAATACTTTTCCCATTGTGAGCGTTGATCTACTTCGGTAACATAAGTCTTGAGTAGATCGAGTATCGTAAGATTGGCTATCTCACTTTGGCCACCCGTTTGTGGGTGATAGGCCGAAGAGAAATTCAATGTTGTTCCTAGATTTTCAAAGAGACCTTTCCAGAAATTACTGGTCATTCTAGGATCTCTATCTGACATGATGGATGTGGGTAATCCATGGTGCTTGAAAATCTGAGATATGAAGAGAGTTGCCATTTGATGTGCCTTAATAGTCTTTTTGACAGGAATAAAATGTGCTTGCTTGCTAAACCTGTCGACTATTGTCCATATTCCTGTATTCCCATGGATAGACTTGGGTAATCCAAAGATGAAATCCATGGATATACTCTCCCATGGTGAATTTGGAATAGGCAATGGCTGGAGTAATCCAGGTTGCTTCCCTCTATCATACTTGGTCTTTTGGCATACTACACATTTTGAAACATACTCTTATATGTCCACTTTCATGGTAGGCCAATAGAAATACGTCTCTACTCCTCGGAGAGTAGGTTGAATACCTCTATGCCCTGCATATGGAGGAGCATGGGATTCATACATAACCTTCTCACAAAGGGAATGGGTAACACATAGCCTACTGCCGTGGAGAAGATAACCATCCTACAAGGTGAATGGTTCCTCTTTCTTCCCCAAAGCAAGGGCTGACATTATGTCTCTAAAGTCAGGGTCAGTAGCATACTCATCTATCATAGAGGATAGATCATTGTGAGTAGCTATAGACACCGCATTAACTTTTGGTCGTCGTGAAAGTGCATCGGCAACTTGATTGTGCTTACCAGCTATGTGAGCAATATGGAAATTAAATTGCGAAAGAAAATTTGCCCACCTCATTTGTTTGTCGGAAAGTTTGGTTTGCGTCATGAAATACTTGAGACTTTGGTGGTCGGTTCGTAGGATAAATGGAGTCCCCAATAGGTAGTGCTTCCATGTATCTAGGGCATGTAGAACAGCTAAAATCTCTTTCTCATAAATGCCCAAGACTCGTTCATCACTATTGAGCCTTTGGCTCTCATATGCTATGGCATGCCCTTCTTGAAGCAAAACCGCTCCAAGGCAATCACCACACGCATCACATTGGACCTCAAATGGTTTTGAGAGATCCGGAAGCACGAGGACTAGTTGGGAAGTAAGCTTCTCTTTGAGTTTTTCAAAAGCATTTTGCTCCTTAGCAGTCCATACAAACTTAACGTTCTTCTTTGTTAAGTCGTGTAGTGGTCCTGCTACTTGAGAGAATTTTGTTATGAAGCGTCTATAGTATGCACACATACCAATAAAGCTTCTTAGCTCATGTAGATTCCTTGGGTTAGGCCATGATTTTATTACCTCTAACTTTGATGGATCCATACGAATACCATCGTGAGAGATAATATGACCTAGATATTGAATCTCTTGAAGGAAGAATTCACTTTTCTTTTGGTTGAGAAAAAGTTTGTTTTCCCTCAAGGCTTGAAAAATCACTTGGAGATGTTGCTTATGTTCCTCCAAAGATTTGGAGTAGATGATGATATCATCAAAGAACACTCCAATGAATTTACGATATGGTCTAAAATTTTTCTCCATGAGACGATTGAAAGTAGCTGGTGCATTAGTCAAGCCAAAAGGCATGACTAGATATTCATAAAGACCAAATGTTGTGCGAAACGCAGTCTTTAGGATATCTTCATCCACTATCCTTATTTGATGATAGCCACTCTTAAGGTCAATCCTACTGAAGTAGGTAGAGCCTTGTAGCTTATCAAACAGATCTTCTACCTGAGGCACGGGAAATCTGTTTTTGATAGTGATATGGCTTAGTGCTCGATAGTCCACACACATACGGTATGTACCATCTTTCTTTTGCACTAAAAGGACTGGAGAACAAAAGGGAGAGGAACTAGGCCTCACCATCTCTTTGTCTACCAATTCCTGTACTTGCCTCATAATCTCCTCTTGTTGAGCTTGTGAGACTCGATAAGGAGGTTTGTTAGGCGGTGAGCTTCCTGGAAGGAGCTCAATACGATGGTCATCATCCCCTCGTTTTGGAGGTAGGTCCATAGGGATATCATCGATGAACACATCTTGGAATCTTTTTAGAAAAGTAGACAAGTCTAACTCTTCTTGATTCCTATCATTTTCATTTGATGAAACATTATTAGCTTTTAGAGACTCTTTGACATAAATCATGTACGCAGAAACAGAGCTCTTCATTGATTTATCAAAAGAAAGAGGATTTACAAGTGGAATAGTGCGACCACGCTCACTAGCATCTATATACATGTTCTTTCCCCTGTAGGTGAAGTAAATTCTCCTTTCAGGGAACTTCATGTTGGCAGCCATGCAATCAAACCATGGTGCCCCTAGGATAACATCCTGATGTTGGAGAGGAGAGATGAAGAAGTCTTCTTTGTCGACATAGCTTTGGACATGAAGCCTCAACTTCCCAATCAAGGGAGTAACGGAGGCTTGTTGTCCCTTGAAAGCTGCATCAGCTGTTACTATATCTCCCATCTCAAAAGCTTGAATGCCCAACTTGGTGGCCAACTCTATTGATATGAAGTTGAGAGTAGAGCCAGGGTCAAACAAGATGAAGGCATCATGCTCTCTTACCTTTCCCCAAGCATAGGAGAGTGATGATCCTTTGCAATGAGCATCCTCTTTTGGAGCTTCGATGGTGGAAGCCCTAGGAGTCTCATTGCGAGTATTCTTCTTGGGGCAAGAACGATAGCCATGTCCTTGCTCCCCACACTTGAAACATTTATGGTCCTTGCGAAAAGCTTCAGGCTCTTCAGGAGAGAGTTTGTTTTTACCTTTGTAAACTCCCTTCTCCTTGGACCGATTGTTGTTGTTGTTATTGTTGTTGTTGGAAGTGCCTTGGGAATTATTTTGTGCATTGGATTTCCCCTTTGCATCATTTTTATCTTTGTTTTCCATGGGCTTGACATTACGTCTAGCCCCTTGATGGAAATTGATGCGTGAAGCAACCATGGTGTGATGGATTACTTTGGTAATAGTACCAGGCCGTTGAGAGTTGATGTATTCGGCCATCTCTTCAGGTAATCCCGCACATAATTGTTGTCTTTGCTCGGCAAAGTCTATCTTTTGAAAGACAGTAGCTTTGAGATGTAAATCCCAAAACTTGTCTACATACTTGTTGATAGACTCATGAGAGAGAAGCTTCAAGCCGCGCCATTCGGGAAGAACTTTATCTTTAGTATCGCTTGGAAGAAATTGCTTCATGATGCATACTCGTAGAGTTTTCCATGTCTTTGGGGCTTCTCCATTGCCACGAAGGCTAGCCCACCATTGACGAGCTGATTTTTGGAAGTGCATAGCTACATGGCGTAGCTTGGAGGACTCTGTGAAGCCATCGTCCCCAAAGGCCGCATCAAATTGCTGGATGAAGGCCAACACTTTGTCGGTAGCACCAAAGGTGCCATCGTAGGTGAGAAAAGAGATACTCTTTCCTCCCTCCTTGAAGTTCTTTAGCTTTTGTGACCTTCGCCATGCAGGAAATGATTTGCGATGTCCTCCCCTCTTGTATTCTCTAGGAGAATAGCCATAACTTTCATCGGAAGAGGAGGAAGGTGAAGAAGAAGGAGAAGAGGGTGACCTCTTCCTAGCCCTTTTCTTCCTTTGTTTCCTCTCTTGCCTTTCAGAGTGATGAGGAGAAGGACTATAGGTTGCTCTTTTCCTCTTGGGAGGAGTAGGCGATCGTCTAGACCGCCGTCTTCGTGGAGCCACATCTTTAGAAGAACTTAAACTGTCATTGCTTTCTTTCTCTTTGGATTCCTCCTCTCGAATGGGAGAGAGTCTTCTTTTGGGAGTCTCTTCAAGAGGCCTCCTAAGCTCTCTCTCCTCTGGGAGAGGAAGGGAAATTCCATAAGCACGAAGTTGTTGAGTAACTTCCGCTTGCAAAACAGAGTTGCCCATAGCTTGTTGCAACCTAGTGACGATATAATTCACAAACATGGGAGCATCATCATTAGCACCTTCATGTGCAAAATCAAAGCTATCAATGTTTATTCTACTCTCTTGATTATTGTCAGCCATGTTAACAAAATTTATGTTTATACTTAGTGTATGCTTTGGCAATACAAAACCTTAGTTGCCACTCCTCTTAGCCTTTGAAAATCGGCTCTTAAGTATCTACACCCACGGCTCAAAGTGGTTAATTATAGAGAGTAGAGGAGTAGGTCTAACATAGCAGAGTTGCCAAGGGCTAGCTCCTTTCGGACTTCTGAAACCAAATGCTCTGATACCAATGTAATGGAATTTGCCTATTCAATTTGAGAATAGCGGAATTTAATGAGAGTACTTTCAAGAAATGATTTTGTGAGCATAGCGGGTAGACATAATTGAAGATAGCAACATAATCATAGCAATTAGTTAACTTGTCATGGACAATACTTTTGCAAGAGAGAGAGTTTAGAGAACATGACAACAGTTGAGGACCGGATTTATGTGGAGCCGATCCCCCCTCCAATAGGCATTTGTATTATGATTTCTCCCATAAAGAGAGACTTGTTACAATACATTCTTTGTGTTCCTTGTGACCTAGGTGATGCCATGAAGATGGAAGGCTTCATGCATCACAAACATAACATAAACTTGAAGAAAGCTTTAACTATCCCAAGCCTCAGTCCCAAGACCTCAAACACCTTCGAAGGTGGAGAGAGCTAGCAGGGAATGAGGGTAGGGAAGAGGAAGAAGAAACATTTCGTAGGAGAAAGAATTAGTTCCTCAAAGAAACATTTCGTAGGAGAAAGAATTAGTTCCTCACTTATCATACTCTTGTTGCTAGCATACATAATAGCATAGTAATGAAGAAGAAGAAGATGGCAAGCTTAAGCATTGAAGCATGGATCTTGGTTGGATTTGCACTCCATAGCCAAGAGTGTTGGAGTAGGCTCTCAACCTCTACTTGCTTGGAGAAGGAGAGGGAGCTCTTGCACTTTGCATAGTACACAATGAGAGTGCTTGTGAGTGTGTGTGGGTGAGTATACCCCCTAAGCACCCCCCTAGCTTGCTTGGGTCGACCCCCCCTTGTAGCTCATGCTTGAAGCTCATTGGACCCCTCCAGGCCTAGCCAATCACAAGCAGAGCCTATTACAAGCAACAGGGATAGCCTTGGGACAAGTGTCCCCCTTTCCCCTTTGAGAGAGAGGACTTGATAAATGCAAAAACAATTAGATAATTCAAGTAATTTATCATTGGACCCCTTTGAAGCCTAGCCAATAGGCTTCAAGCAACACATGAAGGTAACATGGGTAGGGACCTGACATGTGTCCTTGCTGCCTCTTCAAGCTGGGGCTTCCCTTGTGAGTGTGAGTGTGTGTTCTCTCTCTAATCCCTAGTAAAAGGGCTCGCCCCCCCTCTTGTAGGGATGCTTTTGACTTTAGGAGCTCAAGCACCTTAGTCATCAAGCATGACAAAGCACTTGGACTAGGGGGTATTCCCACAAGCATCTCAGGCAAGCATGTCAAGGCACCTCAAGCACCTTAATCAAGCGGCAAGTCAAGCACCTCAAGCATGGAGTAAGTCAAGCACCTCAAGCACCTTAATCAAGCACCTCAAGCAGGACAAACACCTCGAGCTTGGGCCGGGTTCCCACCTCAAGCTCAGCCCTAGCTTACCTAAGGTCAAAGGACTTTTACACACATTATTGGAGGTCTGCAATGAAGCTAACCCTAAGGTCTTATGCTCCATTGGTTAGCCTTGCTCTTGATAGACCATCTCCCATTTGGGCCCCTTTACTATTGGCCCCGTGTTGAGATAGATCTATAAGCACATATCTATATCTTAACACTTGTTCCCGTTTATTCTCCCACATTAAGTGATCAATTTAATATGAGAAAATCATTTGGGTTGGTTAGATATTAGATTTTATGACAAAAAGATCTTTTGTCCTAGAACCTTTTCAACAAAGAAGGTGAAGGTTGTATTGAAGGAGTGCTCCACCAGCTGGAGAAGGTAAGTGTCACTCTCCCTTCACCACAAATCCATAAATTCTAGCATGACCTAGAGTCCAGAGCCTTGATAAGTCTACTAGCTGGCCCCCGACACCCAACAGATATTCTAAGGGCCTGGTTCAAAGCTCAGTGGGACGCCATTGGAGCAGAAGTTGAAACCATCCAGGCCTTGCCCAAAGAGCACTACTTGTTTGTTTTCAAAAATTTTGAGATGGCTCTCAATGTACTCCGCTACGGACAATGGATTATGAAGTCCCCCCCCCCCCCCCGAGCCTCTTCAAATGGAACAAAGACTTCAACCCTGAACACGCTACTCTAACTAACTACCCAATGTGGGTCGAGTTTCCCAACCCGCCAATGCACTATCATTCTCACTTGGAAGCCATTGGCTGCAAGATTAGCAAGGTACTGGGAGCACGTCCTTGTTCAAGCCATCCCATTGTGGCATCCTAGGTCCTCATAGAGATAGACATCTCTGTCGACCTCCCCACAGCCGTTCACAACCTCACCGACAATGAAAAAATCTTGGAGCGACCACCCACCTACAAGTATCTACATATAGCATGTTTCCACTATGGGCATGAAGATGACTACATATATACAACATTTTCTCCAGCTAATAGAGGATGGGTTCCTATATAGGCATGCCTACATGGACACTCGCTTATTTTTTAAAGGGGAAATTGCACATATTCGGACTGTGGGGGCAAGGGGCAATTTGTCAGAAATTGCCCCATCAAGTTTACTCCCACCAGCCCTTGAGCCCTCCTACCCTTGCCCCCCCCCCCCCCCCCCCCCCCCCCCCCCCCCCCCCCCAATATAATCCCAACCCGGATAGGAGAAGAGACAACAACCATCCAAGGAACCGTCAATCTAATAGGTTTGTTATCCTATCCTCTCTCCCCCCCTACGAAGAAAGCGAGGTGTCTAAATTCGTAGCCTTTGACTAAAGAGGATAAAGAGTCACTTCCCTCCTCCCTGGAGACCCAAGTAAAAAAAATGGACGATAGCTAGATGGTAACTTAACCAGGTATCCCCTCAGTTGGAAGTTCCCAATAAGGAGAATACCCCTCCCTCTTCCCCCAAGCCCTCTCCCACGGAAGTGCAAAAGGACAACAAGAGGTCCCATGCAAATGTCACCAAGATTCATGTCAAAGCCACTCCTTCCAAGGCCAAAAAAGAAAAAAGAGTTCACAAATGAGAGTATTCCCTTGGAATATCAAAGGGTCTCTCAGACCCCCCCCCCCCCCCCCCAAAGCTAAGAAAATCAAAAGCTAGCTATCCTACAACAAAGCAGATGTCCTAGCCTTGGAGGAGGTCAAAACATCGGGCTCTAAACTAGAGCAAAGACTTCACACAATCTCAAAGGACCACACTTGGCTATCCTCCTCTCACAACAAGGGGTTTGGAAGTATTGTATTGGATTTTCCCTCGTCTTTCACAATCAATAAGGACCCC
This sequence comes from Adiantum capillus-veneris, assembly GCF_014529385.1. Lineage (NCBI taxonomy): Eukaryota > Viridiplantae > Streptophyta > Polypodiopsida > Polypodiales > Pteridaceae > Adiantum > Adiantum capillus-veneris. The sequence continues at coordinate 81,006,877 of NC_140955.1, read as the reverse complement.
CTTCAATTAGGGGCTAACTGGATTGCAGGCCCTTAACTTATCTATTCAAATGCACAGTTGTCACAATCTATGCAATTGGGTCAGTAACTCATAGAACCCTCCTGTGGACTACTCTCAAAGGGATTCAAGGAGAAGTCATCATGGTAGGAGACTTTAACATGGTTGAGTCTCTCTCTGATAGATACAAACATCAAGGAAAAATCGTAGAAGGCACAGAAAAGGCCACCTGAGAGGACCTCAAGGACCACCTTGATTTGCGGGACACAGAGTAAGATGGCGGTTCTCTTGGCAAAACTACTCCTCTAGTCTATTCACCAAAAACACTAGGTTGGATAGGTGTTATCTTTACATCTCTTTGGCTAACTCCTTCAATAGAGTTAAAGCCAAAGTGATGTACAACTCTGTCTTGTCAGATCACTACCCAATAGTAATCACCCTTGATGACAAGACCAAGAAGATCAGGAACCAATGGTTTCACACTGACCTAGCTCTCTTTAGCCTTCCATTGGTTCAAGATGCTATAAAATCAATATGGGTTTCACGCTTCTCCTAGAATCGCAGCCCTACCTCATGTTGGTCCAAAGTCGTTAAAGAAACTCGGGTAGCTCTAGTTAATTTCAAAAAGGAGGTCTCAAACATCAAAAAACAAAGAAAGAACAAGGTCTTGCTAAGCTTGAATCCTCTCTCTCATTTAACCCCCAAATTCAGTCCCAGATCAATGAGATTAGGAGGAAAATTAGAAATGAGGAAAACTTAGTTACCAAACAAGCCTCAAAGTTCTTTAGGGATTGGTGAGCAGGTCAAATAAACAGGCCTTCCAAACAAATGTTTAAAAATTTGACAAAAAAACAAACAAGATAGTTTATCCCTCTCCTCCATGCCCCTAATTTAAGAGCCTCCTTTGAATAGGAAAACCCGGTGTTTGTCAAAGATCACTTCCAAAGCATGTTTAGTGCTCTGGAAAACATCACCTAGGAGGTTTAGAGACATCAGCTGGTCCCATAGGAAACTAGTAGCTCCCCCCATACTCAAGCAACTCATTGAGACCCCATCTCCTTATAGGACATTTGCCTTGCCATTGAAAGCCTGGGAAACCAAAGAAAACACCGAAATTGATGGGATCTTGGCCGAGTTTAGCATCACCTTAGAGGCACCCTGACCCCTTTGCTTTTGGAGGTATAGGAATAAAGATTATTTCGATGGGGCTTACCAGATTCAAAGTTTGAAATGCTTGTTATTTAATTTCAATTTGGAGGTGGTCCAAACCAAACATTATGAAGTGTCCACCTACAATGTAAGGAATCTTATCATCAGGATATACATGCCATGTACAATTCCTTGGAGGATTCCGGAAAGCAAGATGCATCAAGCAATCCACCCTGCTAGACATGGTTGTTGAAGACTAATTTGGAGGTGGTCTAAACCAGTGGTCCAAACCAAACAGTATGAAGTGTCCACCTACAATGTAAGGAATCTTATCATAAGAACATACATGCCATGTACAATTCCTTGGAGGACTCCCAAAAACAAGATGCATTGGGGAAGCACAAGCAATCCACCCTGTTAGACATGGCCATTGAAAACCTGGCCAGCATCAGAGAGGCCACACAATCGGTCATTAGATCCATTAGCCTCATGTAAGACATACAGAAGGCTATCAACAACTTTCCCGAAAGCTCTCTCTACTCCCCTTTGTGTGCCCTTTACACCCTGATAAGCCCTTTGACAAGCCCCTTTGTACTTAGGATGCACAATCCCATGAAGTCCAATCCCCCCTCATTACCCTGATTCAAGCTCTCTCTCAATTGATGTAATAGCTCACCGTGTCTATGTAGGAATATCTCTCCTAGCCGTGTGTGTGTGTGTGTGTGTACATATGTATGTACACACACACACACACACACACACATGTATTGCTCTCTCCAATAAAATTCCCAATGTTTTGATGGAAAAGTTTGTCTTGAAGGAAACGGGTAAATTTTCACAAGATTATTGTTTATACTCGTTAAAGCTTCAAATTTTGACATAAAAATCGGGGGACTTTCAAGTTTGCCTTTGTTTCTAGCCCTGGTGTGGAACAATTGAATGAGTAAATTGACAATTTCCAAGAAAGGCTACGTCTTTTGGTGGAGCTCATATGGTTGCGATGATGAGCAAGATGGATAGATCGATGCTTTATCGTGTTCAACGTTGCAAAAGTGCTTGCTTTGTTCTTTATTCCAAGGGGTTGAGGCTGCTCGCTATTTTGTGGGTCCGAAACATGCTACCTCTACATTTGAGAGAATAATACTCTGCCACGTTGGTTGCACGTCCTTGCCCTTTTGCATTTTTTGGGCATCCTGAGCGCCCTCTAAGAGGGGTCTCCCATAAGACCTTTAAAGGGACTTCTTGTTTAAGGGCCTTTTTTCTTTTGGAGGCCCCTTAAAAATGGCACACATCTTCCCATACACCCTCCCTATACTCTCAAAGTTGACATGTTACAACCCTTTTATTCTATTCTATTTTTAGCAAACCAACCCTTGTGTAGCCTATCCAAATGGTGATACTTTATGATGAAGGGGATGGTTGAGGCACCCCTTACCTAAAATGTAGTAGCCACTGCATATCCAAATTGTGATACTTTAGATGTAGGGGATCGTGAGGCACCCCCTACCTAAAATGTAGCAATCATTCTAAGTGACCACCAAATTTTGTGGATGAGGGTGCCACAAAACCAGGAAGAGAAATAGGACAAAGTCAATTTTCAAGGGCCCTCTACAAATGTTTTTAGAATCTTCACATACTGGGTCTATGGTGCTCCAATTAATTAATTTGCAAGGATGATTCACTTCGAATTATCAATTCAAAAGGCAAAGTTACCCTCCATGTCACCCGTTCCGCTTGCAGGATGGAATTTGCGATTTCCATGGCTCCCTGCATCGCGATGGTCATTGCCTTCTCGCTGATCGTCACCCAACCCCACAGCAAACGGGAGGTGTAACCCCACCATCTCGCCACACTATGCATGCTAGACACACACACACACACACACACACACACACACACATAGCATCTTGCATCGAAGCAAGGAGCTATTCCCTCATCCTTCCCCTGTGATGACCAGCTCGACCAGCGCGCAGCCTCGGAGGAAACAAACAAAGAGAGAGAGAGAGAGAGAGAGAGAGAGAGAGAGAGAGAGAGAGAGAGAGAGAGAGAGAGAGAGAGAGAGAGAGAGAGAGAGAGAGAGAGAGAGAGAGAGAGAGAGAAACTCTGTCTCCTGCGTGGTAGCCTCCTCCGCCTTTCAAAGTGAAAAGAGATGCGCTCAGGCTCCTGCGTGCTCTGATGCTGACCCGCTCCTACCTGTCTCCGTGCTTCCTCCTCCCACTACCTCGTTGCATCAGACAACTTGCATGCAAAGGATACTATTCGTACAGGGACCTCTCTCCCTCCACTACACGTGTCACATCATCCTCTTTTTTCCTCAAAGATTTGGGAGCATCTTGCTAGATTCCTGTTGATCTGACCTGCTTGCAAAATTACAGGGACATACTAGGGGAGCCCTCTAGGAGTCGAGTCTCGCTAGTGATGAAATGGTTTAGTGGTATTCAAAATTTAGAAAAAAGTGAATGATTACACACACTATAGGTTTTACTTACGCAAAATGTGCAAAAGGTGACACTCACGTTTACTTAAACGAAAGGCATGAATTATCATTGGCTATTACATTGGGGTAAGCTCTTAATACTAATACAAAGGAAATGGTACAGAGGCATGAATTATCATTGGCTATTACGTTTGGTAAGCTCCTAATACTTAGTTGCTCTTCAAATTTAAAGGACTACTAGTATGTGACCCGCGCGTTGCTGCGGCCAAAGAAACATTGCTTCTATTCTTGTAAAGTAATCTTCTCTTCCAAGTGAAATAATACTCTATTCCTACATGTATATTCTATTGCATTCCTAAAAATAATGCATTACACAACCTCTTGAATATTCTAACAAACATAAATATATGTAAAATTATACAAAGCATTCTTGATACTAAGCTTGGGAGCTTCTCATAGACATTGTTTTTCATAAGATGCTAGCCATTGTTCAAAAAACTTAGGAGTGCTCTACTTCTATTGTGGTAGAGAGAGAGAGAGAGAGAGAGAGAGAGAGAGATCCTTCTGGTGTATCTTGGTTTAGCAATGCTACCAATGTTGATTATATAGATTAGGTAAGTTAGCATGGTATGAAGAGATGAAAGCCGTTTGGAATCAATGTAGCAATAAAAATTTTGTTGAAAATGGAGTGCCTTCTAGAATTGGCTTCAACAATACAAACAAAATTGAATTCAATGTCTCTACTCCACTCTCTTACTTACTTTTATCCTTGTGTCTTTCTTATGAGCAAGACATGGTAGAAATGTACATCATAACTTTTTATATGGCAAGAAGGCCATCTTTCCCTTGGTCTACCTAGAGTTGACAAAAGTGCTACAAAGTCGAGAAGTACAAACTGGGTAAGCGAGCAAGTTTTTAAAGATGAAGGCCCATAATTGCTACAGTGTGTAATTATGAAACTTTTCATGTCTAAAAGTAGAGTTGTGAAAATATAAGGGCTCATAGTTTCCAATGTACCAGAAAAGCTTCAAGTTTCGAAGAGATGAGATGACGTTCTTTTAATATTAAGAATGTGATTACATCTATGCTGCTCTCTAGATGCTTCTCTTGGATCTCTATCTATGTTCACAAAGTATGGTAAAGAGTTTACGTCATCACCTAATCACAACAATACATAAGTATCTCAGTATGCATAAGGTGCACACTATTTGCTTCTTGTACACTTTCAATCATTGCATCTTAAAATGTGATAGAAATGAAATCAATAAAAAGTAAGGGTTGCTCAATGGTTTTTTTGTAGGAGTTTTGGTCATTATGCTAAACTGAAGGACGTGGTGTAAAATTGAGGTTGTGACTAAAATCATGCATGCCATTGATCTCTATCTATCTTTATCCTCTAATTACAAAAACCATATTCCTCTTTGAGAGAGCAGATTGTATTCAACCAGCTTGAATCTATTTCTTTGCGCACAATCTATACTATGCCAACCATTTGGCTTAATTGTTGCTCTGTTAAATGTGTGATTGGACATTGAGGCAATGTAGGAAAGCCTCTTTTTGTGTACACATTAGGTTCCTTGAAAATTTGAGAATATGAGTATCATACCCTACTGGAGTACACACACACACATACATACATGTATATATGTGTATTTGTGTGTGTGTGTGTGTGTATATATATATATATATATATATGTATATGTATACATACATATACATATATATGTGTGTGTGTGTACATATATATATTCTTATATCGAAGATTTGTCACATAGGTCTTGAAGCCTCTTGTTGTTGTTATAATACAATAACTATAACATTCAAAACTTTTATGCTCCCTTCGTGCCCCCCACCTCCCCAAACCCTCTCTCTCTCTCTCTCTCTCTCTCTCTCTTCACACACACACACACACACACACACACACACACACACACACAACACATATTAGATGGATAGCAGTTTGCATGGAGCTCATGTATGCATACACATATGACTTGTCATCGTGGTATAGTAGTTGAAAAATTGGTAGTACGGTTGAAGTGATGACCTCAAGTCAATGCATGAAAGAATGAGCAAACTCCTTTTTTTCAATCTATGTAAAGAAAAGTATAGATGGCTATGATTGGCCTTTCTCTCTCTCTCTCTCTCTCTCTCTCTCTCTCTCTCTCTCTCTCTCTCTAAGGTCTTGAACTTGAGACCATCGAATAGATCTTTGAGATCTCATTGGATAGCTCCTACAACATTTTAAGTTCTTCTTTTTTCAAAACGTGTGTGTGTGTGTGTGTGTGTGTGTGTGAGAGAGAGAGAGAGAGAGAGAGAGAGAGAGAGAGAGAGAGAGGGAGGGAGAGAGTTAGAAGATGAAACAAAAATAATTTTATTTCTCACCCAAGTTGCCATATATATCTTCTGGGATTGTTCCTATGGGATTAAAATTATTATTATTATTATTCTCTCTCTCTCTCTCTCTTCTCTCTCTCTCTCTCTCTCCTTCCTTCCTTTCCATAGATATTCAAGTGTTAAAGACTTGTTGTGTAACTTTAGCGTCTTTTTAAATCGTTCTTACACACTTAAACATTTATTCTCTCTTTCTTCTCTTCTTCCTTCTGCTTGCTGCGTCATTCGTTCGATGCTAAAATATTTTTCTCTATATGTGTGTGTGTGTGTGTGAGGTTGATTTTTGATAGGCACCTTTGCCTATCAAAATTTAGAGAATTTTTTTATTTTTATGCATTTTTCACGGTTTAACTCTTAAAAACAAAAAGGACAAAATGTCCAAAAACTGGTAAAAGGTACGTTAACTGGACAATCTCTCTCCCTATTTGGGGTGCCAATGAGAGGGTTGATTTTTGTTGGGCATTTTAATTATTTTCTATGGGTGAAAAATGTTTAGCTATTCTTTTGAAAATACACTATTACTCTAAGAAAACCATATTATCTTGAAAATTTGACTTGGTGTGTCACTAAATATAAATTTTGTATATCACGTGCGTTCAAGGATTATTATTAAATTCCTTATCTGGAAAATTTTGACAAATAGTTCAATCTATATAAAAGAAATTCAATTACATTTTATGGTATCTTTTTGTATGTGAAAATGTGAGAAAAAACTTTAATAACCCCTTCTGCTGTACTCACATGATAGTCACTGAAATATTAAGTGACCCCCCGAGAAATTTGAAGGGCTTGAAGGGTGTCCTTGGTAAGACGAAGCCCTATGAGCTCGAAAGGAAAATCTCTTTCTCTCTCTCTCTCTCTCTCTCTCTCTCTCACACACACACACACACACACACACACACACACATGGTCAATAAGATGGATAACTACTCCTTCATTTGCATGTATTTTCTCAAAGTGAAACTACCCAAGTCGACACCACATAAGCAGTTTTTTTTTCAATCTCTTTAAAGAAATAAAAACTTTAAAAAATATATTTGGTCTTGAAAAAAACCTCTAGAAAAGAAAAAACCAAATATATCTTCAAAAATTAAATTCTCATTAAATAATAAAACCTCCACTAAATTTATCTCCTTTTTGTTATGTGCATTTTAACCAATACATTTATTCTTTGTAGAGGAGAAACTATTTGACTTTCTATGACTAAAGCACTTTCTACTACTAAAGAAAAAGAAATTCTTTTGATTTTACATCCTGACAAAAGCTGAAAAGATGCTTGTTGTTTCTTACAATCTTACTCTCCCTTTTGCATTCTAAAGAGGTTTTCTCTTAAGTGAAGCAGTGAGTGACACATGGAGGGTCTCTCCTTCCTTGAAAAATTTAAGCTGCATGATAAAGAGTATAGATGTCTCCTTCATACCACTAAAATCCTTAATGCAATCGAGGAACACTATTTAAAAAAAAAAAACAAAACTCACAATTGTGAGTGAATTATATTGAACAACCCAAAAAATTACAAGGTCTTGCCATGCTCGTATTGAGTCATGACATCATCCAGGGATCATAATTACATCGGCTATTAGGGCAACCACCCCTACCAACCCGCCCCCTTATCCTTGATACACAAGGTCCACTATCATGTTCTTCTGAGATCTTTTAATTACCGATGGCCAATATTTTCCCCCGTCCTAGGCATGCCATTTGCTGACAACAAGGCACAAGTAGTCCTAGACCAATCCTCTGAGTGTTGCTTGCACCCGAGTCCATATTAGCACTTTGCTTTTTTGTATAATTTATGCGAAGCTTGCCACCTCAAAACCTCCCTCAAACACACGGCGGTTACTTGTCAACCATACATTATGTAAGAAGAAGTACTTCACGATTTGAGTGCTGATGAGGAGGGCAGGACTACCTGAATTCTTCCCTCCTAGGAATAGACCAGTCTTAAAAAAACCAATTTTCCATGTTCTTTGTACCACTTGCATATTTTCCTTGCGAGGCCTTTGATAGTTGGGCAATCCATGAAGAGGTGGGCCAGATCTTCACTAGCCAACCTGCACCCCAAGCATCAATCTGACCCAATCCCTCTATCCTAAATCTTCACCCCCGTCGGTAGAGCACCCCAAATTACCTTCCATAAAAATACCTTCATGTGTTGCAGAACCTTTGGCTTCCAGATGTTCTCCATTACTTGCTCCCACCTTTCCTCCGGCCATCGTTTTGCCATGTCTTGTTAAGGGGGCTAGACTAATTCTTCTTATGCATCATTGTATGATAAATGTCTTTAGGATGGGGTTTCCATAAGAGACTGCTTTCGGGCCATTTCGAGGCATTCTAGTCAAACTTCGAATCACAGATTGGCATCACTATATTGTCAAGCTCTTTCATCACTTTGTGGATAAGCAAGACCTCCAAGCTATTAAGTTGGTACTGGGTAACCAGAAGGTCAATGGTTTTCCAACTCTTGTTGTCTCTATCCCAAAAGTGCCCAAGTCGATTCAGATCCTTATTATTCAGCTTCCTGGCTGTCTCTATCCAATAGGGAATTTATGGCGGATCTACAGCTTTGGAAAGCCAGGGGGACCAATGCAAAATGGAGTTCTTGAAGCATATGGTTTCTTCCCCCCACTTTAAAACTCCTGCTGCTCTAATGGATTTTCTTACCAATTCTCTTGAGCTGCCCCCCAGTGTTAGGGTAGACCACATCGGGGCTAAGAGTTTGTCATGAACCTCCACCCCTCTCCACTTTCCACCTTTCGAGCCAAGTTTAGCTGCTTCTATCATATCTTTGATCATGACAGCCCAAACTTGATCCTGTTTAGCCAAGGAAACAACAAATTTGGTGCAACAAGCTTCTGCATGGGCCACAGGGTTGAGAATTTCGAGGCCTCCTTGATTCACCGGTCGAGCAACTGATTCCCAACGGGCCCATTGCCATGGCTTGGAGGATTTCGTGTTGTTTTTCCATAAAAACCTTTTTACTGGTTTTAAGAACTCTTTCCAATGACACTTAGCCATCTTGAGAAGCGGGCTAGTGAAGGCAATATAAGGAATCATAAAGGCATTTATCACTTTTATCCGACTTGGGAATGGGAGAAGAGCATACTTCCACCTACTCATTTTTGTTTTGATTTTTTCAAGCACCCACTCAAATCTTTGCTTGTGAGTTACGTCCACCCCCAAGGGGGCTCCTAGATGTCTGAAGATATTCCCTTTTGTGACAATCTCCCCCGACCACTCAGAAGGGTCAAATGAGTCATTTTCCGATATAGAGATCAGCCTTGACTTCTCTATATTACACTGGGACCCCGAAGCTACTGAGAATATTTGTACAATCTCCAAAACTTTCCTGAGGGGCACGACTTCAAGAAGAGGAGAGAATCATCTGCAAAAACTTTTGCTAGGAGTTGGCTATTTCCTGGTAAAGCCAGGCCTTGAAACTCCCCTCGTTCCGCACTAGCTTTGAGCGTCATGATTAAAGGATGTAATCTTATGGCGAAAAGTAGGGGGGCCAGAGGGCATCCTTGCTTAATAGACTTTTTGACCTCAAAAGAGCCCACAATTCTATCGTTGAATAGGAGCTCTGACTGGCTTCCAGTCCCCCATTACACGTACTAGATGACATAGGCGAGGCCCAAAGCCTAGAGCTTCCATGCCGGCTTCTATATATGTCCATGTTATTTTGTCATAAGCCTTATCCAGGTCCAATTGCAGTAGAATGCACTCTTGCTTTGTGAAAATTGCGTATTCAATGCCCACCATTGCTGCCAAGATGTTATCGTAAATGGACCTTCCTTTGATGAACCCATGTTGATGGGGAGAGATGATCTTGGTTAGTAAGGGGGCTAGAGTCTGAGGGCTATTGCTTTAGCAATAATTTTGTAGGCCACCGACTTCATCGTTATAGGGTGCCAATGTTTCAGTTGAGAACAACATATCTGTTTTGGGATGGGTTTGATAAGCCCTCTCTTACACTTATCTCCAACGACCCTTTGACAATGGATGTATTGGCCAACCTTGTGATTGGGACCTTGAGATCATCCCAAAATTCTCCATAGAATTCCACCGTCATCCCATCCCAACCAGAGGACTTTTCCTTGCCAAGGGCTTGCAATGCTAGTGAACATTCATCTTCGGAAAATGCCCTTTCCAAGCTACTAGCTTCTGAGTGGGGAATCTTCTTCTTGACACTTTGAAGTAAGGTCCCTTTGGCTTCTTCCACTTCTTGGGATTGGATCTCTGGCCATCCAATGATTTGACTAAGATAGCTCAACATCAGCCATCTCATCATGGTTATGAATTGTTGTCCCTTTCTCATCATAGAGCGAGCGGACGTGGCCCAGGCTCTTCTTGATTTTTTAAGCCCTAAAAAATTGATCTTGATTAGAGGCTTCAGGTTGAAGGAAAGTCTCCTTGGAGAGAAGCCTTGCCTTTCTGATATCTTCTAACTACTCATTAGCAAGGCTAGATTTGGCTTCGAGCCATCGTTTGTGCTCATCCTCAATAGCAAGCCCATTGGCTTTTTTGGAGGTAAGCAATTGTACCTCTGCTGTAAGATGAAGAAGGTGTACCTCCCTAACTTTCTTGATTCGGGGGCCCAAGGTTTTGATTGCTCTCTGGATGCTCCGAGCAAAGAGGTCCCACGCATTGTGTTTGTTGAGGCGACATCTTTTTTTGAGCTTACCCAGTGCTTTCTTGGTTAGATTTCTGAGGAGAGGGTCTTTGAATAGGTGTGCCCCTGCTACTAACAATTTTTTCCCACCTCTTGGGGTCTGCTCCTCCCTTGTACTCTTCTTAAAAATGTATGTGCAAGGGTATGTGATCTGAAAGGCTTTTTGTTCCATCAACAACGGTATCCAGTTAGCTTGGTGTGGGCAATAGCATCTGTCCAACCTAGAGGCAATGCAGGCATACTGGAGGCTTATGTAGGTGAACCAGGCGTGCTGTTCCATGGGCCAACTTCCCATAAGTCGATCATCGCCCAATTTTTGCACAAACTTTGCCATTTAGACCTTTCCAAGCCAGCCAGAATACTGAAGGATCCTGTTCTATCCCTTCTCTTTTCTACCATATTGAAGTCACCAGCCAACAACCACTCACCTTAAATAGGAGTATTTCTAAGATGCATCCATAGTTTAGCTCTATCTTTTGCATTGCAAGGGGCGTACACATTCATAATGGTGAAGGGATGCCCTTCCCATCTGATTCTAATCCCCAAGATTCTGTCGGATGGGTGGTTTAGAACCAACTTTGGCTCCAATTCTCTGTCTACAATGCTGAGGACGCCACTGAAACCATTGCTTCCTTCTCCATACTAGTTTCTTTCCTATCACCTACTTTCTCTTGCTATGGGCATCTAAGTGGTGTTCCTCGATGGCCCAACAGTTGATTGCCTTCTCCTTTCTTATTTCCTCCCAGAATAGGGTACTCTTCTTAGGGGTTTTCAACCCCTTTACGTTAGAGACTCCATCATTAATGAGGGGTTCATTGGGATAGAGGAACAAATTCTTCAGCATTTGAATCATCCCCCCCCCCCCCCCCCCCCCCCCCCTTGGTCTCAGGAGAATTCGGGGGTTCCAAGTCAGGGGATTTCTTTTCTTGCAGTGCTGCAAATGGATTGTGCAGTGGGACATTGAACCCCCCTCCTTTCAAAGGGGTGGAGGACGGATTAGATCCTTTCACCTCAAGTGTTCTCACGACCTGAAGCACTTTGGAGTCTCTTGCCACTGCCTTCACCCTTTTGGCTCTATTTAGACCAGGGACTTGAACAGCTGTCACTGTTGTCACTGTCATAAATTTCGGGGTAGCAACGGGAGTAATGATCATCTTATTATTGCATGCACCTTCGAAAATTCATTGTATGGAAATCGATTCCTCCACAATCTTTTCCTGAACTTTTATATCCATCATACCTTCTTTATCCTTCCCTGCATTTGCCCCTTCGTTACTGCCTCCTTGCTTCTCCAGCGCTTCCATCGGGGTTTCCATTTCACTAGGGGCCTGTGCTGCCAGAGCTGCAATACCATTAGACTTCAAGGGGCAATCCTTGGTGAAGTGTCCAAAGTTGTTGCATTCAAAACATGCTCCAAAGTATGTTCCAAAGTTGAGTGGAATAGTAACAAGCCCAGCTCAGACTGTGATTACCATGCTCTTAGGTGGCGTTTTAGACACATTCAGCCTATACAAACCCTGTTTAAGGTTCTGCCAAACCCTCTCTTGCTAAGTATAAATAAGGGAGTGCCGAGTTGACTAGCAAGCATCCTGAGATTTTCCCACAGCCAGCTAGGCAGGCCCACAAACTCAACCCAGACCGGATGAAACCCTTATAGGATTCAACTGAGTCAAACACTGGCTCCTACCAAGGCACCACACAAACCGTAGTCCTATTAAATACAAGGGGCCCTTTGTCAAGGATCTTTTCCACATCGGAGGCCACTTTGAATCTCACTGAACAAAAACCTTTAGCTAGGTAAAAAGTACTTTCAACTGCTCCTCCATGACCAAGAATTTGAGGGCCATGAAGCCATTGAATCATCTCAAACCTGTTCGGGATTCTTCCACTAAACCCAAATACAAGCATTAGCTTAGCTTGCTTGGCTAACCTTTTTTTTGATAAGTGTTGGTGGAATCGCTACCATAATAGCCTCGGCAACCTCCACCTGCTGTGGCAAAGACTTTTTCAAAGCAGAAAAGGCCCGATTTGCCAACCCGTCTTCAACCATCCCGCTGTAATCTATTTGGGAGCAAGTTCTTTTGTTGTTGTTAGGGTCGGCTCAATCATTTTGTTGACTTCCTTGAGCTCTTGCTGAAGTCTAGCACTTGTATTCTGCAATTTTTCAATATCTCCTTCACTTGACAACCCCTCTGATGAGCCTTTTCCATAATGCTTCAGAGTTAGGCCCCTTGAGTATGCTAGCAAACGAGATGCATGGCCTGTGAGTTGTAGATGCACTTGACGCCTTATTTATGTTCGTACAGATGGGACCCTGAGGAACCCCATCTATGAGGCTTTTTATCTCGAATTTGAACCCTTGCGCTGAGCCCATTTTCTCTCTTGTTTCCTCAGAGGGAACTTTTTCAACCGAGACAGTTTTGCCCTCTTTCATGGTTGAAGCCTTTGGCGAATTGGGGCTTGACATTTTCACATCATACATCGGTCTCAAGACCGAGCCGTCGTCTTCATCCATCGGCACGGCTAACTCCATTTCAGATATTTTACTCGCCACTAACATTTGTGAAAATTTGACAATATCTTCAGTTACGGCCAAAACGTCGAGTTCCATTACCAAGTGACGCAGACTTACAAAACTTGATTAAATTCAAGACCTTAAGGGAAAAAGGGTTTCAAGGAGATAATAATCACCCTAACAAATAGATAACAATCGTTTTCTCTTTTAGATAATAATCGCAAGGAGACCAAAATATAATAATCACAAGCACTTAACTCAGGCGTGCTGAAGTGGGGGGGGGGGGGGGGGGGGGGGGGGGGGGGGGGGGAATGCGCCGCGCGTGCTGAAGAACTTGTTGCTTAACTCTCCACTCAACTCTGGGTGCAATGAAACACCCTTGATTCAAGCAAAAGGCCCTCAAGGTAATAGGCACACCAAACTTAGCTCCACTCCCAGACCTGCCGCCACCAACTCAGGGTTGAACACCTGTCGGCCTGGCTCCTACCCACTCCCAACTCCATCCGCTATTGGCCTCACAAGCTGCACACCCGCTATCCTACCCACCCTTGCTCATTTCATCTCGTAAGCTAGATGCTTCTTCACTTGTCAGGTTTTCAACCCAGATCTCGAGGAACACTATTTTAAACAATGAAGTAAATCCTACAAATATTACTAATGTAGCAAAAGAGATAACTTGTATGCCATTTCGACCACTCATTTGAGAATTTTCAATGGACCATAGTGTCTTAGTGATAATTTAGGCATGGATCCCATTTTCAAACTTTCTAAATGCTCTCAAACCCATAAAAAAACTTGAGCATTTTTTTTTGAAGTAGCTTGTCAATTTTCTCATATGCATATTTCCTATAATGAACTTGAGATTGCCTAGCATTTTGGAAATCTTTCCATAATGAATTCATGTGGTCCTATACATTTACCTTTGAACTTATGACCTGGTTGTATCTTTGTATAAACAACGTCTACCAACTTTGGTGTCATTTGAATCACTAGATTTTTAGATAGGGCTTAATTGTGAAAAAACTACTTAAATAAGTAGAATTTTTGTATCCAAAGGTCGTCCAATGCACATAAGAGACCTAAATCCTGTATGTGAGTAACCTGAAACTGGCAAAAATATGGATTATTGATGATATCACTATTAGGCACTCCTAGCAGCTCATGTCACTCTAGAAGGGCAATTTTGGTCATTTTTTATGTAGATGAAAAGAAAACCCAGACATTGTGGACGAATGGGGAAACAAAGCTGAAAACTAGATTCCAAACAAGTACATCATGGAAGGACCACCTTCCATAAGACTATTAGATTAAAAGTTAATCAACTATGGGATCATGAGACGTTTGAAAACCAGCAATGAGAGCTTGAGAGTCTAATTTTGGCAAAATGTGGATTCAAATGGAAATGCTATGGGTAAGAGACACATAAAACTATTAGTTTACAATTCGATCAACTATGGGATTATGAGACGTTTGAAAACAAGCAATGAGAGCTTGAGAGTCTTTTTTTTTGTAAAATTGTGGATTCAAATGAAATGCTATGGGTAAGAGACATATATCTTTAGGTTTTGAGACAAACACAACAATGGGTTTAGATCCATAGATACAGCTTTATATTAAGGGTATCAAGTGAAACACTATAAGCCTAAACTGGGAAGAGTGGTTTTTACACAAGCTTCCATAGACAACATGCATAATGAGAGGAATCTCAATTGAACAATAGCTAGAAAACTTGATGATTTGATACCACAAGATTGGGTCAATGGACGGATCAATGCAATGCCTGACGTAAATGTAATTGGCAACATCAGAACCAACCAACGAGTCACATGGACCAACAATGTTGCTTGATGAGCTTGGATAAATTGCACCAGTAACAAGGAGAATAGAACCAACACCACATCGGCAAGTGAGACCAATGGATTTCCCAAAGTAGATGAAGAAATAAGATGGGAATGGAGATCCTCATAATCACTTGGCAATGTTTAGATAGTTTCTCAGAGCCAAAAAGGTCTATGATTGATTTTCATTTGATGCTTGAGGGAAAGGCCTTGACTTGGTTTCAAAGCCAAAAAATGGATCAATCACTAATTTATCGACTTTAGCTACTAGGTTTGTGGTAGCATTTTTGAAAGTAATGATTAAACATAACAATATTTCTCAATTTTATAGCTTTAAACAAAAGCTAAAGTAAATGGTACGAGATTACACTAGCCGATTTGAACAATGCATGGGAACATGTCCTAAAATAGAGCTAATGGAACAAAGTTGTTTTTGGAGGGCATTATCAACAAAAAATTACATGCAAGCCTATATATTATGAAACATGGGACATTAGAAGCTTGCATATGTGATGCAATAGATTCGCGAGATAATTGTGAAATATATTCCAAGAAGAAGGAAGGATCATACATGAACAATGAATGGACAGCGACGGCTTTGCCTACACAAATTGGACTTGTAGTAACCACCTCTCTAATCAACAACTCAAATTTGTAGGAAATCAGTAAGACTGTTACACAACTCTTGCATAGTTACAAAAATAGATACCAATGAAAGCATACAGGCAAGGACAACTTCTTGTTCCACCGTTAGCAAAGACTATGGCTTCTCGATGAAATAAATGGTAGTGCTATTATCGACCTAAATTTGATGGGGATGTGCAATATGTACCGATGAGACTGTAAGGAGAACCGGTTTATTGATATCCACCCAACATGACACAAGGGCTTATACCTACTAGGGGAGGGGAAGACCTCAACCTGTATTGGGGAAATAACCCCCATTACCTGGTGGTAATGCTATTCCAGTTTAGATCGTGTAGCCTTTAGAGTTGGGAAAAACACACACTAGTGCTAGTAACTCCTTATGAGGAAGCTATTTCTTCGCGAGCGGTAGAGGAAGGCTTGTATGAACCACAACCAATTCTTATGTGTGAGCCATTATACTACACTCAACCTAAAATTCCATCGTAACATGTAATGTGGAAATTATAGTGGGAATTTGTTCAACTTCTTGTGATGCTTGGACCTCCATCCATAATTATATATTTTAGAAATACGTGGAGTAGGAGAATCTCTTTTCGTAAAAGGACACCTTGAGTGGTGCCCAACATAGAATGCCAAACAAGTGAGCCATTGTTAGCAGCAAGCTAACACGAATACCATTTTTCAGAGCTCCCATGTAAAAACACTTATTATTTTTGATAAATCGAGAATATTGTAACTCCTATTTTTCGAGTAAACCTTGTAATAGTTGAATTGGGGCTACAATCTTCAGATTGTATCAATATGTCATTACCTATCTTTAGTTAGAGCTCCCAAATTATTAGTTTTGACCACCAAAAACCTTGGCTAAGGTATAAAAGACAATTTTGA
Source organism: Adiantum capillus-veneris (assembly GCF_014529385.1). Lineage (NCBI taxonomy): Eukaryota > Viridiplantae > Streptophyta > Polypodiopsida > Polypodiales > Pteridaceae > Adiantum > Adiantum capillus-veneris. Next base: position 80,990,339 of record NC_140955.1, on the reverse strand, counting down.
ATTTTTGCAAGTTATTTGTAAGTTTTTGGATAATGAAATACACAGCGTGAGCTAACGACGCTCACTTCTCTCCTTCTCTCACTTCCTACTCCCTCCCCGGTAGTCACATTGCAGTCGTGTTTGTTGCATTGCAACCACAGGTAAGAGCTCTACGCATTGACGTAAACACATCATAGTATTTTTTTAGCTTTTGGCGTCGCCGATTTGCGACCTAATTTCATCATAAGTAGGAATTTACACTTCAAAACTAAGCATAGGCGGGGTATTGGGCATCATTGCTAAGCATTTAGGTGCATTCTGTGTCGAAAATGACTAGGTCAAAAATCCACTGCTGTTAATAATCGTGATTTTGGCACTTGACCTAAAGTGGGGTTTGAGACCATAAGCATGTGTGCTTAGGTCTCATAAGCATGTCCTAGAAGTTTCGTTACATTTGGATGTCATTTGATGTTGTAACGGATGTGATTTGTTTGTCGATGAGCAATTGGCTTTTGGTGATTTCAGTCACTTGAGTGTAGTTTGAGTTAGATGCAAGTTGTTAGTTGTTTTTGGAGAGATTGACAACCTCTTGTAGCCTCTCAGCTTCGTCCCATGGATTGAAAATTTAATCATGGTTCTCGCTAAATCCGCTAAATCTGCAATAAGATAGGAGTGAGGTTAGACACCCATCCCACATTTGGTACCACTGTCGGGGATCGAAGAGACCTAAACTAGGAAAAAACACGAGCATCTTGTGAAGTTATCCTTTAACTTCCTCTAATATCTCCTAGAGTAAAAACTTTCTTTTTAGAAACCGCATAGCTGAAGATTGTCGTCATTTGCTGTCTAGAGGTAGCTTGGAAGTAATCGTACTTGTCGAGTGCCTTTAGGATTGTAGGATTGTAGAATTTGATCACGATTTTGAGAATGGTTGATAGACGAGACAAGTCTTAAGATCAATGCTCAAGAAACCATAAAAACAAGAAAACGAGTGTTTGTGGACACTTTCCACAACCCCATTGCATGAGAACCTAGGAGTAGGGTAAGTACTGTCCGAGGTGGATTTCTAGACATTGCTCTCTCCAAAAGAATCATTGTGAGTTGTTATTTGAAGTACTGAATTTCAGGTCTACGGCTAGAAATAGCACGAAAAGACTCCAAACCACTCAATCCGCTTGGAGAGTATGCTTAAAAGTTGTATGCACCAGTGAGTAACTTCAAGGACACTTTGAGGTAAAAATTTCAAGAGTTGGCAAAAACTCAGATTATTTACTTTTTCTTGACATTTTAGGCCAAATTAAGTTTTGACTTGATTCATAGGCTTAAAACAACTCATGAAAAGACTGTCCATGAAAAAAGTGCAAAAGATTGTTTATTTTGGACATAAAGTAAATAATTGTGATTATTTACTTTCAGCTCAAATTTGACTAAGGTTGATACCAATGACTCATCGCATGTGTATAAACAACTTTTGTAAAGACATAAAAGGTTTAAATCAGCAAACTGACAAAAAACTAAAGTTTGTACTGACTTTCTGAAACTTGAGTGTAAATTGGGAAAAAATTGTCCAAACTCAATGAAATTTGATTCATAGGCTTATATTGATGTGATAAACATGTGTACATGCTCACTTGACCAAAAAGATGCAAAAAGTTGCCAGTTGGGTAAATAATCGTGATTATTTACATCTGCCTCATTTTTCAACTTTTTTGACTAAGTTAGCATACCACTAGTTTTACTATGTTGTAATAAGCCCACAAACCAAATTTGGTAAGATTTGGATCATTGAATTGAAAATTGTGACCAAAATTGCAAAGTCAACGTGCGGACACAAAACTGATGACCATTTGATAAAAAATAGTCCAAACTTGATGAAACTTGGCTAAAGACCTTAAGTTGAAGTGCTTAACAGATCTGTGTCAAGATTGGGGAAAAAAACTTACAAAAATTAGCCAGAGTAAATAATTGTGATTATTTATATCTGCTTCAAAAATTGACAATCTTGCATATTTGGGCATACCACAAGGTCAAGCATATCAAGTAGACCACACAAATCTATTTTGGTGAAATTTGGATCACAAAAGTGAGACTTAAGCCAAATTCTTGAAAACCGAGTTTTGTAGACACAAAACAGTTGATAAACTTGAACAAATTTTGTCCAAACTTGTTGAAACTTGTCCAGGGACCTTAACAGGTTGTAACTTGGCAAATCAAGCCAAAAAGGGCAAAAAATTGACAAAAGTAACGCGATTATTTACTACTGCTACACAGAGCCACCCGTTTTGACTTTTGAGCTTGTACAAAGTTAGACCAACAGAATACAAGGCCGCCGGGAAAGTTTGGGTTCAATTGGATCCAAATTGGTACATGTTCACTCAGTTTTCAAGTTGCAGATTAGTCCTTTGATTTTTGCCAAAGTTGAGTTTGGAAATTACAACTGTTGACTTAATTAGCTCGATTTGCAGTGATACACATAGACCAATCATAATAGCTAGCAAAAACTATACTGTCTTTATAGAAGAATAACTAACTTGATCAAATTTGTACAGGAATCAGGTTGCAGACGAGGAATCGGTAGCTCAGATAGAAAGTGCAATCCAGTCAAGTGGAAGAAATTGACAACAAGTCAATCCAAAGGTAAGTACTCTATCCAGGGCTTCATAAGTTTTTATGAACCTTAGATCTGGTCATGTACTAGGAAATCAGGGCATACTTGGAGAAACCTCCAGTATAGTATCCACTGAAGAAAGTGTGAATCAAGGCAATTCCTTGCACATGATTCTTGAAGAAGTCTCAGAAACTTTTTCATATTCAACATCTAAAATGTCTTCCTATTCGACTCACTCAGAAACTGGAACAACAATGCGTTATAAGCATATACTCTCTTTTTATAAGACTAATCGCCATGGAGCTCAGGTTTACCTGGATCCTAACAAAGAGTATGCCATTCGCATTGATGACCATGGTATCGGGTTCAAAGAAGAGATTATGGCAAACAAACAAGGAAAAATGCACATGGATCAAAACGAAACTCAATATTTACAAGTCGAAGACCTTGACATGATAGACAAATGGGGTTTAGAAGTAAACACCATAGTTCCAGATCTGGCAGCAAAAGAAGGACCACCATCTTTAGAATTTGAAGGATACGATCAAGTTGATTTGAAGCCTTTGAAACGGCTTAGTACGAATAATCCTAAGATCGGAGGCTATTGTTGGGAGGATAGAAACGTCAAAGATCTTGTCATAAAATCTAATATCTAACCAACCCAAATGATTTTCTCATATTAAATTGATCACTTAATGTGGGAGAATAAACGGGAACAAGTGTTAAGATATAGACATGTGCTTATATATCTATCTCAACACGGGGACAATCATAAAGGGGCCCAAATGAGAGATGGTCTATCAAAGAGCAAGGCTAAAAAATGGAGCATAAGACCTTAGGGTTAGCTTCATTGAAGACCTCCAATAATGTGTGTAAAAGGCCTTTGGCCTTAGGTAAACCAAGGCTGAGCTTGAGGTGCGGGAACCCGACCCAGCTCAAGGTGCTTGTACTGCTTGTCATGCTTGATGACTAAGGTGCTTGAGGTGCTTGAGATGCTTGAGGTGCTTAATTATTGAGATGCTTGAGGTGCTTGACATGCTTGAGATGCTAGGGTTTCACTTGAGGTGAGAACCCAGCCTAAGCTTAAAGTGCTTATGAGCCAAGATTGTGTTGGGAACTGGGCCTATGCATGAGGGGCTTGAGGTGTCAAAAAGTCAAAGATTCAATCCCTACAAGGAGGGGGTGAGCCCTACATGAGGGGGGATGAGAGAGAACACCCACACACTGACACAAGGCATGAATGGTACAAAGAAAGCAAAAGGGACACTTGTCAAGTTCCTCCTCATGTTGCCCTCATGGTGTGCCTGAAGCCTATTGGTTGGCCACCCAAGGGGTCCAATAATAATTTAGGAGATTTAATTAAATGATTTAGCATTTACGTAGCCCTCTCTCTCAAAGGGGAAAGGGGGACACTTGTCTCAAGGCTACCCTTGCTGCTTGTAATGCCTCCTGCTTGTGATTGGCTAGGCCTGGAGGGGCCCAATGAGCTTCAAGCATGAGCTACAAGGGAGGGTCGACCCAATCAAGCTAGAGGGTTGCATAGGGGGTATACTCACCCACACACACTCACAAACAATCTCATTGTGTGCTATGCAAAGTGGAAGAGCTCCCTCTCCTTCTCGAAGCAAGTAGAGGTTGAGAGCCTACACCAACACTCTTGGATATGGAGTGTTTATTCTCCCACATCAAGTGATCAATTTCATATGAGAAAATCAATTGGGTTGGTTAGATATTATATATTAGATTTTATGACATTACCTCTCTCTTGAAATCATAGTCGTCCTCGACTATGAGGTAGAAGAGAGAAAGCCTTAGTCATTAGTCAATTTTACTTAGCGGGTAGAGGATCCCTTTTTACCCTACGACATCTTTCCAAGATGGATGACTAATCCATTTGGTGCTTGGGAGACATAGCTGCCGCAAGCATGTCTGCTCTTTAGTCCATTTCATTCTCCCAAAGTAGAGTGACAAATTCTACTTGGTGTTTGAGAGACGTCGTCATCACAAACATGATTCTAAGCATGCATGCTAGTTAAATTTGTGCACAATTAAAAAGAGAACTAGTCTTATAAGACAAAAACACGAGTCATTTAAAAGAAATTTGTACATTTGCTTACTCTAATGTAGCATTGTAAGCATTGACAAGGTTCATCCTATCCTTAAGCTGTATTCCTTGCATCCATCTAGCATCTTCAAAAGGATAATTTTTGAACTTAATAAGATACCGTCGGATAATCTTACCATGTCGTAGTACCTTGTCTTCATGCTGAAGGACAGCTTTGGGTTGTAGCACCTCTTCTTGGTCTTCAACTTCGGGAGGGTCTTCAATAATTGGTTCAGTTGGTGGCTCTCCTTTGTAGGGCTTAAGTAGGCTTACATGAAAGGCATTGTGTATGAGCCAATGGTTGGGCAACTTGAGTTGATAAGCCATCTCATTGATGGGCTTCAAGATTTGGAAAGGACCATAGTATCTTTTTGCTAGTTTAGCATAATACTTTTGATGGCCCGTAGGATTTTTGCCCGTCGTTTGCCTTAATCGAGCCTTAGGAAACTTGAGTAAGACCCAATCATTTTCTTTGAACATTAAGGCTCTTCAGTGCTTATCAGCAACAGCTTTTTGCCTTTGTTGAGAGATGGATATAGCCTCCCTAATCTTTTGAAAAGATTCTTGTAGGTCACGGCTATACTCATCGGCGATGAAGATCTTCCCATGTACTTTGAGTAGCAAGGGACGTTTAGGTCTTCCCTTAATGGTCTCAAAAAAGGTGCTTTTCCCGTAGAAGTATGTACAGTATTATTGTAGGCATACTCTACAAGAGGTAAGTACTTTTCCCATTGTGAGCGTTGATCTACTTCGGTAACATAAGTCTCGAGTAGATCGAGTATCGTAAGATTGGCTATCTCACTTTGGCTATCCGTTTGTGGGTGATAGGCTGAAGAGAAATTCAATCTTGTTCCTAGATTTTCAAAGAGACCTTTCCAGAAATTACTGGTCATTCTAGGATCTCTATCTGACACGATGGATGTGGGTAATCCATGGTGCTTGAAAATCTGAGATATGAAGAGAGTTGCCATTCGATGTGCCTTAATAGTCTTCTTGACAGGAATAAAATGTGCTTGCTTTCTAAACCTGTCAACTATTGTCCATATTCCTGTATTCCCATGGATGACTTGGGTAATCCAAAGATGAAATCCATGGATATACTCTCCCATGGTGAATTTGGAATAGGCAATGGCTGGAGTAATCCAGGTTGCTTCCCTCTATCATACTTGGTCTTTTGGCATACTACACATCTTGAAACATACTCTTGTATGTCTACTTTCATGGTAGGAATCAAGAAGAGTTAGACTTTTCTAATTTTCTAAAAGGATTCCAAGATGTGTTCATCGATGATATCCCTATGGACTTACCTCCAAAACGAGGGGATGATGACCATCACATTGAGCTCCTTCCTGGAAGCTCACCACCTAACAAGCCTCCTTATCGAGTCTCACAAGCTCAACAAGAGGAGATCACGAGGCAAGTACAAGAGGTGGTAGACAAAAAGATGGTGAGGCCTAGTTCCTCTCCCTTTTGTTCTCCAGTCCTTTTAATGCAAAAGAAAGATGGTACATACCGTATGTGTGTGGACTATGGAGCACTAAACCATATCACTATCAAAACAGATTTCCCATACCTCGGGTAGAAGATCTGTTTGATAAGCTACAAGGCTCTACCTACTTCAGTAGGATTGACCTTAAGAGTGGCTATCATCAAATAAGGATAGTGGATGAAGATATCTTAAAGACCGCGTTTCGCACAACGTTTGGTTTTTATGAATATCTAGTCATGCCTTTTGGCTTGACTAATGCACCAGCTACGTTCAATCGTTTGATGGAGAAAATTTTTAGACCATACCGCAAATTCACTGGAGTGTTCTTTGATGATATCATCATCTACTCCAAGTCTTTGGAGGAACATAAGCAACATATCCAAGTGATTTTTCAAGCATTGAGGGAGAACAAGCTTTTTCTCAACCAAAAGAAAAGCGAATTCTTCTTTCAAGAGATTCAATACCTAGGTCATATTATCTCTAAAGATGGTATCCGAATGGATCCATCAAAGTTAGAGGTAATAAAAGCATGGCCTAACCCAAGAAATCTACATGAGCTAAGAAGTTTTGTTGGTATGTGCGCATACTATAGACGCTTCATAGCAAAATTCTCTCAAGTAGCAAGACCACTACACGACTGAACTAAGAAGAACGTTAAGTTTCTATGGACCGCTAAAGAGCCATTTGAGCTCCAATGTGATGCTTGTGGTGATTGCCTTGGAGCAGTTTGCTTCAAGAAGGGCATGCCATAGCATATGAGAGCCGAAGGCTCAATATTGATGAACGAGTCTTGGGCATTTATGAGAAAGAGCTTTTAGCTGTTCTACATGTCCTAGACACATGGAAGCACTACCTATTGGGGACTCCATTTATCCTACGAACCGACCACCAAAGTCTCAAGTATTTCATGACGCAAACCAAGCTTTCTGACAAACAAATGAGGTGGGAAAATTTTCTTTCGCAATTTAATTTCCATATTGCTCACATAGCTGGTAAGCACAATCAAGTGGCCGATGCACTTTCACGACGACCCAAAGTTAATGCGGTGTCTATAGCTACTCACAATGATCTATCCTCTATGATAGATGAGTATGCTACTGACCCTAACTTTAGAGACATAATGTCAGCCCTTGCTTTGGAGAAGAAAGAGGAACCATTCACCTTGCAGGATGGTTATCTTCTCCACGGCAATAGTCTATGTGTTACCCATTCCCTTCTTGAGAAAGTTATGTATGAATCCCATGCTCCTCCATATGCGGGGCATAGAGGTATTCAACCTGCTCTACGAGGAGTAGAGACGTACTTCTATTGGCCTACCATGAAAGTGGACATACAAGAGTATGTTTCAAAATGTGTAGTATGCCAAAAGACCAAGTATGATAGAGGGAAGCATCCTGGATTACTCCAGCCATTGCCTATTCCAAATTCACCATGGGAGAGTATATCCATGGATTTCATCTTTGGATTACCCAAGTCTATCCATGGGAATACAGGAATATGGACAATAGTTGATAGGTTTAGCAAGCAAGCACATTTTATTCCTGTCAAGAAGACTATTAAGGCACATCAAATGGCAACTCTCCTCATATCTTAGATTTTCAAGCACCATGGATTACCCACATCCATCGTGTCAGATAGAGATCCTAGAATGACCAGTAATTTTTGGAAAGGTCTCGTTGAAAATCTAGGAACAAGATTGAATTTCTCTTTGGCCTATCACCCACAAACGGATGGCCAAAGTGAGATAGCCAATCTTACGATACTCGATCTACTCAAGACTTATGTTACCGAAGTAGATCAACGCTCACAATGGGAAAAGTATTTACCTCTTGTAGAGTATGCCTACAATAATACTGTACATACTTCTACGGGAAAAAAACCTTTTGAGATCATTGAGGGAAGACCTAAAAGTCCCTTGCTACTCAAAGTACATGGGAAGATCTTCGCCGCTGATGAGTATAGCCGTGACCTACAAGAATCTTTTCAAAAGATTAGGGAGGCTATATCCATCTCTCAACAAAGGCAAAAAGCTGCTTCTGATAAGCACAGAAGAGCCTTAATGTTCAAAGAATATGATTGGGTCATACTCAATTTTCCTAAGGCTCGATTAAGGCAAACGACGGGCAAAAATCCTACGGGCCATCAAAAGTATTATGCTAAACTAGCAAAAAGATACTATGGTCCTTTCCAAATCTTGAAGCCCATCAATGAAATGGCTTATCAACTCAAGTTGCCCAACCATTGGCTCATACACAATGCCTTTCATGTAAGCCTACTTAAGCCCTACAAAGGAGAGCCACCAACTAAACCAATTATTGAAGACCCTCCCGAAGTTGAAGACCAAGAAGAGGTGCTACAACCCGAAGCTGTACTTCGGCATGAAGACAAGGTACTACGACATGGTAAGATTATCCGATGGTATCTTATTAAGTTCAAAAATTATCCTTTTGAAGATGCTAGATGGATGCAAGGAATACAGCTTAAGGATAGGATGAACCTTGTCAATGCTTACAATGCTACATTAGAGTAAGCAAATGTACAAATTTCTTTTAAATGACTCATGTTTTTGTCTTATAAGACTAGTCCTCTTTTTAATTGTGCACAAATTTAACTAGTATGCATGCTTAGAATCATGTTTGTGATGACGCCGTCTCTTAAACACCAAGTAGAATTTGTCACTCTACTTTGGGAGAATGAAATGGACTAAAGAGCAGACATGCTTGCGGCAGCTATGTCTCCCAAGCACCAAATGGATTAGTCATCCATCTTGGAAAGATGTCGTAGGGTAAAAAGGGATCCTCTTCCCACTAAGTAAAATTGACTAATGACTAAGGCTTTATCTCTTCTACCTCATAGTCGAGGACGACTATGATTTCAAGAGAGAGGTAATGTCATAAAATCTAATATCTAATATCTAACCAACCCAAATGATTTTCTCATATTAAATTTATCACTTAATGTGTGAGAATAAACGGGAACAAGTGTTAAGATATAGACATGTGCTTACAGATCTATCTCAACACGGGGCCAATGGTAAAGGGGCCCAAATGAGAGATGGTCTATCAAAGAGCAAGGCTAACAAATGAAGCATAAGACCTTAGGGTTAGCTTCATTGAAGACCTCCAATAATGTGTGTAAAAGGCCTTTGACCTTAGGTAAGCTAGGGCTGAGCTTGAGGCGCGGGAACCCGACCCAGCTCGAGGTGCTTGTCCTGCTTGTCATGCTTGATGACTAAGGTGCTTGAGGTGCTTGATGATTGAGGTGCTTGAGATGCTTGAGGTGCTTAATTATTGAGATGCTTGAGGTGCTTGACATGCTTGAGATGCTAGGGTTTCACTTGAGGTGAGAACCCAGCCTAAGCTTAAAGTGCTTATGAGCCAAGATTGTGTTGGGAACTGGGCCTATGCATGAGGGGCTTGAGGTGTCAAAAAGTCAAAGATTCAATCCCTACAAGGAGGGGGCGATCCCTACATGAGGGGGGATGAGAGAGAACACCCACACACTCACACAAGGCATGCATGGTACAAAGAAAGCAAAAGGGACACTTGTCAAGTTCCTCCTCATGTTGCCCTCATGGTGTGCCTTAAGCCTATTGGTTGGCCACCCAAGGGGTCCAATAATAATTTAGGAGATTTAATTAATTGATTTAGCATTTATGTAGCCCTCTCTCTCAAAGGGGAAAGGGGGACACTTGTCTCAAGGCTACCCTTGCTGCTTGTAATGCCTCCTGCTTGTGATTGGCTAGGCTTGGAGGGGTCCAATGAGCTTCAAGGATGAGCTCCAAGGGAGGGTCGACCCAAGAAAGCTAGGGGGTTGCTTAGGGGGTATACTCACCCACACACACTCACAAACACTCTCATTGTGTGCTATGCAAAGTGCAAGAGCTCCCTCTCCTTCTCCAAGCAAGTAGAGGTTGAGAGCCTACACCAACACTCTTGGATATGGAGTGGAAATCCAACCAAGAGTCATGCTTCAATGCTTAAGCTTGCCATCTCCTTCTTCTTCATTACTATGCTATTATGTATGCTAGCAACAAGAGTTATGATAAGTGAGGAACTAATTCTTTCTCCTACGAAATGTTTCTTCTTCCTCTTCCCTACCCTCATTCCCTGCTAACTCTCTCCACCTTCGAAGGTGTTTGAGGTCTTGGGATAGTTAAAGCTTTCTTCAAGTTTATGTTATGTTTGTGATGCATGAAGCTTTCCATCTTCATTGCATCACCTAGGTCACAAGGAACACAAAGATTGTAGTGTAACAAGTCTCTCTTAATGGGAGAAATCATAATACAAATGCCTATTTTGGAGGGGGGACCGGCTCCACATAAATCCGGCCCTCAACTGTTATTATGTTCTCTAAATTCTCTCTCTTGCAAAAGTATTGTTCATGCCAAGTTAACTAATTGCTATGATTATGTTGATATCTTCAATTATGTTCACCCGCTATGCTCACAAAGTCATTTCTCAAAAGTACTCTCATTAATTTCTGCTACTCTCAAATTAAATAGACCAATTTCATTACAGATCTTCTGTGGACTTCGCAATCCAAATTAGGACAACTAACGGCCATAAAGATCATCTATATCTTCAAGATCAAGGACAAGACTTACCAACCTACCTATTTAGGGATTGTTATAACAACAACTTCGTTATGATGACTCCTGAGGAGGTAGAACAAACTAAATACCAAGGGTATTCCATAAGGGATTGGATATTGGGACAAGGACCAGAAACAATTCCAAGAGATGAACACCATGAGAGGTCTTCTAAGAGTAATGTTAAGAAACCAGAAACCACCTCATCACGTAGAAAACCGGGTGACACTAAGGCCAGTCCAGGGCTCATGAGTCACTATATCCAACAGACTGGTTTGAAGGACTCTGAACATGACCAATTGGCAGGAGACCGGGAGTTGAACCAAATAGACGTGTTAGACCAACTGATTTTCAAAAATGGGTCAGAAAATACAATGGATCAGGGGATCCATACGACCACTTAGCAAGCTTTAAACAAGTGCTAAGGGCAGAACGCATATTCGATTTCCATACTTAATTCGAGGGCTTTGGAATGACATTAGAAGGGAAAGAATTAACATGATTCCAAAACATTCCACCGAGGTCAATCATGGACTTAAACACATTAGCTCAAGGATTTATAGCTGCTTGTTCCAAAACAGGGATCAAACGCAATACGGTAGCTCAAATCTACAACTTTAAACAGAAACATGGTGAGTCTGTTAGGGATTGTGCAACTTGAATGAAACAATACATTGCCAGATGCCCAGGGCTAGAGATACCCTTAGAAGAATGACTAGTATCATTGTTTCAGAGGGACTGCTAAACAAAGGACTTCATGCTATACTCTATAGCAAGAAGTATACAACCCTAGAAGAGTGTGTGTCAGATGCTATTGACTTAGGAGACAATTGTGATATTTTCAATGAAGAAGATGTCCCTAAGGATAACCAAATTGAGAAAACAGTATGCACCAAACCAGCACAAGTGAAAATGGCTGCTGCATCACCACTGTCAGCCATAGAAGACATGCTCAAAAGAATGAATGACATGATGAATAACATGCAAAAAACACCTATGAGAGGACCAGGACAAGGGATACCTCAATAGGGACAACCAATTAGAATGAAGAAATGGTGTGCAATTGAGGATAAATGGACCAACCATGAGACCAATGAGCGCTATTTCTGACCAAAGTATGATGGGAATGTTCAGTACGTGCCCATGAGGTCACAAGGACAACCCACGTACAGATACCAACCTAACATGGCATCAACTCAAAGACCACCAATGGGTATGGAAATACCTCAACCCGTCTTGGGTCAACAACCTCCATATCCAGGACATAATGCAGTGCCTGTAAAGTACATGCACCCAAAGGGAGTCATAGATGAACAAGCACTAGTGCCTGTTACACCCTATGCTGAGCCTAGTCCAACTATAGTAATGGTAGAAGGAGATTGGTATAATTCACATCCACCACCAATGGAAGAACCTATGACTTATGCTCCACTAGAGTTTGCAGCAATGTATTATGTAGCTAATCAAGGTGTTAGACCTCCTATGGTAAGACCCATGGTTAAGCCAAGAACGGGAAACTGTCATAACTGTGGTACAGATGATCATTGGAAAAATGAATGCCCTTCTTCCCGGGAGGACACTTCTCGGAAGATTGTCCAAAAAAATCCTTTAAACAAGGGTAAAACATTAGTAAACGTAGTCCAAGTGATACCTAGTAGCTCATCTAAGAGTGAATCGATTGTTCCAATCAAGGTAATCACTAGAGCCTAGGCTAAGAAAAAGAAACATAACTCCTTTGATGATTCGGAGAATACAAAAATTGCCTCTCAAAAGACCAAAAGAAGCAGAAGCAAAAGATATGACTTGAGAAGGCAGAAACAAAAGACTGAAATTGAGGAGAAAGCAAAGAAGCTATTCCAAGAAAAGGTGAAAGAAACTGGAAGCAAAATCAAAAAAACAACCGTAAAATCTAGAGGATCAATTTTGGTTGATAAAATTTTTGAGCCTATTAATGCAGCCTTGGAAGCCTACCAAGCGGGACTTAAAGCAGGTCAAAACATGGAAAACAAATGGAAAAACTATCCTTCTCCAGACATGGAAGCAGCTAAGCTTGAAGCTTATAAAAAATTGTTAAGAATCATGTAAGAAATGCTGGAAAAAAAAAACCCAAGCTCGAAAGTATCACAAAATCTGAGGAGCTTGTGGTAAGAGACACTAAAGAAAAATCCAAAGTGGTGGTAGAATCCCACCTTGAAACAAAAGAGCCAGAACTTATAGTTCCGGATAGGGAAGATGCCTTAGACGAAATTCTATTCGTAGAAGAAGACTAGCCAGGACACTTATGGAAAAAAGTTAGAGAGATCAATGATGGAGCCTAACTCTAAAGTCAGCTCCTATAGAGGAAGTTTGGTTAGACAACCTACCTCTTGAATGGACATGGATGTACAATCCGTGTATGGGGATTGCGGATCCGAAGCTTCAGGAATGTCAAAATCATTGACCTTGAAAACGTTACCCTCTTAGTTGGGAGATAACGAAGATGAATTCATAGTGTGCAAGACCACTCAATTAAAAAGAGCAGAACAATCCCTACAAGTAGACAACATTCATTCAATCATGTCTACACCCATCCAATGCACTCTTACTTTGGGAGAACTGTTAAAACTCAGACCATATTTATGGAATGATCTACAAAAAACCTTAGAGAAGGTGGGGATAACGGGGCTAATCTCAAAAAATTTGGAAAAATTGAAAAACGAAATGGACAAAAAAGAGATTCGACCTGTTCCAATGAACAAAGTCGGAGAATATTACGAAGGGGAAGAAGGAAACACAACCCTTCCAGTGAAATATAATGACATTGAAACCATGGCAATACTAGATAGTGGGGTAGGCATAGCCATAGCCACAAAATCGGTATGGGAATCCTGGGGACAACCAACCATTAGACAAACTCGAATGAAATTGCAATTGGCTGACGAGCGAACACATTGAAATACCATTAGGGCTGCTTGAAAAAGTGATAGTCAATTCCTGTGGGATTGAATATCAACACACTTTTGCCATAGTAGACTTTTGAAAAAAACACAATTACGAAATCATATTGGGAAGACCTTTCATGCGACAGGTACAACTTATCCAAGATTGGGGAAACAATTATCTGTACTTGAAGCAAGTGGGATCTATAACAAGGGTTAATCTAAAAGATCACACTTATAGAGATGTCATGAAAATGCCCATAAGAGTTGATTTGAGTCTCCTCGGCTGAAACTAAGCTTCCATCGTGGTTGAACAAAGACACTCCTATTTGGATGTGCGGAGCTTTGAAAAATGGGAGTTTAAAATGGGAAGAATGTATTTTAGAAAGGGATTGCACAGACGAAGCCTATGTACTTGAACCCTTTCCAGAGCATTTGTTTGAGCCATTTGAGTGGACTCAAATTTTAGCGACAATGGAATTATGTGTGAATACGTCTATGCCTACTCAATTTTGCAATGAGGACGGCTATGACATAATTTCCATACAAATGATTTCAACCCTCCACATTGAAGATGAAATTGAGGAACCCAAGGACTTGATGAAAGCTCAACAAGTCTTTTCAGACCTCTACTATGATGCAATAGATGAGTTAGAAGAACACTCAACTACCTCAGAAAATTCGGGGTCAGAAAAAGAACATGTGAGAGCTAAGCTACTCATGAAAGGAGAGGACGAAAAGTTTTTTGACTTTCCTGACCAGAAACCGAGAAGACAAAAATGGTATAGACAAAAAAGAGACACCTGAAACGTGAAAGCTAGACCTATGCCATCAGTCTCCAGTAGAACACAGTTCCTGATGCAGATAGATGCACATGATTCTGTCAAGGACAAAATCACTGGCAGATATCCTTTAAATGACAATCCAGGAATGTAGAAAACATCGAGAAAGACGAGGAAGGATACTCAAGCAAAGCCGAAAAAATAGGAAAAGGTGTCAACCATGACACGAGTTGAGCGGAAAAAGAAGTATCAAGAGTTGAAAAAAGCTTTAACACTAGGTTGGTAACCTAACAGGACATAAAAGTGTCCTTTCAGGGTTTTGAAAAAAACCTCCAAAACCATAGTAGATCCACTCATTTTGTAAAATCCTCTCATGAGGTTATAGTTCAAGGCCTACTACACATGGAACAAATAAGAAACTTGTAAAATTTCTCATCTTTTGGTCACACCAAGCCTCCAAAGTTGATGGACCAGTACATTTTCATCAAAACAGACATTTCTTACCTTTTGTTGCATAAAAATAAGATTAGGGATTTTTGTAGGACTTGAGATAAATTCCCTAGTTAACTTCAATGGGTTGGTGATTAGGACATATGATTGCTTCTCACTCACTATTTTTTGTTTTGCCAAAAGAAATAGGTACAAAAAAGTTGAATTTTTACCATTCTGCAAACCTATCATCAAAGTTTCTATAGCCACACTCAATACAAATAATATATGCATGTTTTATTAGTTCCCTATTGTCCTTTAGGATCATAAGGAGCCATGGAGCATTTCAAAAGAATAATACATCTCTTACCAAGGGGAATCTTGGGGACAAAGATGAAGTGCTAAATACAGCAAACATGAAAAAACTGGGTTCAACATTATGAGTTGTAGAATCCCATAGAAACTATTCAATATCTAGCCAACTTTGATCCTTATGACTAGATATGGTTACTACCTACAAAATGCATGTAGTTGTCACAAGAAACTAACAATATTAAAAAAGCTATACTTGATATACTAGAATGTTTTTTTTTCTTCTATAACAACCATCATTGTCTAGTATGCAAAATAGGGTATTAGGTGCCCCAAAACTCGAGGAATATTAGCTTTATGTTACAATATGCGACATAGAAAATCAAAACTGCATTTGGATATCATGAAAGCCACCAAAAAAATCATAGAAGAGCTAAAATTGGCTAAAAAACAGAATTTGACAATTTTTGTAATATGGTCATAACTTACAACTTTAACATTTATTTCTCCGTAGAAGCATCAGGACATGTTGAGGACAACTAAAGATAGTTCTCTAGCATTATAGACCTCACAAACATGAATTCTAGAGTGGTATAGTTGCAAAAAGTTGAAAAAAGCCAAAAATAGGCCCCGTTTTTTCACACAGTTTAGGTTGTGAAATGTTGTGCAAGGACAAGATTAAAGATGGAATTGATATTCCAAAAAAATTTTGAGTTTTTTTCAGCTCATGAGACAACTTTCTAGACAGAGAGCACCTCAAAATCCATTTTGAAACTCTTGACATAATTCAAGGAAAATGGTCACTTAACAGGACATAAAAGTGTCCCATTACCAACCTAGTGTTAAAGGAGATTTATACGACTGAAATGAAAACCACAAAAGAGGATGGTAAAGATGTAATGAGTGTTCCATCCCATTACAAAAAGTATACTCTCCAAGATAAAAAATCACAGTCGAACAACCTGTTAGAGAACTACAAAAATAGGGCGAGTCCTACGAAGGGCCTGAAAACGCGAAAAAGATGGATTTGGCTGAACTAGGAGAAGAGCCTAGTCCTGCCTACATTGCAAATGACCTAACAGAGGAAAAAGAAGAGCTTTTGCTAAGCTTGCTAAAAGAATGCGGAGATGTCTTTGCTTGGTTTTACAAGGATCTCAAGGGTGTTGATCCAGAAATCTGTCAACATACCATACCCATGAGAGATGATGCGAAAACAAGTAGACAAAGGCCATACACATATAATGAAACATTTTCCAGGAAGATTAAAGAAGAGATTGAAAAACTAAAGGAATCCAAATTCATTTACGATATTGAACACACAGATTGGGTGTCTCCAATTGTGGTGGTAGTACCCAAGAATGGAAAATTACGAGTGTGCATCAATCTCAAGAAAGTGAATGCAGCTACCATTAGAGACAACTTTCCTCTTCCAATCACTGAGCATGTGTTAGAATGAGTTGCAGATAAAGAAGCTTACAACTTCTTAGATGGATTTTCGGGATACAATCAACTTTTGGTTGACCCAAAAGATCAGCATAAAACTGCTTTCGCAACAGAATGGGGTACTTTTTCCTATTGGGTTATGCCTTTTGGGTTAACTAATGCTCTTGCCACCTTTCAAAGATTGATGAGCCATGCTTTTAAAGAATATCTTAGGAAATTCTTGGAAGTTTATATGGATGATCTCTGCGTACATTCATGAATCTGGACTGATCATTTTGAACACCTAAAAAAGATATTCGAGAAATGTAGACTTTATAGAATTTGCTTAAATTCTGAAAAGTGCAGATTCATGGGTAGACAAAGAAAAATTCTTGGACATATAGTGTCTAAAAATGGCATAGCTACTGATATAGATAAAATTCATGTCATTGTTGATTTGCCTATACCAACAACAATCAAGGGGGTTCAAGCCTTCATGGGGCATTCTGGATATTACAGATGGTTCATTTACATGGACACTATAATTGCAAAACCCATGTATAGCTTGATTACACACTTTAAGTGGACCGAGGCATGTGAAGAATCCTTCATGAAGCTTAAGCAAGCTCTCCCTTCAGCTCCAATATTGAAAGCACCAGATTGGAATAAGATATTCCATATACATGTAGATGCTTTAAATTTTGCCATTGGGTGTATACTAGCTCAACCAAGAGACGAGAAAATTTATTTTCCTATTTCTTATGCTAGCCAACAGTTGAACATGGCAGAAAATAATTATACCACCACCGAAAGGGAAGGATTAGGAATGATCTATGCAGTAAAAAAGTATAGACATTACCTATTAGCAAACAAATTTGTGTTCTTCGTGGACCACCAAGCCTTATTGTACTTGGTCAACAAGCCATGAAGCACAGGAAGAATCGTGAGGTGGTTCATCATTCTTCTGGAATTTGATTTCACTGTGGTTGTAAAAAAGGGCACTAGTAATCACAGAGCAGATCATTTGTCAAGGATTGTTTCAGGGGAATCACGTAAAGGAGTAGATGATGATCTACCAAATGCATATTTGTTCTTTGTGGAAATCATATCTCGATGGTCGGAAAATATGGTATCATTGATGACCATAGCTCAAGTGGATTCACAAATACCGCTTCCTATTACAATTGGATTAATCGAGAAATTGACTATGTATCAGTTACTAGCTGGTAGGCTATACAAAAGAAACCGAGATGGAATATTGCTCTTATGCATTAATCCTGAAGAGAAAACCCAATACCTAAGTCAAGCACATATTACCATAGTAGGACTTCACTTTGCTGAAGATCAAACTAATGCAAAGGATCTTGAGACTTGGAGTATTTTGGCCAACTATGAGGAGTGATGTTCGCTCTTTCGTAAAGGATTGCCCTCAATGTAAAAGACAAACACCCATACCTCATGTAACATTGTTTCAAATGTCGCCTGTTCCTAAGTGGAGTAACTATCTAGTCACTTACTTACGAGCCAAACATTTCCTGACGATATGAGTAAACGCCGACAAAGAGCAATTGAAACTGAAGCGAGAGACTATGCTCTCATTGGAAACCAATTGTACTGAGAGGTAAAGATCAACATTTGCGTCTTTGTGCAAATGAAGACGAATATATTCCGATTATAGAACAAGCACATGCTGGATTAGCTGGAGGTCACTTTTCTAGTGAGACCACTGCAAGAGCAATCTTAATGGCAGGCATATGGTGGCCAACACTTTTTCAGATGCCAAAGAATATGTTCGAAGGTGTGATGCTTGTCAATGAGAAAAAATGCCAACAAGAGTAGATAACATGCCCTTAAGACCAATGATGGGGGCTAGAGCTTTCGCAAAATGGGATATAAACTTTGTTGATCCAATACAGCCACCTGCTTATAGAACTGAAGCTCAATATATCATTGTAGCTACGGACTATTTGACTAAGTGGGCCGAGGCTAAAGCAACTCAAAAGAATGATGCCAGAATTACTGCCACATTCTTATATGAGTATGTGTTCACAAGATATGGACTGCCAATAGAAATTGCCAGTGATAGGGGAACTCATTTTCTCAATGAGGTAATCGAGTATCTGCTTAATAAATTTATGGTCATCCATAACAAATCAGCTCCCTATCACCCATAAGCAAACAGACAAGCTGAGCATACGAATAAGATTCTTAGCTCGATATTGACTAAAGTGGTTAGTTTAGGAAGGACAGACTGGGAAATGGATCTCCATGCATCTCTATGGGCTTATCGAGTTTCATTTGAAACAACTTTAAATGCTACACCCTTTAACCTTGTTTATGGTCTTGGTGCCATATTGCCAATAGAATTTCTATTGCCGACACTACGGGTAACTAAAGATCTTGAGTGGATTGGATGAATTGTCAGAAAGACTTGAAGATTTAGAAAAGCTAGACGAGCAAAGGCTAACAGCTATAGCTCACATCTATGCACAAAAGCGCAAACAAAAGCAGTTTTTTGATTCCCATCTAATTACAAAAATCTTAAAAAAAGGGGACTTAGTTCTAATCTATTCCCTTAAGCAACACATTCCCAAGTTTAAGAAAAAGAAAAACGGACCTTTTATCATTGAAGATGTATCTCCAAGTGGAGCAGTTAAGCTATCCACACTAGATGGTGAACCAATGGCTAATTGGGTTAGTGGACGTCGTTTAAAGAAGTACAATTGGCCACTAACCAATGAATTGCTAGAACAAATGCATGCAGCTAAGCAAAGGAAGAGAAAAAGATAGCAGGTTATTGATGAAGCCCAAGAGGAAGCTCGACTTCGGGTACTCAAAAGAAAAGCTGCTCTCAAGAATCATCAACCTATTCCCATCAACACCGTGGAAATAGAGGACCGACAATGGGAATTGCCAAAAGATGCAGTGTCAACACATGATGAATGGTTAGATGGAATGGACCTTCGCATCAAAGTACAACTCAACAATCATAGCATGAATGCATTGCTTGATACAGGAGCTCGAGTAAATACAATCAGCTATTCCACGCACAAGAAAGCAACAAGTCAGTCTTTGACAGCAGGAATAGCGACAATAAAAGGATGCAACAAGAATCCAACACCAACATTGGGAGTAGTCAACTTGAATGTGATAGTACATAAAATGAACACATGAATGAGACGATGATTCTTGGAATTTTATGGATGCGGACATACAAGGCAGTACCAGATTGGGATATGAATCGGCTCAAGCTATCACCTAAAGGCGGACAACTCATTGTTCCAATTGCACCAAGCAAGGAGGAACGGAAAGCAAGCAATCAACAAACCAAACCACAAAGTGATCAATCTTTTCCATCTTATCGACAAGCAAATGCTACAGGTACCATGCAAGGAGTCAGGCAAATTTGGGTATCGAAAGCAGAGCTTAAGGACAAGATGATTCAAATCTAGGTGCCCAAAACATCATCAACAATACCAAAGATGGTTCCAAAGGTCAAAACACAGAGATGAGCATCTCCAAGCAGGGAACCTAACATGAAATGGATTTGGTAGAAAAAAAGGGCACTTATCTTCTCCGCAAATGGGAAAACCAATCAAGCAATCGAGGGTTAAGCCTCGAAAACCTCAACCACACCGTTCTACACCAAGCAAACCAAGGTATCAATGACATCAAGGTTTGTAAGCTACTCAGCGGCGTTGGAGCTGAAAAACAGAGTCACTATGAATTTCTTGCAAGTGCCAGATAAAGAGAGGAAGATCAGATACCAAAATGCACTAAATGCGCTTAAAGAACACCTCGCCAGCCGTCAATCCGAAGACTACTTCAGCCCATAAAGTTGTGTCAAGGGACGACACAGGCGAGGAGGGGGGAATGTTAGTAGCAAGCTAACACGGATAACATTTTTCGGAGCTCCCATGTAAAAACACTTATTATTTTTGATAAAGCGGGAATAATGTAACTCCTATTTTTTGAGTAAACTTTGTAATAGTTAAACCGGGGCTACAAGCTTCCAGATTGTATCAACCTGTCATTACCTATCTTTAGTTAGAGCTTCCAAATTATTACTTTTGACCACCAAAAACCTTGGCTAAGGTATAAAAGCCAATTTTTGTAAGTTATTTGTAAGTTTTTGGATAATGAAATACACAGTGTGAGCTAACGGTGCTCACTTCTCTCCTTCTCGCGCTTCCTACTCCCTCCCTGGTTGTCACATTGCAGTCGCGTTTGTTGCATTGCGACCGCAGGTAAGAGCTCTATGCATTGACGTAAACACATCACATTATTTCATAGCTTTTGACGTCGCCGACTCGCGGCCTAATTTCATCATAAGTAGGAATTTACACTTCAAAATCAAAAACTAAGCATAGACGGGTATTAGGGCATCATTGCTAAGCATTTAGGTGCATTATGGGTCAAAAACAACTAGGTCAAAAATCCACTGCTGCTAATAATCTCGATTTTGGCACTTGACCTAAAGTGGGGTTTGAGACCATAAGCATGTATGCTTAGGTCTTATAAACATGTCCTAGAAGTTTCGTTACATTTGGATGTCATTTGATGCAGTAACAGATGCGATTTATTTGCTGATGAGGGATTGGCTTTTGGTGATTTCAATCACTTGAATGTAGCTTGAGTTAGATGCAATTTGATAGTTGTTTTCCAAGAGATTGACAACCTCTTGTAGCCTCTATGCACTACTCGAGTCAGCTTCTTCCCATGGATTGAAAATTCTATCATGGTTCTCACTAAATCTGCAATAAGATAGGAGTGAGGTTAGACACCCGTCTCACAGCCATACATACCCAATAATGGTGAATGTGGTGGTAGTCTTTGGTCAAGTAAGTCGAGTAGAAAGGGACTGAGGGCCATCACCCTTAGTGGAGGTACTAATTGGAGGGACTTTCCATTGAGTTTTTTAATCTTCATCGGACATTATGATGCCTTACGGGTAGATGGAGGCAATCTTAAGCAAAGACATCGAGAGAAGAGGGTATCTGACAAATTTGCAAAATGTTTATGGGTTGAAAAATTGAGTATACCTCATTAAATATGTATGTGTTTATAGAAGTTCTTACTTCAGCTCAAAGCTAAGACTACACTTTATGTGGGAATAATAAGTAACACTCACAAATCTTGACTTCATGGTCATGAAGAGCTCGTAAAGTCAAAGGAGTGCTCACTTTGACCAAAAATAACATATTTTCTAGGTAAAACCCATTTTACACAAGGTGCAAAAATATCGAGACAATAAGCCTATTTTTCCCATAAACATGAATGAGTTCTCAGTGTTATGGGACCAATTTTTTTATTTTGGGCATAAAATTAAGTACAAAAACGTAATTTTTTTTGCACTCTAATGATATATCATTGATGCTTCTATACATACACTAATTATTTTTTTCTTTCCTCATCTTGTTTCTCTTCTCCTTTTGTTTCCTTGCAGTAGCTCCACCTTTGATAAAGGTGGAGCTACTGCAAAAATATTTTCTTTCCTCATCTTGTTTCTCTTCTCCTTTTGTTTCCTTGCCTTCATTGGATTTGTCAGTTGGTGAAGGGATTATACTAGGAATTGCTTGAGATATCTCCTTATTCATGTTGTGGTTCAGTCGGTTCGACAGCTTCTACTTGTTGTGTTTGTCGAGCACTCAACTCTTCTCTTGATTTTCTTTGCGCTTCTAAAGCCTCCTATATCTTTAGGGCTTCGGCTTCCGCGTACATCCTCTCGAGCAGGTCCTTTTGATCTTCTTGGATCTTCTTCTTGGGGTTATTGGTTCTAGAACCCTTGATTTTCTTTGGACTCCATGATTCTGGGTTCTCTCCTGCAGCTTTTTGGCGACTTCTTTCATAAGATTCTTTCTCTCTTTTGAACCTTGTTTTTTTCTGTTGAGGTTCTTCCTGATGGGGGCTGCCACTGCTTTTCTTTTCATTTCTTCTCTCCTTGCCCTTTTTTCTTTGTTGTCATAACTCTCTTCATTGCTATGGGCTTCAAGTGAGCGTTTTGCTGATTCTCCGTCTGATTTATAAATTCTTTTCTTTTTTGATCTAGTGGCTTGTGGAGAGGGTTGAGCTATGACCATCCGTGTATTCTGATCTGGGGCTGGCAGCAAGTTATTGGCCATCCCAATGGCATGGTATGCAATCCGGGTTAGAACTTTTGGAGCTCCCAGGTATGTTACTCTTCCTTCCTTCTCGTGCTCTTGAGTGTTGTAAGCACATATTGAGCATGATCTATTGTTTGTCTTGTTGTTGACTTCAATACGTGTGTGAAGGTGGTTGCAACCACATGATTTGGAGTAGTGTAGCTTGGTGGTCTCTTTGCGAGGAAGTGGAAGTGCTGGTGATAGAGACGAGCTGGATCCTCCACTTGTTTTAGAATAAGGTCGGAGAAGGTGTTGGCACCGGTATCCTTTGTGAATGTACCACCTATCTTCCTATCTCTGGTCCTCATTGTCATACCTTCAGTGAGCAGTTTTAGTGCTTCAACCACTATGCCTATGTTAATTATCACTTTGACTTTCTGTCCTTGCTAATCCGGGATCTGGGTAGATCCATCCTCTTTGATGGTTGACAATAGTTCATAAGCTTGCTGGAAGTCTAATCCACATGGCTCTTGATTGTAGAATTCTTGAAGTCCTAACCTTTTGTTGGCTTCTTTTGTTGCTAGCTTCATGGATACATCATAAACTTCTTTGGGTAGCATCTGCAACTCTACCTGATTTTCATCTTCACTCTTGAACTTGCTGGTGAAGACTGTGGTGTTGTGTCCTTCAAGCTGTTCTTTTGATAGATAGGTTACCTTGGCCGTTTTCACTGAACTTGGCTCCAACTGGTATGGTGGAAATTATTGCATCTTTTCTTTCTGGGTCATTCTCTTCTTTGCTTTCTCAGCAGCTTGCATTGCACCTATTATGAGAATACAGTTTCAAAGTTAGAAAATTCCACAAATTCCGCTTTGAAATGCCCCGTGTCAGATTTGCTGGCAAATGATGTCCATTTTACTTCAATCAATTTTGGAGCATGCATAGATGTATAAAAACATGTAAAGATCAAAATCAAGGAAAAATTTGCAATCAAAGCAAATAATTGCAATTATTTATAGCAGGGAAATTTTTCAAATTTTTTGCACTTTTGACCTCAAAGGCTTGAAAAATACATGATTTAGATACTCTGAGTGAAGTGTGGGCTCATTTGAGTGCACAGAGTGGAAATGGTGCTTGATTTAGTCTTCAGACTTTGAAACAATACATATGAAACGCTTTTGGGTTTTTGTGATCCAAACGTGACCAAATTTGATTGGTGGGCTTGTCACATCATGTACTGTGGTCCCATAAGGTCAAAGGTGAAATTTGAACTCATTTTGGCAAAAATGTAAATAATCGCGATTATTAACATTTTTATCAAATTGGACATTAAAAAAAAAAAAACTAGTTCTAGACATGCTATAGACCCTCTGTGTGAGATATGGGATGTTTTGGATAAAAAAATGTGAGAATTAACTCAAAATTTGGACAGAAAAGCTTTTAGTGCATTTTTTGACAAAATCTAAGATTTTCTTGATCTTTTGGGCTCATATTTGACATGTGGTGTGCGATAGATGTCTACAAGTAATAGGTGAAGCAAAATGATGATTTTCAAGCCAATTGTGCACAAAATTAAATGATTGCGAGATTATTTAAAAACAATTATATTTTTTGCTTGAAAAGACAATTTTATGACCTGCACATCTTCATTACATCTAAAACAAGTCCTAAATTGAGTTTGGTAAGATTTGGTCGATCAGGATCACTTTGTGCTCTTGTTGACTCTCAAGTCACCGGTTTTTGTTACTACTTGGTGTGTAAAGATGTTTGGTCTCACTGTTGAAGCTATGGACTTGTCCACTACATAGTCTTGATGCTGCTCATCTAGTTTGGGCTCATTTGGAGTCAGTTTGACTCCATATGACAAATTTGACACTTTGTAGTCTTTGAGCTATTTCTTGCTGTTAGAGAGATTGCCTTGAGTTTTTCCTTGAAACCATCTAGGTACATTGTGTATAGACCTTTTCTATAAGCTGCGTGTGGAGTCAAAATTCAATTCTGACATGTGGCAAAAACCTAGATTATCTACTTGGGGACCCCCTTGACCCTTGCCAAATGGTCATCTAATGATATGGAAGTGTTCTACTATCTAGGGGTATGCTAGAGTTCAAGTCTCATTCAATTCGGTTGAGTTGACAGACCCCTATGGTCGTTTTGTGTTGTAGGAATCCGTACTACACAACCGGGATTCTAGGGTTTTTCCTGGGCCTAGACTTGCTACCCGACTATATAGAAACGCTCTTTGATGAGTTTAGAACTTACCCCTCGTATCGTTTGAAATGGTGCTGAAAATAGGCAACTGTGGACTCCAAATATCACGCGCGAAGAAGGTAGAGAGCTCTCTTGTCCAAGAGTGACTAGTAGAAATGAGGTGATTTTGGGCTACCTTGGATATCTATACTCAGACTTCCCAAACTAATTTTCCCAAGATTCCCCTGTTAGTCCTACTAGGCCGAGAAATCTATGTTAGACTTGAAAATTTCCTCGATCAAACTCCGTTATCTTATTCTACAAGAATTTGCAAAAACAGGCCCTGGCGGCCTAATTTAGACCTCACGCTTTCGTTTGTTGTTTTGATTGAAAATTTTTGTGCCCGTCCATCTTGTTCTTCTGATCATCATCATATCTTCAGTTTCTTCATCTGAGCTCATTTGCTATTTATTATTAATTTTTGACCTGTCTATTGAAAAAATCAAAGAAAATAATAAAATGCACTAAAAGAGAAAATTGAATAATCAACAATTGAGAAAATCCATTGAAAACACTATTTAATTACTTTTTGATGGATTTCTCCATTTTTAAGCTCCAATATTAGAAAAATTAATGAAAAGAAGCAAACGGCCTATTTGTTAGATGTTTTTTCTGATAGTATATACACTAATTACACTCATCGGGAAAATGTTATCAGTTGAATTTCCCCTGTTGATGATTTTTAAGGGCATTATTAGGTAACTTTGCAAAAACCACACGTAACATCCAACTTTTTTCCTCCCTCTTCAAACATTGCCCTTAACTAATGAAGTTTCCTTCCACCCCTCCTAGATGGAGTTCTCCAAGAAAACTGTGTACATGGGTTGAACAATTGTGTCTATGCATAGCCGTGATTGGCTCTATCATGCTTTGAAGGTCAATGCAATTCAAAGCAGTATGCAGTGCAAGAGTTGGGTCTTGACTAGTTATTTCAAGGGTTTCCGTGGTTGAGGTTTCTTATTGATGTTTTCTAAATAGAAAATTCTGTAATTTTTGTGCTCTTTGCCTGATTGTACCATCTAGATGCTTTGGCACACTGTTAAGGCGGTTACGCCGCTAGCGGAAGCTAAATAGCGAGAACTCAACCAACAACAGAATTTGTCAGACGAGGACAGAGCTTGACCCGCAGGCGCATGGAAACAACTAGGTGGGTGTCAAATCACCTACTCGACCTTCTAATGACAATCACTACTAAGGAAATCAAATCTAAGTTCTAAAATACGCAAGTGACTGAAATCCGTACTACGAACGAATGCTACACGAAACAAGATCTAGAATCATTGAATCGATCTCAAACTCAAGGGGAAGTCTATACACTAGGTAAGAACAACACCCTAAAGACTTGAACTGCAAAATCAACCTATAGCCACTCCGTGCGGTAAACGCGTATGAAGACAGGCCAAAAAATACAGGTGATCGAAACTTGACCCCGATGGTACTAATGTGTAGCTCTACTCGTTGTGGTTCTATAGATATGCTGCATGCTCCATTCCGACACACGAGTTGGAAGAAAACTCACACCGAAGCTCGTAGGAACTTACCACACATAGAAGCCGATAGCGCGCACTCTTGGTATCTGTGCGTAGCTCTCGCCGTTGCTAACACAATGGAGGTGTCGCTTCTCCAATGGCGGCTCCGTAGCTCGCGTAGCAAGTAGATAAGACTCTCTCTCTCTCTCTCTCTCTCTCACTCTCTCTCAGACACAATCACGATGCTCAAAAACCCACTTTGATTAATAATCTGAATCCTTTAGGTTACAAAAACTTTGGCTTATATACCTCAGCCTTGGAGGTGAGAACATCTCTAACTAATTACATCAGCAAGTGAAATTACTTCGGGATTACAAGCTGGAAACTCAATTGAGTCCTGTTACTTAATGAATGGCTCAAATCAAAATTAATGTCGGAAAGACATTTATTACAATCAATGGTTACAAAATGATGAGTGTGAGCAAAAATGTGGGTGTGATCCTCTGCTGGCTCAACACTCCCCCCCTCCGTGTTCATGTCGTCCCTGACATGACTTTTATGCTTGGTCAATAAAGTCCTGTCGTCTTGAGCATCTGCAAATGTGATTCATATCGTAGGTTGTCGATGGTCAAGGTTGGGCCGAATATTTTGCTTTCGTGGGTGAAAAAGCCGGTGTAGAAAGCTTCTTCGAATGTTTGCATGTGGAAGCTAGGCAAAAACATAATCCTTTGGTATAGGAGGTGTAACACTTTTGGAGAAGGCTGCAATGAAAGATCGTACATCATATCAGTCACTGTGTCGGCTGTCAATAGTAGACTCGAGGTCGTGGCTTTATCTGGCGCGAACACTTCAATGCAAGGTAAGAGAGTCCTGCAGATTTTCTTGAGCATCTGACACGAAAGGTCAGGAGAGCCAGTAAAGAGCTTGATGGTGCCCGTTAGGGTTTTCACCATGTAGGCTTTACCTATTCTCTCTCCTGCCTTTGGTCCTGGCATCCTGGGATAATTAAGCCAATTTGGCTTCTTTTCTGCAATCCTGCCATGCTCTTTCCAGTTTCTGACTCTTGGCACCGGGCAGAAGGTTGCATCCTCCCGAATCTCCTTTGGTGCCTCCACCAAGTAGATGAGGTAGGCTGGGTATTTGTTCAGCCAACCTTTCCTCCATCTAGGTTGTGAATCTACTATCTTCTTTGATTGTTCCTCCTTTGTGATGTCGCCTTCGTAAAGAGCGACATACTGCTCCTCCTCTATTCTCTTTTTCGTCTTTAGCACTTCAAATTTCATCAAAGGGAAAGGCAGGCTGGGTTGCATCCACTGTTCATGGAGCACTTTTGTGTCTAGTCCCTGAAGTCTAATGGAGATTAGGAGTCTCCTCTCCCATTCCATTTCCGCCTTGCACTCTCCTTGCTGACTTTTCTATTTGGTCATGGAGCCTTTGTTCTTCTTCTTCAGAGATTCTTGAAGTCAAGGCCACCTCTTGAGCTGGGGCTGGATCTTCAATTGTGGTTGCCTCTCCAGTTTCTGGTAGCTCTATGGCTGCTCCACCTGATTCTTCTTGTGGTGTCTCTGTCTCTCTTCTTTGTTGCTCTTGTAGATCTTGGAGCTGTTTGCGGAGGGCCTCATTCTCTGTCCGTAGTGTTTGATTTTCTAATGTGAGCCTCTCCTCTGCGGCCAATGATCCCTCCGCAATGTGCAACCTTTGCACTTGCTCTAATCTCAGCTCTCTTTGTAAGCTTCGGACCTGGTCTTCCAAAACTGGTATGATAACTCCCTCTTGTTCGGGTCTTGCTCTGCTAGCTCTAGGGGTAGTCCTGAGTCTAGTGATTGTTCTTTCTTGGAGCTCGACTCTCTCCCTTAGCTCAATGAGCTCATCCTTGGCCGCCTCCAACTCATCCTCTATTCGCTCCCTTGCTTCTGTGCACCTGTTACTTCTCTTGAAGCCTCAGCTAGCTGGAGTATCAAGCCGTCTCTCTCGTTTTCTGCGTCATAGAGTGATGCTTTATTACTTTCAGATTCAGTCATAGCATTCTCTAATTTTCTCTGCAACTCCACTTCCCTTTGTTTGGCTGTCTCAATCTCTACTTCCTTTGCCTTGGACCTTTCTTTTATCTTGCTGAGCAGTTCATGTACCATGTGCATGTCTTTTTCATCATCATCTGTCAACTCTAAAGCTCTTTCTGCCACCACCTCCACTGGCTTTGGCTCTTCTAGTACTTTCGGTTCGTCCAGTTTCTCTTCACTTTCTTTGTTACTCTTTGTTTTTTTCTCCGTTCCTCTCCGTTCATCTTGTTTTTGTAGGGTGATCCCATAAACTGCCTCAAGGGCCTCTTCTTCGGTGTATCCTATCTCTACCAGATCCTCATAATCATTTCTCTTTTGCTGAACTGGATCTATCTTCTTTTCTTTGGTCTCAGCCTCTCGCTTTTCCAAATCATCTGTGTCCACCTCTACTGTGGTCTCCTCCACAATTTTTTCCGTCTTCTTAGGGCTTGGTACATCAGTCATAGAGGGATATCTGTCCTCAGCTTCCTTGGCTTTCCCTTTGTTGGCTTGCCCATCTTTCTCTTGAGGCTTAGTAGACTCATCTACTTTCCTTTTCCCCTTGTCGTCTTTTTTCAGCTCATCTTTTAATTGCTGTACCTCCTCTTCAGTGTATGTCTCGACAGGTTGCTGCTCCAGAATAGCCTCCGACTCCTCATAAGCTTTAATATATTGATCGTATTGATCAATATGTGGCCTGGCTGAGCTAGTTCCGACTTTAGTGGGGTCTGGCACCCACTTTTCTTCAAAGTCACCCTTTAGAGCTCTTTCCGCTCTAAACTGCTCCACTAGTCTTTCCATTCTTGCCGCTTTCTGACTTTTGGTTTGCTTGGGAGCAACCTTCTTCTTTACTTTCTTCTTAAGCGGCTCGTCCACATCCTCTGCAGGTTCTGAAACTACTTCTAGTTTCCGGCGTGCTCTTGTGGATGCCCTCTTGGATACTTCGGGCTGTTCTTCCTCCTCGTTGGCTTCTCTAAGCCACTCATTCTGGGAGGGAACCTTTGGCCACTGATCTCTAGCTCCAATGGCTTCATAAGCTATTCTTGTCAGAATTTCCGCTCCTCCTATGTACTTTGGCTTCTCGTTGTGCATGGAAATTACTTGCTCGTGGATGTGTTGAGCGTAATTCACCTCTTTTGGCATATTGCTCTTTAATGCCCATGTGATGGTGGTCGCAATGGCATGGGGTGGTGTCGTATACTTTTGCGGTCTTTTACTGCAAACATGAAGAAATTGGTTGTACAGTCGGCAAAGGGTTGCCGCTCTTGGGTCCGCCATATCTCCATAGGTTGCATTTTGCTTCTTGGGCCCATAGACCTCTATGGCCTCCCTTCTTTCCCTGATCGAGCTCCCTTTGTTGTGCAGCTTCAATGCGTCTGCAATGAGCTGTGGAGTGATCTGTACTTCTACTTTCTCTCCATCCATGGCTGTCAATGTGGCTTTTCCATCCTTCTGAATGGATGTTGCCAACTCGTACACTCTTCTTGTATCCACACCTGATGGTCTCAAGGTGAAGAAACTGTGCAAGTCTGCCCTTTCCAGGTACCTGCTGATGTCTTCTGACCTGCTATAATCTACCAATTCCTGTGGGATCATCGGTACATCCATCGCTTGCCCTTGAGGATCTCTGAAAGTCCCCTGGTAGATCTTTATTCCCTCTTTCTCCAATACTGCTTCCTCCACCCAAGTTTTGGTTGGCTTGAGGGTTTCTGCTGGAATGTCAAAGGGTTCTGCTTCTGCAAGAGCATCTTTAATTGTCGGTCTTTTTCTCTTCGTTGCCGATGACTTGGCGGAATCCATGGATCCTGTAACTCCAATTTCAGAAGTTAGCGTCTTTTTAGTACTGAAAGCCGAAATGAAGCTTTTAACTATTCAAATGACTTGAAAATTGAAACATGAGCTATTCAGGGCCTAAGGATTCAAGGTAGGTGAGAAAATATGCAAAATGGGCTCAAAATCATGCTAGAGACATCATACGCGTATGATGTCTTTTGTGTCAAAATGACTTCATATTGGTTGTGCTTGTAGCTGATAGTGTATACATGAGTATCATATGCTTGGATTTGAGTTTGGATCCCATTTGGTCAAGTTTTGGCTAGTTTAGTCCAGTTCCAGCTCTTGGAAAAATTTTGAAAGGGATTTGGATTTTATGATCCAAATTGGATAAAACTTGGTGGTTCACTTTCAAATAGCATGTAGATCACTTCTGTTTGGTGGTTGAAGCCCTGAGGTGCCAAAATCACATAGTGAGACATTATACGCTTATGATGTCTTTTAGTGTATTTTTGGATCAAATTTCTCTATAAGCTTGGATTTGGCTTTAGATAGGCTTATTTAGTGGATTTATGAAGTTTGGATAGATTTTGGGCTAAAAATGGCTCTGGAGACATCATACGCGTATGATGTCTTTTTCATCAATTTTGCATGGGATTGGTTCTGTGGACTTCCCATGTACTAGTGAAGGATTGTCCCTACTCAAATCTTGGTTTGGACTTGAGTATGTTGGATTTGGGCCAAAAATAGGCTTTAGGTGAAGGATTTTCCCTCAATTGGGCTAATGGGGTGATCCTCTTGACCAAATGGTTCCAAATTTCATATGTAGCATATATTAGATATATATAATGGATGTATGATGACAAATGAGCAGTTTTGGCTCTGTAAGTGCAAATAGACATCATACGCGTATGATGTCTTTTGTGTCAAAATGGTGCTTTTTGGTTCCAGATAGCTTGTAGATGTGTTAATCAACAATCCTACAAAGTTTCAATGAGTTTGGAGTTATTTTGACAAAATTAGGACCAAAAATCAAATTTATGGCCTACTTTGCGTCTTTTTGGTTTTCCTTGGGTTTTATAACTCCAATTCTCATGATACTTGGTTCATAGGATGTGATTAACATGTGGAATGAGGTTATGCACTCAAATGTTGAAATGGATGTGAAATTCATGCTGTGAGACATCATACGCGTATGATGTCTTTTCTTGAAATGTTGGTCTTTTTGTGCAAAGAATGCTTTGTGCTAGTGCCCTAAGCCCTGCTAACTAGTTTTCAACTTAAAAAGTCATCAGTTTAGCTAAAAAGCCCCCTTATAGGCATTTCAGTCTCCGAAGTCGTCTTTTTGCCTTGGAGTTGAATTTCTTCAACTTTTCTTCTCGAGAGTTGCATTTCCAGCTCATTGGATATGTTGTGAAGCCATCTATTTGGTTGAACTTGACTTTGGCTCCCCGTTCTCCATCTTTATCCTTTTGGTTGCCCGAAAGCGTCTTTTTCACCATCGGTAAGTGAATCAGCTTTCTTTTGGGTTTTGCTTGCAAACATAAGTCATCCATGTATATTTGAAGCTGCTTGTGAAGTTTCATTTCATTCGGTCGTCAATTTCAGTTGTTATGCCAAAATGACGCTTTGTGTGTCTGTCGTCGAATTGGTTGTTTTGACCCACTTTTGGTGGTCCAAACCTGGAGATACTCCATGGTTGCATTGCCCTCTATGTTGTTAAGCTTCCTGAGGAGTTTTGTGTCATTTCGACAACTTTTTCCTGTTTGCCTCTTGCAGGCTCTGTTGACCTAGGGTTTTTCCAGTCGTTCTTTCTCGAGCTTTGAGTGTTAGAAACCCATCTTCTATACTAGGGTAACCCACCTATAAGTTCTTGCAAGGTTTGGTTAGGCGGTTGTGCCACTACCTAGCATTCTACCGCATTCCCCGTCTGCTCTTGTTTCTTGGTTGTGGTCAGTTTTCGCGACAAAAGTTATTGATAAGCATCAAAAGCTTATGGCAACGAGTCTACCTCTCATGTCTGGTGTCCTCTGAGCTCTCGTAGAAGGATGTAGAAGGTTGGATGCTCCTGTGTGCTCTTTGCTCTCTCCAAGAAGGTAATAGTGGAAATGAGCTTGAAAGTGATGTGAAAAATACTTAACTTTGGACTTCTCGGATCACTTGTTACCAAATTTGACATGTGCTCCTATCTCGTCGTGAAATGCACTTTAGGATTTGAAATTTCTCAATTTGGACTCCGTTTGAACTGTTTTTGAGAAATCTGTCCACTTTGCCAAAATTCTGTCATTTCAGGCTTTCCGCAACTTTTTCCGAATTGTACTCAATTTTTACCATGGGTTGCCCTTGTCATTAGGATCATCACCATCTATTTTTTTCTTTTTTTTGATCTCGTTTCACCTGCTTTTTTATTTTTCTTTTACTTTTATCAAGAAAATCATAAAAATTAAAGGAAAATAGCAAATTGAAGCCAAAAAATTCCAAACATACACAATAAATAGCTGGTAACCCTGTGTATATGAATATACACTTATTTGTGATTTCTGGACTTGGATTACCACTTTTTCCACTTTTTAGCTCCAAAAACACTCTTATTTAGTGATACTTACACGTCTAGAGACCCAAATTCATCATTTGATCTCTTCTTGTTGCAAAACAAGGTATATAAAGGCATAAATATTATCAATATCCGCAATCAAACATAAAAATTGCAAAATCATGTAAGACACTACCCTTGTAATATAATTTTTTTGTTTTTCTTTGTTTTTGTCGCTTGTAGCTGCTTTGTAGCTCCTGTATACCTGTATACCTCCCCCCCTCCTAGTCTGAGTCCTCCTGGACGACTATGAAGTATCTGTGGGCGAAGCATTGTAGTTTTTTTGGTCATAAGTTCCCAATGCAATTGTAGAGAGATGAAACAACAGTCTTTCCAATAAAGCTGCTCTTTGTTTGATTGAAGGATTGGTGGTCGGGTTTTGGGTTGGTTTTGGCACTTCGGTAGTAGAATTAGTAGATGGATTCTTCTTTACCTTGTTGTTCTTTTTCACAATCCAAATCTGCTTCCGCTTCGCTTGTGCTTGCCACAAACTCTTTGCGACCCAAACCTGCTTTGTTCTTTGTGTTGATTTCCTCGCCTTGAAATACCTAGGAGTTTCCGTGGATTGTACTGAAGGGAGTTCCTGTTTACAAATCCTTGGGATCCAAATTTGCTTGCTATAGCTTTGTGCCGTCATGAACTTCTTTGGAATCCAGATCTGTTTCACTGTCCTTGATTGTCTGGAATCACTCTGTTGTCTGGTATTGAAGACTCTGTTTTCCACCTTTGTGTTCTCTGGCACAACCTTTTTTGGTCTCCATACCAACTTTGACTCCGTTTTTTTCCAAGGTTGAGCTGTTATATTATTGCTTGTCTTCCTTATCCAATGTTGAGAGTTCCTCGTCGAAGAGCAATCCAGTTGTATAGAAACTTTTGGTTGCCATTGCTTCTTCTTTTTCTCTGGTTGTTGTTTACCTTTGTTCTTGGATTCTTCCTTTGGAGTTTTCTCTGATCCTTTGGTGAACTTAACTAATTGACTTTCACCTTCGTATTTGATAAGCACTGATTTAGAACTCCAGTCAATCATTGCATTGTATTGCTTCTGCCATGGTTGTCCTAGCAATAATGGATGTTGTGTAGCTTGGTCTTCAACCACGTAAAACATATGAGGATACACATACTGGTTAATCTGTATATGTAAAACTGTGCATCCGACAGTTTTGATTGAATTCTCAGAGTAACTCTTTAACTCTTGCTTGGCAGTTTGTAGTTTAGTGTCCTTTGTCAGTTGTCTATACAAACTGAGTGAAAGTAGGTTAGTTTGAGCTCCTGAATCCAATAGTGCTCTGGCTTTGATTTGGTTGGTTCCTACTTTGCATTCAATGATGGGTTCTTCTTTGTCATTATCCATTTCTGTTATACTGACTGCGTTTATTCGTATTGCTCCTTCATTGCGCTGTTTCTGACGTAGTAGTCTTCTTTTCTCCATTCTTTCCTTCGCCTCGGCTTGCGCTTCCTCCACAATCTTTTTCTTTTTCTGGACACACAGCTTTTCTTGATGTATTTTGAGAAGCATGTCTTGGGTTAGCGGCAAAAGATACTTTTTCACTCTGCATCCACTAATCCAATTGGGCATTTCTTCTCCGTCTAATGTAGCAAGCTTGACGGCTCCACTTGGTGATAGATCTTTAATCACCAGAGGTCCCATCCCTCGCTTTTTAAGCTTCTTAGCATGCTGTTTCAGAGTGTAAACTAGGACATAGTCCCCAACCTTAAACTCTTTAGTCCGCACATGCTTATCAAAAAATTCCTTTTGTCGCCTTTTTTGAGCGTAGATAGAAGCTACTGCTTTTAGGCGAAGCTCGTCTAGCTTTTCCAGGTCATCTATTCTATCAGAAAGCTCGTGCCCTGTCCACTCTAGATCCTTAGCCACCCTTAAGGTTGAAATCAAGAATTCTATTGGTAAGATAGCATTTAGCCCAAAAACCATGTTATATGGGGTCGTTCCTATTGATGTTTTATATGCTACCCTATATGCCCATAATGTTGAATGCAACTTCTGGTCCCAGTCAGTTCTCGACTCAGATACAATCTTCGTAAGGACCGTGCATATGGTTTTGTTTGTTGCTTCAGCTTGTCCGTTTGCTTGTGGATGATACGGGGCTGATTTCCTATGGATTACCATGAATTCATCTAGAAGGATCTCTATCACTTCATTTATAAAATGTGTGCCTCGATCACTCACAATTTCTATTGGCAATCCATATCGTACAAAGACGTATTCATATAGAAATTGTGCCGTGGTCCTGGCATCTGCTTTTTGAGTTGCCTTTGCTTCGACCCACTTTGTTAGATAGTCTGTAGCCACAACGATGTATTGTGCATGAGTCTTATATGCAGGAGGTGAAATGGGTCCGACATAATCAATCCCCCATTTTGCAAAAGCTCTTGCCCCCATCATTGGTCTAAGCGGCATATCATCTCTTTTAAGTGGTACTTTGGTCCGCTGACAGTCATCACACCGTTTAACGTATTCCTCAGCGTCCATATGTAATGTTGGCCACCATATTCCTGCGGCTAAGACAAGTTTTGCTGTCTTATCACCTGAGAAATGGCCTCCACCTACTCCTCCATGAGCTTGCTCCAGGATTATCACATACTCAGACTCTGATGCGCAAATCCTAAGCTGGTTGTCTTTACCTCTCTTATAGAGTTGATCTCCTATTAAAGCGTAATCTCTAGCTTCTGTCTCTACAGATTTCTGACGAGCTTTTGACGTTCCTTCTGGGAAAGTTCTATTTGTGAGATATTCAACAATATACTGACTCCATTCTGGAGCGATCATTATCTGATATAATGTCGAATACTCTGCTGGCGGTTTTGATGAACATACAATACATACAGTGACATATTCATGTACGCTTTCTTTCATTCCTGGCCAATAGACTCCCAATTGTAACAAATTCCTATATGTGTTCCTTCTTGAACAATGAAATGCACATTCCTGAACATGTGCTTCGCACAGATATATATTATATTCCTCAGGATTGATGCATAGTCGTAAAACATGATCATTTCCCAATTGATACAACCTTCCTGCAACCAATTGAAGATTCTTGGATTGCTGAATAGCAATATGTTTCTGGTTGTATTCTCTTCTATCAAACTCTCCTCCATAGGTTAATAGGCTAACGACATTTTGAGACCACTTCGGTATCATTTCTATGTTGAACAAGTACGCGTCTGGCATGTCGTCATCTACTCCTATAGGGTCTTCTCCATTCGTCAATCGCGAAAGATGATCAGCTCTAAGATGTGTTTTTCCTTTCTTTACTACTACCGTGAAGTCGAATTCCAGTAAGATAATGAACCATCTCACTATTCTCCCGGTATTGCATGGTTTATTCACTAGGTAGAGCAAGGCTTGGTGATCCGTAAAAAACACAAACTTGTTGGCTAGAAGATAATGCCGAAATTTCTTCACAGCATATATCATTCCTAATCCTTCTCGCTCTGTTGTGGTGTAATTCTTCTCTGCATTGTTGAGCTGTCGACTGGCGTAACAGATAGGAAAATCCATGTTTCCTTCTTTGGCTGAGCCAGAATGCATCCTATTGCATATGCCGAAGCATCTATATGCACATGGAATATCTTCTCCCAATCTGGTGATTTCAAGACTGGAGCAGTAATGAGTGCCTCTTTCAATTTCTTGAATGATTCCTCACACTCCTCTGTCCATTCAAAGTTCACTATTAGCCTGTAAAGTGGTTGGCCTATTATAGCGTACATGTAAATGAATCGTCTATAATATCCGCAATGTCCCATAAAGCTCTGTACTTGTTTCGCATTGGTTGGTCTAGGCATATCCACTATAACTTTTATCTTCTCTAAATCCGTGGATATTCCGTTTTGTGAGACAATATGTCCCAGAATTCTGCCCTGTCGGACCATAAACACACATTTCTCAGGATTGAGACAAATGCGATATGTCCTACATTTCTCAAATACTTTTCTTAGGTGTTCTAGATGCTCATCTCTCAGAAGAGAATGTACACATAAGTCATCCATGTATATTTCTAGAAACAACCTTAAGTATTCTTTGAAAGCATGCGTCATCAGCCTCTGGAAGGTTGCGGGAGCATTGGTTAGACCAAAAGGCATAACCCGATAAGCATAAATTCCCCACTCCGTTGCAAAAGCTGTTTTATGTTGATCTTCGGTGCTATGGCTAGCTGGTTATATCCTGAAAAACCATCAAGAAAGGAGTATGCTGTTTTCCCTGATACACGCTCTAGAACATGATCAGTTATCGGCAGGGGATAATTGTCCCTGATTGTTGCAGCATTCACTTTCTTTAAGTTGACACACACTCGGAGTTTTCCGTTCTTCTTGGGTACCACCACAATTGGAGATACCCAATCGGTGTGTTCAATCTCGTATATGAATTCAGCTTCCATTAGCTTATCTATCTCTTCTTTGATTCGCTTAGCAAACGTATCATTATATGTGTATGGTCTCTGTCTGCTAGGCTTTGCGTCTTGTTTTAGTGGGATTGTGTGTTGGCATATCGATGGGTCAACTCCCTTTAAGTCCTTATAAGACCATGCAAACACATCCCTGTACTCTCTGAGAAGACTCAAAAGTCTCTCTTCCTCGCCTGGAGACAAATCTGTGGCTATGTACACCGGTCTAGGTGTCTCACCTGGAGCTGCTAAATCAACTTTTTTTGCATCCTCCGGTCCGTCATAAGATTCGTTCTCCCTTCTCTCTCGAATAGGTTGGGTTAATACCACCTTCCTATCCTCTATTGTGAATTTCCTGTAGTGAGAGGGAACATCCATGTTTTCCTTGATTTTGGCGTTTTCGTCCTCTCCACTCTCAATTTCTGTCGTCCAAACTTCTTTCAGAGTTTTCTTGAGCTCTCTGTACTTGTTTCTACGTTCTAACTTGGACTCCGTGTGTTCTCTGTTGCGCTTGTTCTTTTCTGATTTTTCTGTTTCAGTTTTCGTTTCATTCCTTTGAACTTGATTTCTTGAGCTTCTTTTGTCTTTTCGTAAGCTCTTTTGATCATTGCCTCTCATTCTTCCAGAAATCTTGTCCTTAACACAATCTTCCGCCTTTACTAGCATTAGGAATTGATTTTTTCCTCTTATTCTAGGCATCGGATTGGTTCTAACCCCCTTTGTTTTTCTCTTTGCTCTATAGCGTTTCTGGCGTTGTTTAGTTTGGTTCGGAAAATCATAAAATCTGACATCCGTTATAGTTTCTTCGTTTCCGCTTGAATTGTCCGTTGACTCGTTGTCTGCTTCATTTCCCCACTCTGGATGATCGGGAATGTCGTGAAACACCTCTTCTTCATCTTCCTTTTCCAGTGTATCGTTCTTTTCAGTTTCTTTTTCGAGTACAGTTCTCAACATGAAGTACGGAACCACGTCGTACCCGTCCTTGTCGCAAAATTTTGTTGTGGGACCATCCGGAATTGCACAAACATCTAGGGTTGCTAGAATGTGTGTCCATTCTAATGGTTCAAGCGTGTCCTCTGGAAAGGGTTCTCCTATATAAGTTTCGTCTTCGATAGCCCTTTCTAAAACATATTCTTCTCGCCTCAGACTTCCACATTTCGAGGCTCCACACATCCATAACTCCTTGGGCTTACCTAACCAAGCTGGAAATTCGGATCCCGCCAAAGTAGCTGAATCAAACTCCTCTACCGGTGTTCGGTTCACATCTTTGTAGCTATGGTCTTTCAGGTTCACACGTGTAGTGGTTTCCATATTTCTCAGGTATATGTGATCGTAGCCCCAATCCTGGACCATTTTCAACTGTCTCATGAATGGTCTTCCCAGTATGATATCATAGTTATTCTCCTTGCCAAAATCGACAATAGCAAAAGTATGTTCGTATTCAATGCCGCAAGAAGTCACTACGACTTTCTCTAATAACCCCATAGGTTTCTCCATGTGTCCATCTGCTAATTGGAGTTTCAACCTAGTCTTCCTTATTGCTGGTTTCCCCCATTTTTTCCAGATTTCTTTTGTAGCAATGGCTACCCCAGCTCCGCTGTCTAGTATTGCCATCGTGTTCACTCCTTGGAATTCAACTGGTAAGGTTGTATTCCCCTCTTCACCTTCACAATACTCTCCGACCTTGTTTAAGGGTACAGGCTTAGCGTTCTTTTGTGGTTTGCTCAGCTCTTGTATACCCTCTTGCAGTCTCGATGTTGGGTCTTTTATCCCAAATTTCTCCAAGCATTTTCCTACAGTGGTCCACATATGTGGTCTTAGCCTCAAAAGCTCAGCTAGAGTGATAGTGCATGTCACTGGTGTTGACAAGATCTCTATCAATCCTTGCGAGTCCATGACTTTTTTTGATGAGATTCTTCGTGAGGGAAGTGCTCTAATCTCGGATTTTGCTTCATACTCTCCTAAGTATGAAGGTAAGGTATTCAGTGAATGAGGTTTGCTCTCCATTGTTCTAACAGAGCCCCCATCTCCCCAGTAAGATTGCAGATCCAAGTCCACTTGAGATCCTGCCTCAAATTCCACTATGGGAGGATTCCTGATGTCCTTTTCCCAATTTGTCTGATTAGCTTGGCAACTTAGCTCGTTTGCAAAGTTTGCCTCTCTCACTTGTTTCCAAAATTCATTGTAATCCTCATCTCTTTCGTAAATCCTCTGTATGACTGGATGAAAACTCTCTATCTCCTGATCGGTTGTGTTCAATACTATGCGGTCATCCTTGTGTGTATTTTCAGGCTTTTGTGCACTGGGAGTCTTTTCAGCTACCCGTGAAATGATAGTCTCTTGCTGAATTGGGTTTTCCGTTCCACAATTCATTGTTTCTCTTGGTGGTTCTAATAAGGCTTGTGCAGTCTCGATCATTCTCTGGCACATTTCAAGTCTCTGCTTTTCCAATTCCGCGTTTGGGTATGTCATCCACCTCTGTTCTTGTGTTTGGTTGTTCTTTAACCTAGCTTCGTAAGCTCTCATCAGTGCGTCCAATGGTTCGTGTACTTTGTCGACTAGCACTGATCCCCCTGAGCTTAAGCTCGTTGTTTCTTTGATACTCTTTTGTTTCGTTCTTTCCGGGCTCATCTCTCGTTTCCCGTTTTGACTCTCAAGTTTTTCTAATCTATCTTTAGTTCGCTTTAGTTCCTCAGCTAGAATAGCGTCTTCACGTTCTTTTCTCAACTTCATGCGTGCTTTTCTAGCTTTCCATGTGTTTCTCTGACTCCGCGGTCCTTGACTAACCACTTCAGTCGCTAACTTTCCATTCTCAGGTTCTCTAGTGGTTTTCTTAGCTTGAGCTCTAGTAACAACTTGCGTTGGTATCAGAGTTTCATTTTCAGACCCACTGCTGGTAGGAATAGTTTCTAGCATATTCAATGTCGTCTTTTGCACTTTGTTTGGATTCTTTGAACAATCCTCAATGAAGTGAGTAACCCCACACTCAGTGCAATAAGCGTTAATTCTAATGATTTCCGTATGTGGACAAACATTCATCAGATGGTCACCTCCACACTTGTAACAGGGTCCTAGTGCTGGTCTTGGTCCCACTTGATTCGTCCTTTGTGGATAGGATGGTCTTTGTCCTGTTAACCCTCCATGAGCTATGAACATCAATGTTCTTGCGTCCAAATTGTATCTCTCTTCATCAGAAGCACTTGTAACTGTTGGTATTCCAACATTCCCAATCATGCCCCATGGTTCTGGTTGTTTGGGTTCTTCTGGTGGGTAATACACAGTTGGAGACATGTGTGCACCAGATTCTTCATAATAGGCTTGAACAGGCACTAAGGCTTGTTCTTCCTGATTCTCTAAGGTTGGTGCATATCTAATGCCCATTGGTCTTGCTCCTGGTAAAGTTGGTTGTTGTCCCAATACCGGTTGCGGTCTTTCTATCCCCATAGGTCCTGGTACATTTTCCGTTGGGTATCGAGGTACTGGATGTACCTGAGGTGGTGCTAATTGAGCAGGAGGTGCATACTGACGCTCCCTTACATACCCTTTGTTGTAATAGCACTCCTCTGTTGGATGGTTTGTCCATTTTTGTTCAATAGCACACCATTTCAGTGGTTTTGGCAATGGTTTTTGGTATGGTGCCATCCTTTTTAGAGCATCTTCTATCATTTGCTCTACATTTGGCATGGTTGTTGTTTGAACATTCTTTTTAGTGGTAGTCTCGCTCGCTACGGAGGAGGAGCTACTGGATGCAAAATCTGTATCCGCTGACACCTCTCCATAAACCGTACAGTTATCCACTAAGTACAATGCTTCTCTCGTTACTTGCTCGAAACTTGTACAAGCTTTCAAGTGCAAGTCCTTCTTGAGAGTGTCGTTTCTCAATCCCTCAATAAAGAGAACAGATAGTCTGTCATCTTGTGGTCGTTCACGTACTGGACATCTCTCAATGTATTGTTTGAAGCGAAGTGAAGCTTCCTTCACTTTTTCGTGTTCTCTCTGTTTAAAAGCATATATTTGTGAGACCGTATTGTGCTTAATCCCTCGTTTTGAGAATTCCTCAGCAAACTCTCTTAGCAAATGGTCAATGTCATGGAATCCCCCTATGTTCAGTGGTTGAAACCATGTCAATGCCGTACCTTCTAGAGTAAGACCAAATCCCTCGTATTGTGTATGGAAATCTGTTATCTGCTCAGCTCTTAAGACTTGCTTAAAGAGTGACACATGTGCATACGGATCTCCTGAACCACCATACTTCTTTGGCATACACTTGGCTACTTGAGATGGTCTCATACGTCTATGGTCTGCTACCAATCTCATTGCTCCTGTGTCCCGGCTAAAGCTTTCTCTAGCATCATGGACTTCATGGGTTACCCTTGTCGGTTCCCCTGCCCTGAATCTACTACTAGGAGGTAAATGTGATGGTTCCGCTTCGAACCTTGGACCTGGAGTGGTATACGTGGGGATTGGAATTGCACTACCTCGATTCGTATCCATTGACTCTCTGGAATGTAATGATCCCATTGGTCCGGGCTTCGAGTACTGAGGTTGACTGAAAGAGTCAGCAGCCTGAGTTCTTTGTCCTCCTGTCGTCATTGGGTTTTGCACTCCATTTGTTGGTGCTGGTCTTTGTGAGCTAGAAGCAACATAATACTGATGTAGTGGTCCCCCAAAGTATGTATATCCTTCTAATTCTTTCTTGCCCATTGTTGAGTATTGCCTCCCATACTTGTCGTAAGCGGAAATTTTCACTTCCGATCCCTCTGTGTAGGTAAAGACATAAAGTCTTTTTTGGTCTGTCAACTCTCCAGTGTAGGGTTCTTCACATCTATAATAGAGATCTTGCTCCCCATTATTATATTTGTATAGCCCCACATAGATGTTATCAGTGTTGATCCTTGTAGTTTCATTCTCTCTTCTTAACCTCGCATCAGGGAAGTTCATTATTGGTGCTTTCTCCTCAAGTTCTTCATCTACTTTGGCTTTGGTGCCCATCAATCCCCACTTGTCCACAATGTTAGGGTTTATGACTACCAAGTACATGGTACCCTCGTCATCTAGATATCTATCTCCGCTATAG
Source organism: Adiantum capillus-veneris (assembly GCF_014529385.1). Classification (NCBI taxonomy): domain Eukaryota; kingdom Viridiplantae; phylum Streptophyta; class Polypodiopsida; order Polypodiales; family Pteridaceae; genus Adiantum; species Adiantum capillus-veneris. Next base: position 80,948,018 of record NC_140955.1, on the reverse strand, counting down.
CTCACAGGCACTAAGTCCTTGAACTCACTAGGTCTCTCTTCTATCTTTACACAATAGCGGTCCATTCCATCTTTGTAGATCTTGGCACCTTGCTCATTGTCGTACTGGTATTTTATAAACAATAGCTTCATTGTGGCGGAAGGGTTTGATGATCCTGCTGCCATATTTTCTCTGTTGTTCAGGTTCAAGTGTTCCAAGTGTTTGGTGAAAATCTCGTAAGATCTCTCCGAAGAAGTATCAGAAACACTTCCTTCAAAGATCGGCTCTAATGGTTGCACCCAACTTTGGTTTACACTTCCCTCGGTTAATATGACACTTGCTTGTTCCCCTTGTTTTGGTTGGTTATTCTGGAGATTCCTGCCCGATCTCAAATTCATCAATTCCCCTAAAGGACTTTAACTTTTTCGTCTCGACAATTTGTTTTCCCAAGTTTTTGTGGTCGGAATTGATCCAAACTGATTGATACTTGGTCAATTGTTTAATCTTGTCAGTTGGACAACTTCTGTTTCATCAAGTGAGAATTTTGTTGCAGTTATGCTGAAAAAGACATTATACGCGTATGATGTCTTTTTTCATAGATTTGGACTATTTTGGTTATGCTCACTCTCAGTAGCCCCCTTATGCTCTGTCCACTCACAAAATTCAGTTTGAACTCAGTTTGAGCAAGTTATGGCTAGTTTAGGCTTTTCTTGGCAATTTTCCGCTTTTGACTTGTTTTGGGTCAATTGTGATCTAAATGGGATGAAACTTGAAATATAACCTCTAGACAGCTATTACAATGGATCTGTGTTGGCAAAGTATCAAAATATATCCAAAATTAGGTAAAAGACATCATACGCGCTATTACAATGGATCTGTGTTGGCAAAGTATCAAAATATGTCCAAAATTAGGTAAAAGACATCATACGCGTATGATGTCTTTTTCATCAATTTGGGTCAAGACTTGATATTTATGCTTTCTACAGTGTTTGTAACAATTTTGTCAGGTTAGATATAAAAAATCAGCAGTGGATGTGCTAAAAGACATTATACGCGTATGATGTCTTTTGTCCCAGATTTTGACTATTTTTGGTTTTAAGCCTTCTCCAATCTTTATAATTGAGTTTCAAGTGTTTTTGTCAGGTTTGAATGTAAAAACAAGATCTGAATCCAAAATTTCCTATTCTTTGCATTTCTTGGACTCCTGCTTGTCTTTTTGGGTTTCTTTGAGTGTTAATGCTCTTGTTTTAAGTTGAAATTATGGTATAACCCCCCTTTTGAACACTCTGGTAAAGTCAAAATTTCTGTTTTGGTCTCTGTTTGGTCATTTAGACATCATACGCGTATGATGTCTAAAGTTGCAGATTTCCAGTTTTTTGGCACAAAATCCTTCCTAAAGCTTTCTCAAGTGCTCAGCAGCTCCCAGATACACATAAAATTTCTCTGACTTTTGTTTATTGCAAGTTTCACTACTAACTCGACGGTTTAGTGATCTAACATGCAATCAACCATATCAAGCAAATACTCCAATGATTACTAGCTCTAGATCAGGATCAAATGAAGTCCTACCTAAGCTATTTCTAATCATAAAATGGGTTTGGTAATTGTGATTTTAAAGAGATCCACTGTCACTCACGGACTAGCAAATTCTTCTTCTATCAACAACTACTCAACACCAACAAAACAACAAACAAATTTAAGATAAACTAAAAATACTGTCAACACGGAAGACCCAGGAATACCCCACTTGCTAGTATCTCTCGAGATCTTCGGAGTCCACCACTCCTAGATCTTTTCTAACTAAAGTATACAAAGTAGTTTATACGACTCACCTCGTAGGATTAGTCTAAGGTCACCTACTTAGGGCTCTCCTCCCCGACAGCGGCGCCAAATGTTAAGGCGGTTACGCCGCTAGCGGAAGCTAAATAACGAGAACTCAACCAACAACAGAATTTGTCAGACGAGGACGGAGCTTGACCCGCAGGCGCATGGAAACAACTAGGTGGGTGTCAAATCACCTACTCGACCTTCTAATGACAATCACTACTAAGGAAATCAAATCTAAGTTCTAAAATACGCAAGTGACTGAAATCCGTACTACGAACGAATGCTATACGAAACAAGATCTAAAATCATTGAATCGATCTCAAACTCAAGGGGAAGTCTATACACTAGGTAAGAACAACACCCTAAAGACTTGAACTGCAAAATCAACCTATAACCACTCCGTGCGGTAAACGCGTATGAAGACATGCCAAAAAATACAGGTGATCGAAACTTGACCCCGATGGTACTAATGTGTAGCTCTACTCGTTGTGGTTCTATAGATATGCTGCACGCTCCATTCCGAGACACGAGTTGGAAGAAAACTCACACCGAAGCTCATAGGAACTTACCACACATAGAAGCCGATAGCGCGCACTCTTGGTATCTATGCGTAGCTCTCGCCGTTGCTAACACAATGGCAGTGTCGCTTCTCCAATGGCGGCTCCGTAGCTCGCGTAGCAAGTAGATAAGACTCTCTCTCTCTCACTCTCTCTCACACACAGTCATGGCGCTCAAAAACCCACTTTGATTAATAATCTGAATCCTTTAGCTTACAAAAACTTTGGCTTATATACCTTAGCCTTGGAGGTGAGAACATCTCTAACTAATTACATCAGCAAGTGAAATTACTTCGGGATTACAAGCTGGAAACTCGATTGAGTCCCATTACTTAATGAATGGCTCAAATCAAAATTAATGTCGGAAAGACATTTATTACAATCAATGGTTACAAAATGATGAGTGTGAGCAAAAACGCGGGTGTGATCCTCTGCTGGCTCAACACACACTGATTTCTTGAGGTGTAGGTATCAATGATGACGATTGCTAAGATTTAACTCTCCATTGGTATTTTGGTTTTCCGTTGATGAACTATTGTGGTTGAGTGTTTTGAGATTTAACTTTTCACTAATTCATCGGCTTTACAATTTGTGGAGAAGATAAATGCTCCTTTGGCTTCCAAACCCATCTAATGCTAGTTTCTCTTCTGAAAGATGTTTTTCTCTGAGTTGTTAGATGTGAAACTTTTTTTAGTATGGTAGATGAGTTTTTGGGCACCCAAATTTGAGACGGATTGTCCTTGATTTGTGTTTTTGGTACCGAAATATGCTTGATTCTTGGCATGCTGCTTGTAGAATTACTTTTGGTCTAAAATGAACACTTTTTGCAAAATTTTCAATGGTCAGTCTTTTTGTGACATGTTTTAAGCCTTTTAGTCAAGTCAAAAATGAATTTGCCATAAATTCTCAAGAAAATATAAATAATCTAAGTTTTTACAAACTCTTGAAAATTTACCTCAATTGCATCCTTAAGCTTACCCACTGGTTCATACAATTTTTATGAGCATAATCTCCACCCGGATTCAGTGGTTGACAGTCTTTTGGTGTTGTTTCAAGCCGTAGACATGAAATTCTACAACTTCACACAAACAACTCACAAATGATTCTTTTGGAGTGAGCAATGAATTGAGATCCCTCCTCGGATTGTACTTACCGTACTTCTAGGTTCTGTTGCAATTGGGTTGTGGAGGTGTCCACACAAACACTTGGTTTTTATGGTTTTTTGAGCATTGATCTTAATACTTGTCTTGTCCATCAATCATTCTCAAAATCCTAACCTAATCCTACAATCCTAAAAGGTCCTTAGCAAGTACAATCTACTCCCAAGCTACCTCTACACAGCCAAAGACGACACGCTTAAGCTATGCGGTTTTAAAGAGAGAGTTTTACTCTAGGTGATCCTCGAGGAAGTTAAAGAATACCTAGTCAAGACGTTCTTGTTTTCCCTAGTTTAGGTCTATTCATCCCTATGGGCAGTGGCACCAAATGTGGATGGGTTTCCTAACCTCACTCTTAGCTTATTGTAGACATAAAACGAGAACCACGAACATACTTGTCAATCCATGGGACGAAGCTTACTTGACTTGTGCTACATAGAGGCTATAAGATGGTGTCAGTCTCTTGGAAAACAACAGACAACTTGCATCTAACACAAGCTACACTCAAATGACCTAAGTCATCAAAAGCTAGTCACTAATTGGCAAACAAAACATGACCGTTACATCATCCGAATGCTATAAGACATAAGCACACATGCTTATGGTCTCAAATCTCACTTTTGATGAAGTGCAAAAAATGCAATTATTAACAACACTGATATTTTGACCTAGTCATTTTTGACCCTGAATGCATCTACATGCTTAGCAATGATGTCCCAATACCCCACCTATGCTTACTTTGTGATTTCCTAGCTTAAATTCCTACTTATGATGAAATTAGGTTGCGGGTTGGTGATGCCGAAAACTATGATTTACCATGATATATTTATGTCAATGCGTAGAGCTCTTAACTGTGGTTGCAACCACACAACAGACGACACTGCAATGTGACAACCGACAAGGGAGAAGGAAGCATGAGAAGGAGAGAAGTGAGCGCTACTAGCTCACGCTGTGTATTTCTAATCCAAAAACTTGAAATTAACTTTACAAAATTGGCTTTTATACCTTAGCCAAGGTTTCTTTGGTTAAAAACTAATCATCTGGGAGCTCTAACTAAGGATAAATTGATACAATCTGGAAGCTTATAGCTCCGGCTCATCGATTACAATATCCACTTGGCAAATAGGAGTTATAATATTCTTGATTTATGAAAAGAAGAAGTGTTTTTACAATAAAGCTCCCAAAAAATGTTACATGGGTTAGCTCTGACTATTAGCGTAGATGATGTTGGTAGTGTCCTATGCAACACCCAAATCATCCATAAGGTGTTTGAGAGCCATACACACTATGAAGACCGCCATGTACTTAGCTTCACAAGCAGAAGTGGCCACATTAGGTTGCTTCTTGCTCAACCATGATATGCATGAACGGTCGAGCACAAAACAAAAACCACTTGTGGACACTCACATGTCATAGCAACCAACCCAATTTGAGTCCATAAAAGCATGCAAATCTGGTGGCAATGATCCCCCCCTTGGGATAAAACAACCCAAGACGTAAAGTTCCACTCAAGTAGTGAAAGATTTTCTTAATAGCCTGCCAATGCTTAAACCCTAGGCTATGCATAAATCTATTGACCTGTGAGACTGCAAACTCAATGTTTGGCCTTGTATTGCATAAATAAATAAGGCATCCAATAGCAACCAATAATAGTTTGACAAAGAGTGACGTCAACAAGATCTCTAGCATCATGGAGTAGCAATAGGTTTGCAATCCTCAAGTCCAAAATTACATAGTAATGTCTCTATGTAGCTTGTTGGACACAATGCAAGACCTCCATCACACTGCTTAAACTCTATGCCCAAGTAATGATGCAAAATCCCCAAGTCTTTTATCTTCAAAGTAGCATTCAAATTATCCTTGAATTCAACAATGTGTGTCTCATTTGGACCAATAATCAACAAAATAACATCATATAGAATGACAATGAGAAATACATCACCCTCATGCTTGACATAAAAGTGCGTTCAATTTGATTATTATGAAAGCCTTGTTTAACCAAATGAGTGTCAGCTTACTCATACCAAGCATGAGGAGATTGCTTCAATCCATACAAAGCTTTCTTACATCTACACACTCTTTTTCCCTTGTCCTTTCTTGACAAAACTATGAGGCTGCATTACATATACTTCCTTAAATATATCACCATTCAAGAAAGCAATAATAATTTTTGATTGATGTACATTCCATCCAAAATAAGATACCAATGCACGTAGAAAACAAACAGTAGTCATACAACAAGTAGGAGAAAAAGTCTCTTCATAACCAATGCCTTTTTCTTGTGCATAATTGTTGTAAAAATGAACTCAATTAAGCTTGTCTTAAGCCTTTGGCTACTCATGATCTAAATCTTGAGCAAATGGATGTAAATACGGTATTCTCTTACGGTGACGTAGAGGAGGAAATTTACGTGCTTCAACCAAAGGGGTATGAAGTAAAAGGTAAGGAGAAAATGGTTTGTAGATTAAAAAAAAGCTTGTATGGTTTAAAGAAAGCATCAAGACAATGGTACTTGAAGTTCGATCGATGGATGTTAGATCATGGATTCAAAAGATGCAACTCAGATCATTGCGTCAACACAAAGAATTTGGGAGATGGGAAGTTCATCATCCTAATGTTGTATGTTGGTGACATGCCGATTGCAAGTGCTAACATGTAGGACATCAAAGACCTAAAAGAAGAGCTGTCTAAATCTTTTTCAATGAAAGATTTAGGTGCTGGAAAGAGGATACTTGGTATGAAGATATCAAGGGAAAGGACGAAGAAGACAATAAAGCTATCTCAAGAGGATTACATCAAGAAGGTATTAGAAAGGTTTGCAATGCAAAATGCAAAAACGGTTTCTACACCTTTGACTGGTCACTTTAAACTAACCAAGGATATGTGTCCAAAGAACAAGAGGAGATAGCCTATATATCTAAAGTTCCATATGCTGCAACGGGGTCTCTTATGTATGCTATGGTCTGGACAAGGCCATACATTGCACATGCAGTGGGAGTTGTAAGTAGGTTCATGGACAACCCAGGTAAAGAGCATTGGCAAGCTGTGAAGTGGATACTTAGGTATCTAAAAGGGACAACAACAAATGCTTTGTATTTTGGAGGAACTGATATTTGTCTAGAAGGGTATGCTGATGCAGCTATGGCAGGTGACAAAGATACTCAAAGGAGCACTACTGGCTATGTCTTCACAGTTGGAGGCGTAGCATTAAGCTGGGCTTCAAAGCTACAGAAAGTGGTCTCACTTTCTACCACGGAAGCAGAGTATGTAGCAATGACGGAGGCAAGCAAAGAAATTTTGCGGCTTCACAGATTCTTAGAAGAGCTTGGATTCAATCAAAACAATTGTGTCTTGTACAATGATAGCCAAAGTGCTATCCATATTGCGAAGAACTCAGCCTTTCATTCAAGGACAAAGCACATTGAGGTGAGATATCACTTCATACGCACTCGTTTGGAAGAGGGACATCTAAAGCTAGGAAAGGTGCATACAAATGAAAATCCTGCAGACATGTTTACAAAGGTGGTCAGCAAGGAGAAGTTGACCTTTTGCTCATCTTCAATCGACATTCAAGGATAAGAAGCCAGGATGGAAAGCAGTCATAGGTTTGGTTTGGAGATCAGTCCCCAAGTGGGAGATTGTTAAGTATGGAGCTTGATTTACCCCTTATAAATTTTTGTGTTAAAAACGCACATTTGTAAGGCCCCCATTATGAGGAGAAGCCATCATGTGTGAATAAAAATAACTCACCGGAAAATAAAATCACTCTCCGGAAACGAGAATTTTTAAGCCCAGTCTCGAGCCTACACCGAGATATTCCTTTTCGTCGGAATATTATGGCCGATCGTCGGCGGCCGGCGGAAAGTGGTCGGAAAACGATCGGTCAGTTGGCCGGTGGACGGTAGTCAATGGCCGGTGGCCGGTGGTGGAAAGTCAATGACCAGTGGCCGGTGTCCGAATTCAAAAGCGGACTTGTCTTCTCAAGGGCAGCCACACATGGGTGGATTGGAGGGTTCGATTTGAACTTATCTACACAAGGGCAATCATGAGAGAGGGTAGCCCTTTTGGACTATAAAAGGAGGCCATTTCTACACACATTTCATAGTGTGAAGTTGATGCAACAAGGTGGGTGTGAGGTGGTGAGAGTGAAGCAAGGCGGGAGCTCCAAAAGGGTATAATCCCTTTGTAACCTATTTCTTGTTTTGAAGTGCTAAAGCCATTGAGTGGCTGCTTTCTCGTGGACGTAGCCCACATTGGGTGAACCACGTATATCGTGTGTACTCTCTCTCTCTCTCTCTCTCTCTATTATATAATCTCTTGTGTGTGTAAATTATCTCTCTCCATTAAGTAATCTACTCAATTTTCTACTTAGCTACATCACATTTCCTAACAATAACCTTTGCAACAAGTCTAGCCTTATAGTGATCAATCTCACCATCGGGCTTACGTTTCAACTTGTAAGTCCACATTGTACCAATGCCCTTTTTTGTAGGATGCAAATCACATAAAGTCCATGTGCCATTTTCTATAAGTGAATCATGTTCTAATTGCACATCAACCATCCAATTTTTTGAGTTCTGTGCTTCATCAAAAGAAAGAGGTTCCTCTCCTCATCACTTAAACTAGAAAAATCCAAAGAATAACAATCTCATGCATAAGATGCATGGTGAGAACCTGAATGAGTACGACTAGACATAAGTGCATTCAATTTACTGTCATACAAAGTATGCACTAGCCATTTTGGCATACCTCTAGCCTCCTCATTCTCAACCCTTAAGGCCGAATAGAATCTTACACAATCACAACATCTTGTGCAACCAAGATGATTTTTTGTGTGGAGATTTTATAACCTGTAACCTTTGCTTTTAGTTCTATAGCCAACAAAAATGCATTTAACAACCTTATCATCCATTTTTTTGCCTTACGTTTGTGGCACCAAAGCATAAGCTAAACAATAAAAAATGCACATGTGATCAATAGATGGCTTCTTATGATGCCATGCTTCATAAGGAGTCATAGACTGCAAGGCTTTGGTAGGACACCTATTAAGTGCAAAATTAGAACACATGATAGCCTCAAGCCAAAACAAATATGGCAAAGCTTGACTCTTCACCATACATCATTGCATCTCTGTAAGCAACCTTTTTTCTCTTTTAGCAACACCATTTTACTGAGGTGTATATGGCACTGTACATTGGTGTTTTATTCGATGATTATCTAGAAATGTATTAAACTCATGAGACATATACTCCCCCTCGATCTGAATGAAGGCTGTCCATAGTACATTTAGAGACATATTTAGCCATAGCCAAAAATTTCTTGAAGCACTTGAACACTTTGGACTTAGCTTTAAGCGAATACACCCATGCATGCTTGGAGTAATCATCATGAAAGTCATGAAGTATAGATAATTGCCTAAGGATGGAGTTTGCATAGGCCCACAAACATCACTATGCACAAGTTTCAACCAGTGAGGTCCCCAACCTCGAGAAGATTGGGGTGACTTGATAGATGGCCTTCCTTTATTCTCAAGTTCCATTGACACCACCCTACTCCATTTCCACGAAGTAGAGATACGAGCAACAGAAAAGAGGAAGTCCTTTATCCATCGTGATCGTGGTTGTAAGGGTCATATGCCATAGGCTAGGTCAATAAATCAAGGGATTATAATGAAATCTAATTTCTATATCACAAAGATAAAATCTCATTGACATACTTAAGATCTATAAACAACACCATTTTCCCCATGTTTAAGAGGTACGGCCGCCATTCATAAAGCATAGGTGTGATATGAGACTTAAACTTAACTAACTAATAATCTTGTGAAAAGTTCCTGACTAATCGGGTCCACCCATCCGTAGACTTAGATCTGTCAGGATACTAGTCTCCCACTTTCCACACCACACTCACCTATTCTTCTTGTTTTTTAATTACTACCACACTATTTTACAAATACAAATTGGGTTCCTTTATTAGTTCTAGACACAAGTTCGTTCATACAGCCCTTTAAACAACACCAAAACAATTGAAATAAGGCCCAATGAAGAAAATCCTATATTTAAACAAAACAAAAATTTCCAATTTCTTATGAGTTTGCCACTATCCGTGGACTTTCTTTGTCTAACCAACAGAGCCTTTGCAAAAGATTTATTTATTTGCTAACCGTGAATTGTGCAGCCTTTCCATCTCGCTAGCTGCAAGGCATATCACTAACCGCGAGGCATCTTGATAACCGCCAGGCATCTCGCTAACCGCGAGGGATGACAAGAGAGCCAATAATCTTAGTTTGATCTCCACTAATAGCGGGATCATCTCGCTAATCGTGAGGCATCGTGCTAACCACAAGGCATCTTGCTACCTACAAGGCATCTCACTACCCACGAGGAACAAAATATATTATTCCAACAATTGTTCTCTTTAAATGATTCTTCAAACATGATCAACAAGGTCTTCATATCAACCAGTAACAACTTATCAAAACAATAACAATTTATCAAGCAATAACAATTTAACAAACAGTGACAATTTATCAAACAATTCTTTCACTAATCTATGAAAACCTATGCTTGTTTCTTGTGGTAGAATTACATTTCTTGGATGGTTTAAGGGAATCCCTATGCTTGGCTTCCTAGGTCAACATGAATAGCAATGCAGAATTCTAAATTTATCTTATCGAATTAAAGACATGTCCGATTACCATATTTGAGGTTGGGCGGCTTCAACTTCTTTTGGAGTCAATACATCCGCTTGAGCTATGATTGAAATGGATGATATGTCATAAAAATATAATATCTAACCAATCCAAATGATTTTCTCATATTAAACTGATCATTTAATGTGGGAGAATAGACAAGAACAAGAGTTAGAATATAGACATGTGCTTTTGGGTCTATCTCGACACGGGGCCAATGGTAAAGGGACCCAAATGAGAGATGATCTGTCAAAGAGCAAGGTTACCTAATGGAGCTTAAAGACCTTAGGGTTAGATTCATTAAATACCTCCAAAGGTTAGTGTTAAAAGTCCTTTGACCTTAGGTAAGCTAGGGCTGAGCTTGACGTGGGAACCCGGCCCAAGCTTGAGGTGATTGTTGTGCTTGCTGACTAAGGTGCTTGAGGTGCTTTTCGTGCTTGATGACTAAGGTGCTTGAGGTGATTGTCATGCTTGCTGACTAAGGTGCTTGAGGTGGTTGTTGTGCTTGCTGACTAGGAGCTTGAGATGCTTGTGGGAACATTACCCAAGCTTGAGGTGCTTTGTCATGCTTGCTGACTAAGGTGCTTGAGGGTAAGGTGTTCCACAAAGTCAACAACTATCCCTACAAGGAGGGGGCAAGCCCTACAAGAGGGGGCTAGAGAGAGAACACACACACCCTCACACAAGGTAAGCTTGGTACAAAGAAAGCATTTAGGACACTTGTCAAGCTCCTCTTCATGTTGCCCTCATGGTGTGCCTAAAGCCTATTGGTTGGCCTCCCAAGGGGTCCACTGATAAATTAGTTAATTTATTTAATTGTTTTAGCATTTATCAAGTCCTCTCTCTCAAAGGGAAAAAGGGTACACTTGTCCCAAGTCTACCCTTGTTGCTTGATATGCCCCTTGCATGTGATTGGCTAGGCATGGAGAGGTCCAATGATCTTCAAGCATGAGCTAGAAGGGGGGGTCAACCAAAGCAAGCTAGGGGTATACTCCCCCCCCCCCCCCCCCCCCCCCAACACACACACACACACACACACACACACACACACACACACACACACACACACACACACACACACACACACACACACACACACACACACACACACACACACACACACACACACACACACACACACACACACTTTGTCATAACAGCTGACCATGATAGCATCTAAAGGGGTTTTGATTGGGATCTGAATCACTTTATCTGACTAAAAGCTGTGACATCTAACTGTATGCACTCAATTTAGACAAGCTGCTGCCATATGGAAGTTTACCATATGCTTTACTATACACCTCTTGTATTGAAAAGCAGCCTTCTCATAGCATACTGATCTCCACCTTCGGTAGGAAAAGTCTGAAATGTTATTTGATTTCAGTGTTGCTGGCCTACTATATTTTCTTGATTAGCATGGTTGAATGTGTACCACTAAAAGCCTAACTCAGTGGGAGCTTTCCCTTGTGAATTTAACCCCTAGAATAAGGAATCAGTGGGAACAATCCCTTGAGGTGATAACCTCAAAAGTTTAATAGTTTTTTATAAAAATAACTCCCCTTCCTTTTATGACTCCTCCTGGCATAACACCACTGCGAGGCTTTTCCTGTCGCCATTTTTCCCCTTCCCTCCTTTCACTCAACAGGCTCCACGAGTGGTGCTTCCCTTTCTGATGATGTTGGCAGCTTGGCCAGGCTTGCAGCTCGTCTTTGTCATAATTACTCCTCATCCTTAGGGCCCACTCATGATCTCGATGGGATTGCTCGCAGAATTGTGGCGTCTGCAGCCTCTTCCACTCTATAAGGTGAGGGGAACTCCTTCACTTATACTTGGTATGGATGGGGCTAGGTCTGTTTGATGCTTGGCATCACAATAATCTGCTGCTGTGATGATGGCTTCACTTCAAAGGTTTTATTCACCGCCATTAATGTTTACTGAGCATTCTACCACACTGGCTTTTTTAGTCTTTTACTAATGTTAATAGAAGGTATACCTGATTCGATGTTGCAGGTTTTGGAGTAAAACTCTAAATCGAACATTTCTACTCTAAAATTTTTGGTAGAATTGTACATTTGTGATTTTCTTTAGCTAAAGCATATGTTTGATAAACTTGGCACTGTTAGTTGCACATCAACTGATATTTTATTTTCGCTTCCTGCCTGGTACTGTCTACATACTTACGCACTCTAGTTTTTTGTTGTTGGACAAAAAAGTGGCATCAATTCTATGGTTATGATCAGGTTGTTACCTAAATGTGGTATACTATAGTAATATGGGGAAACTGATCTAATTGATCATTGGTTGATACTCTGAAATATTATGTGATGGTTCATATTCTGGTGGGTTATGAGGAGATTCAAGGAAAGGTATCATGGAAACTTTTGAAAATTTGATGTTTCTTTGCATTAAAATTGATACTTATGGTGAGAATAGTGGCATTGCTAGTTATGCTGCCAAAATTTAAACTTGGAATATTGCAGTTGTTTTTCTGGGTATGATACATTCAATTTGCAGAAAATCTGAAACATTGGTGCTCTGGCTATGGCTCTGGCTGCTCTGGCTCTGACTGGCACTTCTCTAACACTTCTCTTACTCTGGAAAATTCTTCTCTAAACTATTTCTATATCCTTTCACTTCTTACCGGCCTCTATGGTTTTGCAGGATTATAACATGGTTTGGATTTTTCCTGGTTTGGCTTCATACATAATCTGGTTTTCATAAAAAAAAGCATTGGCTTACTTTCTGATCTAGCCTTGTGAAGTACTCGTTTGGTATTTTTTGCTCTACCACTTGTGTATGGTATGGCATGGGGGAGGCTACTTTCATTGACAAAACACTAAACATTTAGCTTGATACTTAATCTATTAGCTTAAAACTGATTCTTCTTTTACTATATCTGGTTGGCCAGCTCTGGCTCTGGCTAATACTACTCTGAGCTGGTTTGCAAAATCCTCTCACTTTTTTCTACTGACCTTGTTGGACTTTGTCTTGCTTTCCTTGAGTTGATAAATCTAAAACATACCATTGATTACTGGATTAATACCTTTAATCTGGTCCAGGTTTGATAAAATGAGAAAATACAAAAATATCTATACTAAGCAGGGGGTGCTGGTCGTTTTTTCATTACATCTGGTCTTCTAATCCTGCTCTCCACTTATGGATAATGAGATGGTACTTTAGATACCTAAGTTTGTTATGGTATTATGATTTGGGGGAGACTATTTTGACTTACAAATCTGACCTTCACCTATTGCTTGGATGCCGGGCTTAGATCTGGTTTTCCACTATAGCCAGTGAATACTGATCTGGTCTGGTTTGAGTATAATTGGTTGTAGCCCGATTTTGTACCTTCTGCTTGATACTTAGATTGTCGACTTAATACTGGTCCTTTTTTCAGTACATCTGGTTGGAATCTTTCTGGCCAACTAATGGTTTAAATCTGGATAAAGATAGTTCGGGCCTGCTCACTAAAGCTTGAGTAAAAATCTATCTAAAAGGTTTTGTTGTTATACCTTATTGATGGCTGGTTGTGGTACTAATTAAGGGATGACTTGAAAGCATTTTTTACCATTGAGAATGAGCTCCATTTTTTTGACTCTGGCTGATACTTCTTGGACAGTTCAATCTAGCTGCTATTTTGATACCAATCTCTTTATGATACTTAAATGGGTGCTGATAGGTAAGCATGCCCATTACAAAAGATTACTCGTTTAACTAAGGTTTTTGTTGGCGGACCTAAACTTGGGTTTTTTCATACAATGCTTAAACTAAGGAAATTGCATAAGATAATATGGAGTTGTCGACTTCCTCTCACAGTAAAAGGTTATTTTAACATATGAAGCATTTATGGTATGATTACTTTGTATAGGACATTAGCTAGTCTAAATTTTTTAAGTTTGACATGGATAACAACTGATAGGTTCTTTGAAGCCTGCCATATGTAGCCAGGTCTAATGTATCTATTGACTTGACTATATGGATGCAGGTGAGAACTCTATCTTGGCTTAAAAATGGTCTCGCTTGCTACAGTCCGACTTTGAAAACACTTGATGATTCAACTAGGATAGTTTTGATACCCTTGTATAAACTCATTTGGAATGATACTTCATTCTTATTATGCTGTAAGTTATGAATCAAAGAGTGAGTTGTTTATGTACTAATCCTTGCCTAAACAGCTTTAGCTAGTTGTCTTTTGAACGTGTTGTTCCTTGGTGTGTATTTTTTAAAACTAAAACATCTACACACACACACACACACACACCCCTAAACACCAGGCCCTCCCAAGCAACTGGGTGGACCAGGACACTGGCTTTGGATTGTTCTTGTCTATAGGCTTGGATTGACCCACTGTCTATAATTCCTTGACTGGTTGACAGGTGTTAGGAGGTCTTTCCTTGACTATAGACTGGATTCCTACTCACGACTATTGTAGTATTTATAGGCTCAGTCGATTTTAAGTAGCTGGTTAATCCAATTCTACTTACCTATGCTTTTATAAATTGTATTTTGACAATTACAGGTACATGCTACCTATTAGTCATATGTTGACTTTTTGGAACAAGAGGACAAGCTTGACGTTTATCATCCAACGGCTACTTAATGACAACCATACTTATTTCAAACTGGCTGACAAAGCCTTAAAACACCTACATGAGTAATGTCTTCCTTGAGGACTATATCTGATATTGTACAAACATTAATTCCCTCTTCAGGGTCACTCCTACTTAGCTCTTCTATGCTAAAGAAATTCAAAAAACTCATCTTTCTGATGAGGTAGTAGGACCATACACAATGGGCCTACTGCCGAAACCCATTCTGTATGGCACCTGGGATAGGGCACGTACTCTCTCTCTCTCTCTCTCTCTCTCTCTCTCTCTCTCTTTGTCACAACAACTGACCCTGATAGCATCTAAAGTGGTATACTACGGTAATATGGGGAAACTAATCTAATTAATCATTGGTTGATACTCTGAAATATTATGTGATGGTTCATATTCTCGTGGGTTATGAGGAGATTCAAGGAAACGTATCATGGAAACTTTTGAAAATTTGATGTTTCTTTGCATTAAAATTGATACTTATGGTGAGAATAGTGGCATTGCTAGTTATGCTGCCAAAATTTAACCTTGGAATATTGCAGTTGTTTTTCTGGGTATGATACATTCAATTTGCAGAAAATATGAAACATTGGTGCTCTGGCTATGGCTCTGGCTACTCTGGCTCTGACTGGCACTTCTCTAACACTTCTCTTACTCTGGCAAATTCTTCTCTAAACTGTTGCTACATCCTTTCACTTCTTACCAGCCTCTATAGTTTTGCAGGATTATAACATGGTTTGTCTTTTTCCTGGTTTGGCTTCATACATAATCTGGTTTTCATAAAAAAAAGCATTGGCTTAATTTCTGATCTAGCCTTGTGAAGTACTGGTCTGGTTTTTTTTTGCTCTACCACCTGTTTATGGTATGGCATGGGGGAGGCTACTTGCATTGACAAAACACTAAACATTCAGCTTGATACTTAGTATATTAGCTTAAAACTGGTTCTTTTTTTACTACATCTGGTTGGCCAGGTTTGGCTCTGGCTCTAGCTGACACTTCTCTGGCTCTGGCTAATACTGCTCTAAGCTGGTTTGCAAACTCCTCTCATTTTTTTTCCCTTGATCGAATTTGTCTTGCTTGCCTTGAGGTGATAAATCTAAAACATACCACTGATTACTGGATTAATACCTTTAATCTGGTCCATGTTTGATAAAATGAGAAAATACAAAAATCTCTATACTAAACAGGGGGTGCTGGTCGTTTTTTCATTACATCTGGTCTTCTAATCCTGCTCTCCACTTATGGATAATGAGCTGGTACTTTAGATACCTAAGTTTGTTATGGTATTATGATTTGGGGGAGACTATTTTGACTTACAAATCTGACCTTCACCTATTGCTTGGATGTCGGGCTTAGATGTGGTTTTCCACTATAGCTTGTGAATACTGATCTGGTCTGGTTTGAGTATAATTTGTTGTAGCCCCGATTTTGTACCTTCTGCTTGATACTTAGATTGTCGAATTAATACTGGTCCTTTTTTCAGTACATCTGGTTGGAATCTTTTTGGCGAACTAATGGTTTAAATCTGGATAAAGATAGTTTGGGCCTGCTCACTAAATCTTGAGTAAAAATCTATCTAAAAAGTTTTGTTGTTATACCTTATTGACGGTTGGTTGTGGCACTAATTAAGGGATGACTTGAAAGCATTTTTTACCATTGAGAATGAGCTCCATTTTTTTGGCTCTTGCTAATACTTCTTGGGCAATTCAATCTAGCTGCTATTTTGATACCAATCTCTTTATGATACTTAAATGGGTGCTGATAGGTAAGCATGGCCATTACAAAAGATTACTCGTTTAACTAAGGTTTCTGTTGGCAGACCTAAACTTGGGTTTTTTCATACAATGCTTAAACTAAGGAAATTACATAAGATGATGTTGTCAACTTCCTCTCACAGTAAAAGGTTATTTTAACATATGAAGCATTTCTGGTATGATCACTTTGTATAGGACAGTAGCTAGTTTAAATTTTTTAAGTTTGACATGGATAACAACTGATAGGTTCTTTGAAGCCTGCCATGTGTAGCCAAGTCTAACATATCTGTTGTCTTGACTATATGGATGCAAGTGAGATTCAATTGGGATAGTTCTGATACCCTTGTATAAACTCATTTGGAATGATACTTCATTCTTATTATGCTGTACAATTATGAATCAAAGACTGAGTTGTTTCTGTACTAATCCTTGCCTAAACATCTTTAGCCAGTTGTCTTTTGAACGTCTTGTTCCTTGGTGTGTATTTATTAAAATTAAAACAGGTACATAGTCATTGTGTGGAGTGCAAAGGGCAAGAGCTCCATCTCCTTCTCCAAGCTAGTAGAGAAGTTGAGAGCCTACACCAACACTCTTGGCTATGGAATGCAAATCCAACCAAGAGCCACGCTTCAATGCTTACGCTTGCCATCTTCTCCATCTTCATCACTCTACTATTATGTATGCTAGTAAGAAGAGTGATGACAAGTGATGAACTAATTCTTTCTCCTATGAAATGTTTCTTCTTCCTCTTGCCTACCCTCATTCCCCGCTAGCTCTCTCCACCTTCAAAGGTGTTTGAGACCTTGGGACTGAGGCTTGGGATAGTTATTGCTTTTTGCAAAGTTTACGTTATTCTCGTGATGCATGAACATTTCCATTTCATTGCATCACCTAGGTCTCAAGGAACACAAAGATTGTATTGTAGTATTGATGGGAGAATATATAATACAAATGCCTATTGGAGGGGGGACCGGCTACACAGAAATTCGGTCCTCAACTGTTGTCATGTTCTCTAAACTCTGTCTCTTGCAAAAGTATTGTTCATGCAAAGTTAACTAAATACTCTGTTTATGTTGCTACCATCAATTAAGTTCACTCTCTATGCTTGCAAATATTCTCACAAAAGTACTATCTTTAATTTCTAATTCCGCTACTCTCAAAGTACATAGGCCATTTCCATTACATTGGTATCAGAGCATTTGGTTCCTCTTTCCTTGCTTAAGAAGAGAGGTCCTTAAGTAGCCTATTAATGGTGTGATTTTTTTAACTATATTAGGGTAAGTGGGATTGGGATCTATTATTGGTTTTATTGAGCCCACTATGTGGGATATGGTGCACACCTTGGGAGCTTTGGTCTTAATAATGGAGTTTTTTTAGACTTGCCTATGACTTTACCATTATTGAGCCATAAGAAGTTTGAAAGGAGCTATCCCTTGGCAAATCTGCAATATTAGACCCACTCCACTACTCTCTATAATTAACTAATTCGAGCCTTAAGAGCCGATTCTCAAAGGCTAAGAGGAGTAGCAAATAAGGTTTGAATTGCCAAAGAATACACTAAGTAAGCACACAAATTTTGTTAACATGACTTGCAATAACCAAGAGAGTAGAATGAATATTGATAACTTTGATTTTGCACATGAAGGTGCTAATGATGATGCCCCCATGTTTGTTAACTATCTTGTTACTAGGTTGCAGCAAGCTATGGGAAACCCTACTTTGCAAGGCGAAGTTACTCAACAAATTTGTGCTTATGGGATTTCCCTTCCTCTCTAAGAGGAGAGAGAGCTTAGGAGGCCTCTTGATGAGACCCCCAAAAGAAGACTCTCTCCCATACAAGAGGAGGAATCCAAAGAGCCGTAAAGTTATGAATCTTCAAGTTCCTATGAAGATGTGGCTTCACAAAGACGACAGTCTAGACGATTTCCAACTCCTCCCAAGAGGAAATGTTCAACCCACAATCCCTCCTCGTCACTCCGAAAGGGAAGAGATGAAACAAAGGAAGAATAGGACAAGAAAGAGGTCACCCTCTTCTCCTTCTTCTTCACCTTCGTCCTCTTCCGAAGAAAGCTATGGCTATTCTCCTAGAGAATACAAAAGGGAGGACATCATAAATCATACCCTGCGCATGGCGAAGGTCACAAAAGCTCAAGAAGTTCAAAGAGGGAGGAAAGAGTATCTCTTTTCTCACCTATGATGGCACCTTTGGTGCTACTGACAAAGTTTTGGCCTTCATCCAACAATTTGATGCGGCCTTTGGAGACGAGGGCTTCACGAAGTCCTCCAAGCTATGCCATGTAGCTATGCACTTCCAAAAATTTGCTCGTCAATGGTGGGCTAGCCTTGGTGGTAACGGCGAAGCCCCAAAGACATGGAAAACTCTATGAGTTTCCATCAAGAAGCAATTTCTTGCAAGCAATGCAAAGGACAAAGTGCTCACCAAATGGTGCAGTTTGGAGCTTCTCTCTCATAAGTCTGTCCACAGATATGTAGACAAGTTTTGGGATTTACATCTTAAGGCTACTGTCTTTCAAAAGATATACTTCACCGAGCAAAAGCAACAATTCTATGTGGGATTACCTAAAGAGATGGCCGAGTACGTCAACTCTCAACGGCCTGGTTCTATCACTGAAGTAATCCACCACACCGTGGTTGCTTTGCGCATCAATTTCCAACAAGGGTCTAGATGGAATGTTAAGCCCATGGAAAACAAAGACAAAAATGATTCAAAGGGGAAAATCAATGCCCAAAATTCTTTCCAAGGCAATTTCAACAACAATAACAACAAAAATTGATCCAAGGAGAAGGGAGTTTACAAAGGTAAAAAAAAACTCTCTTCTGAAGAGCTTGAAGCTTTTCACAAGGACCATAAATGTTTTAAGTGTGGGGAGGAAGGACATGGCTATCTTTCTTGACCCAAGAGAAATGCTCGCAATGAGACTCCTAGAGCTTCTACCATTGAAGCTCCAAAAGAGGATGCTCATTGCAATGGATCACCTCCCTCCTATGCTTAAGGAAAGGTAAGGGAGCATGATACCTTCATCTTGTTTGACCTTTGCTCTACTCACAACTTCATATCAATGGAGTTCGCCACCTAGTTGGGCTTTCAAGGTTTTGAGATGGGAGATGCTGTAATGGTCGACACTGCTTTCAAGGGACAATAAGCCTCCGTTACTCCCTTGATTGGGAAGTTGAGGCTTCATGTCCAAATCTATGTCGACAAAGAAGACTTTTTCATCTCTCCTCTCCAACATGAGGATGCTATCCTAGGGGCACCATGGTTCAATTGCATGGCTGCCAACATGAAGTTCCTTGAATGGAGAATCTAATTCACCTACAGGGGAAAGAGCAGGTATATAGATGCTTGTGAGTTTGGTAATACTATACCACTTGTAAATTCAACCTACTTTTGATTAATCAATGAAGAGCTCAGTTTTTGCATACATGATTTTTGTCAAAGAGTCCCTAAAAGGTCCTAATGTTTCATCAAATGTAAACAATAGAAATCAAGAAGAGTTAGACTTGCAATTTTCTAGAAGGATTCCAAGATGTATTCATCGATGATATCCCTATGGACTTACCTCCAAAACAAGGGGATGGTGACCATCGAATTGAGCTCCTACCAAGAAGCTCACCACCTAACAAGCCTCCTCATCGAGTTTCCCAAGCTCAACAAGAGGAGATCATGAGATAAGTACAAGAATTGGTAGACAAAGGGATGATGAGGCCTAGCTCCTCTCCCTTTTTTTCTCCAGTCATTTTAGTGCAAAAGAAAGATGGTACATACCATATGTGTGTGGACTATTGAGCACTAAATCATGTCACTATCAAAAACAGATTTCCCGTGCCTCGGGTAGAAGATCTGTTTGATAAGCTACAAGGCTCTACCTACTTCAATAGGATTGACCTTAAAACTGGCTATCATCAAATAAGGATAGTGGATAAAGATATCCTAAAGACCATGTTTTGCACAACGTTTGGTCTTTACAAATATCTAGTCATGTCCTTTGGCTTGACCAATGCACCAGCCACGTTCAATCGTCTAATGGAGAAAATCTTTAGACCCTACCACAAATTCACTAGAGTGTTCTTTGATGATATTATCATCTACTCCAAGTCCTTGGAAGAACACAAGCAATATCCAAGCACTAAGGGAGAACAAGCTTTTTATCAACCAAAAGAAAAGCGATTTTTTCCTTCAAGAGATTCAATACTTAGGCCATATTGTCATTAGGAGAAATGGGGTCTAGGAGGGCCTCTTTATTTGGAAATTCAAGGGAGTCAAACTTTTAGTATTAAGAAAGCAATTGAAGGACAACTTTTGAATTTAAACAGGTAAAACTATGAGTTTATTTGAATTCAAATTTTCTCCCCAAAATCAAATTTAAAATCTATGAGCAAAACCATATCATGTAGCATATCTATGGAAAGAGCTTGGCGTGTAGATTACAAATCTATGACCTCCAGTCAAATCAAAGATCATATATAGGAGTTATGGAAGGCTAAAAACATAAAGTTGTCCACCTCCTTTTTTGGGGGGAAAAGTGCATCCTTTGATTAATCTTACACCCCTCTTACACACCCACCATTCTTGCACACATGGCATACATCTATTTGTCAAAATGTTAATCACCTCCATTACCTCATGGCAAATAAAGAGGCCCTCTTAGACCTCATCCTCTTCCTTATGTCTTTCAAAATGGTATTCATATGGATCCATCAAAGTTAGAGGTAATAAAAGCATGGCCTAATCCAAGGAATCTACATGAGCTAAGAAGCTTTATTGGTATGTGTGCATACTATAGACGCTTCATAGAAATTATATCACTTAACAAAGAAGAACGTTAAGTATTCATGGACTGTTATGGAGAAAAATGCTTCTGACAAGCTCAAGAGAAGCTTACCTCCCAACCAGTCCTCATGATTCCGGATCTCTCAAAGCCATTTGAGGTCCAATGTGATGCTTGTGGTGATTGCTTTGGAGCAATCTTGCTTCAAGAAGGGCATCCCATAGCATATGAGAGCCAAAGACTCAATACGGATGAACGGGTCTTAGACATTTATGAGAAAGAGATTTTAGTTTTTATACATGCCCTAGACACATGGAAACACTATTTATTGGGGACTCCATTTATTTTACAAAATGACCACCAAAGTCTCAAGTACTTCATGACGCAAACCAAGCTTTCCGACAAACAAATGAGGTGGGCAAATGTTCTTTCGCAATTTAATTTTCATATTGTTCACATTGCTTGTAAGCACAATCAAGTGGCCAATGCACTTTCACAATGACCAAAAGTTAATGCAATGTCTATACCAACTCACAATGATCTATCTTCTATGATAGCTGAGTATGCTATTGACCTTGACTTTAGAGATATAATGTCAGCCCTTGCGTTGGGGAAGAAAGAGAAAAATTCACCTTGCAGGATGGTTATCTTCTCCATGGCAGTAGGCTATGTGTTAATCACTCCCTTAGTGAGAAAGTCATGTATGAATCCCATGCTCCTACTTATGCGGGACATAGAGGCATTCAGCCTACTGTCCGAGGAGAAGAGATGTATTTTTATTGGCCTACCATGAAAGTGGACCTACAAGAGTATGTTTCAAAATGTATGGTATGCCAAAAGACCAAGTATGATAGAGGGAAGCAACCTAGATTACTCCAGCCATGGCCTATCCCGAATTCACCATGGGAGAGTATATCTATGGATTTCATCTTTGGATTACCCAAGTCTATCCATGGGAATACGGGAATATGGGTAATAGTCAACAGGTTTATGAAGCAAGCACACTTTATTCCTGTCAAAAATACTATTAAGGCACACCAAATGGAAACTCTCTTCATATTACAAATTTTCAAACACCCTGGATGGCCAATATCCATCGTGTTAGATAGAGATCCTAGAATGACCAGTAATTTTTGGAAAGGTCTCTTTAAAAATCTAGGAACAAAATTGAATTTCTATTCGGCCTCACCGACAAACGGATGGCCAAAGTGAGATAGCAAATCTAAGACTTGTGCTACTGAAGTAGATAAATGCTCACAATGGGAAAATTAATTACCTCTTATAGAGTATGCATACAATAATACACTCCATACTTCTATGGGAAAAGCACCTTTCAAAATCATTGAGGGAAGACCTAAAACTCCCTTGCTACTTAAAGTACATGGGAAGATCTTCCTTGTCGATGAGTATAGCCGTGACCTACAAGAATATTTTCAAAAGATTAAGGAGGCTATATCCATCCCTCAACAAAGACAAAAAGCTGTTACTGACAAGCACAAAGGGCCCTTAACGTTCAAAGAAAATGATTGGGTCTTACTTAAGTTTCCCAAGGCTCAATTGAGGCAAACAATGGGCAAAAATCCTACGGACCATCAAAATTATTATGCTAAGCTAGCAAAAAGATACTATGGTCCTTTCCAAATCTTGAAGCCCATCAATGATATGGCTTATCAACTCAAGCTCTCCAACCATTGGCTCATACACAATGATTTTCATGTGAGCCTACTTAAGCCCTACAAAGGAGAGCCACCAAGTGAACCAATTATTGAAAACGCTCCCGAAATTGAAGACTAAGAAGTGGTGCTACAACCCGAAGCTATCCTTCGGAATCAAGACAAGGTACTACAACATGGTAAGGTTATTTGATGGTATCTTATTAAGTTCAAAAATTATCCTTTTGAAGATGCTAGATGGATGCAAGGAAAACAGCTTAAGGATAGTATCAACCTTGTCAATGCTTACAATGCTACATTAGAGTAAACCAATGTCCAAATTTCTTTTAAATGACCAATGTTTTTGTCTTATAAGACTAGTTCTCTTTTTATTGTGCACAAATTTAAATAGTATACATGCTTAGAATCATGTTTGTGATGACGACGTCTCTCAAACACCAAGTAGAATTTGTCACTCTACTTGGGAGAATGAAATGGACTAACGAGCAGACATGCTTGCGGCAACTATGTCTCCTAAGAACCAAATGGATTAGTCATCCATCTTGGAAAGATGTCGTAGGGTCAAAAGGGATCCTCTATCCGCTAAGAAAGATTGACTAATGACTAAGGCTTTATCTCTTCTACCTCGAGGACGACTATGATTTCAAGAGAGAGGTAATGTCGTAAAAATCTAATTTTATCTAACCAACCCAAATGATTTTCTCATATTAAGCTAATCATTTAATGTGGGAGAATAGATTGGAACAAGGGTTAGAATACAGACACGTGCTTTTGAGTCTATCTCAACGGGACCAATGGTAAATGGACCCAAATGAGAGATGATCTGTCAAAGAGAAAGGTTAGCTAATGGAGATTTAAGACCTTAGGGTTAGCTTCATTAAAGACCTCCAAAGGTTATTGTCAAAAGTCCTTTCACCTTAGGTAAGCTAGGGGCTGAGCTTAAGGTGGGAACTTGGCCCAAGCTTGAGGTGCTTGTCGTGCTTGCTGACTAAGGTGCTTGAGTTGCTTGGCGTGCTTGATGATTAAGGTGTTTGAGGTGCTTGTCATGCTTGCTATGGCTAAGGTGCTTGAGGTGGTTGTCGTGCTTGCCAACTAGGGAGCTTGATATGCTTGTGCGAACATTACCCAAGTTTGAGGTGTTTTGACATGCTTGCTGACTAAGGTGCTTGAGGGTAAGGTGTTCCACAAAGTCAAAAACTATCCCTACAAGGAGGGGGCAATCCCTACAAGAGGGGGCTAGAGAGAGAACACACACACCCTCACACAAGGCAAGCTTGGTACAAAGAAAGCATTTAGGACACTTGTCAAGCTCTTCTTCATGTTGCCCTCATGGTGTGCCTAAAGCCTATTGGTTGGCCTCTGAAGGGGTCCAATGATAAATTAGCTAATTTAATTAATTGTTTTAACATTTATCAAGTCCTCTCTCTCAAAGGGGAAAAGGGGACACTTGTCCCAAGGCTACCTTTGTTGCTTGATATGCCCCTTGTGATTGGCTAGGCCTAGAGAGGTCCAATGATCTTCAAGAAAGAGCTAGAAGGGGGGGTCGACCAAAGCAAGAGAGGGGGTATACCCCCCCCCCCCCCCCCCCCCCCCCCCCCCACACACACACACACTTTGGTACTATAAATACTTTAGGTTCTTTTTCCCTCCTTCTATATAATCCCCCCCCCCCCCCCCCCCCCCCTTAGCACTCATTAAAAAAACAAATGGGATACTGACTCACAACATGCCACTTATGGGCTATGGGACTATGCCCTTGCATAAAAATTATCTCTCCTGGAAAAATGAGCGTGAGTGAAATGCCGGGCTCTCATTACATGTGGTAGGAGGCCTGCGCATCCTGACTATGGATCTCCCCTTGCAAGGCTTTCAGTGCATCACTTGATGACACTACACAGCATGGCAGCTTGCCTCTCTCATCGATCACGCTCAAGAACATGCAGTCCAACCTCTATAAATAAGGTGAGGGTGCACCTTGCCCCTCACTTAGCCTGTGTGTATTTTTTGTTGTTCTGACTAAAGGCGGTGTACCGTTTGCTTCACTGTTCGAGCTATGGAGCTCACTGCTCAAACTACTCAAGTTTTCTTCTAGGCCTTTTTACCTCACGCCTGTGTTTGAGAAAAAATCTTTGTACGTTGGTTATTTGTTGCTTCTAGTAGAAAAACATGTGGTTGGTATTGCTTACATTAGCTCTCATAGCATGCAGTAGCGTTAAACTATATACGAACAATCAAATTTTTTTTAATAGGGGGTTCTACTTTACTGGTTTGTTTCGGCAGAACTCTGCATAAACTGGTTTTTTGAACAGAAATCCGATGTGGCCCTTGGATATTGTAGCAAGGCATTTGATTGCTAAAGACCACACCTATCTCTTGAGTTCTATAGGCTTGGCTCAAGCTGCTGCAGGTCTTGACGATTACCGACCTAACTAAGGTTTTTTTTTTAAAAAGAGAGGGCTCTGTTTTAGCCGATACAGGTTTTTTTGGCTCTGTTTTAGCCGACACAGGTGTTTTTGCAGGCCTAACATTAGCCGCACACTACAATTTTTGTGTGTGATGACTAATCACCGGGGATTATGAAGGTAAGTATATAGATAATACATTTTAGCTTTGGCCTGAAGCTAAGGCTGGTGATTTATAACCGCACTAGATATGAATGGAACCTTGGGTTTTTGAAAATCTATTTTTAATAAAAAATGGTGATGAATTTGTGTCCGACACCTGCACGGATACGTATGGTTTTTCTTTTTGATGAACTATGGCAACACTTGGACTTCTGCACAATACTTTCCCTCATGATTTCATACGAGGAGAAGGTGTTGGGGTTATCTTAGCCCATATAGCACCCATGGTGGCAGAAACTTGAAAGTATGTTAACTAAAACAGGGCTGAACACTACCGAAGTGTATGGAATGCTAAGGACTTAATAAGAAACTTGAAGTTTGAAGGTAAGTATAGGGTTGCTACTGTTAGTTTAAGAATATCTACCGAGCTATGGAGAAATCTTGGGAGGTTGAAGGTAAATATACGGTTGGTACTCTCAGCCTTGGCATAAATACCGAGCAATGGCTCGTGACATTAGGTTCCACTTCGTAAAGATGGAGTTTTTCGATACTCTATTGATTAGTAAGTATAAGGTTGCTACTATGGGCTTGAGAATAGCTACCGAGCTATGGCTAAACAAGTAAACCTCACTATTTTTTTTAAATTCTCTAAAGAGAACTCTTGATGTTATGATTCTTGGTGGACTTCACCACTCAGATTATAAGGTAGATTGTACCACTTATTTTGGAAAGACTCCTAAACATACAAATTCTAATAAATGACCTAGCTTGTCTAAAGTAATTAAATTCTGTAAGATAGACATGTATAACAACTGATATGGTCCATTGATACCTGTAAAACACATCCAAGGCTAACTGAATTTTTGTCTTGTTTGGATGGATGCAGGTAAGGACTCTGTCTCATCTTGGAGGGTTTTCTTTTCTTTGGCAAGCAACCTTACTGTAATGAAATACCCACTGAGGAACGGGGAAGTTCTTTTACTACCAATCTTACTGAAAGAGGATCTCTTTCCTACAATCATTGTACCTAAATAATTCTGATACTGAGTTATTTTTGTACATATCAGTTCATTATTCCTTGGCAAGCTGTCTTCTCAATGTAAAAATTCAATTATGTCTTATTAGTTAAGATTTAAACAGCTACACACACATCCTATACATAAGGTTTCTTCTTTTCGGGGGAAACTAGGATGCTGGCCTAGGAAATTATCTTAGGAATGGAGCTCTAAATTGGACCCATAGTCTGTAAATCCTTCATTGGTAGACTGGTGTTAGGTGGCCCCTTTTAGACTCTTTTTTTGGTTCCCTGCTCACGGCTACCATAATCTCTGACTTTGCCGGTTGAAGGTTTGCAGGACCAAAAAGACTTTACAATATAGACACTTTGCTAATTTTTATGTCACCTCTGTTGCAGGACTACTCACGTTATACAATGAGAGCTCGCGTGAGTACTAATCACAACCCTAAGAATCATGCAAAGATTCTTGATCAGATTAAGCTTTACCTTAAAGACCATACACCAAAGGATGCCTTGGCTACTAGAACTAGAGCTTTCCTTGCTAGGAGAGCCAAATTATGTATCACATACTATGGGAAGAAAAAGTAAACCTGACCTCACTGTTTTTGCAGACTCTTGCTTTATCTCAAGGATTGGAACTTACCTCGGAGCCCCTCTCCGTGGCCTCCTCTTTGCTCCTCAGATGTATTAGCAGTTTGGATACTTCACAACTTATTTATGATTCAGCTCTTGTTTCGGACAAAAGACTATCTGTCTTGCATATGTTGTCATTTAATGATTGGGTAAAAATTCTAGCTACATTGGACAAAGACCCCCTAGAAGGTGTTAATTTGCTATCCCAATATATTGCCCAACTTCCTGTCCTTGCTTCACAATACCAGAAAGAGCTTGCCCTGTTTCTCCTCATCTAAAGATGAGCTGTCAAAATTCCTTAGAAAACTCTGTGGCCTTAACCCCTCGTTTGTCTGCACCCCAAATACCTCCTCCATCTCTCCAAATGGTGGCATTTTCTGTCGAGATAGTGCAGCACTAGAAGCAGTAAAAGAATTTCAAAATAATCTTTGCTCTCGCAATGATGTTAACCTCTCCCTATGGGCTTCTCTTGCTCACCACTTATGTGTAACATTTACCTGGCTTTTTTTGAATACAGATGGTGTCTTAAGAACATGGAAGCGAACCATAAAATATTTCCACTATTCAATCATACTTTTAGATATATGGATGACCTACTTAGTATTAACAATAGATTATTCTCTCCTGAGATTGATCTATTCTACCCCCACTGCCTAAGAATTGAGCCTACTTTCCTCCCAAAAAATTCGACTCTTGGGGACTTTTGCAAATAAGCCCAATTTCTTAACCTTTCGATATCCCTTCACTCCCCATCTACAGGTGGATATGACCTTAGATTTATCTGGAGAAAGGATCTTCTTAAGCTGCCTCACATAGAATTCATCAAAAGAAATAGCAATAGGCCATACAAAGCCTCTATCCGCTCCTGTATTGGCCTTCTTTACTTAATCTACTACTCTTCATCTACCCCCTCCTTGGCCTGGGAAGAAATTTCTGTACTGTTAAAAAATAATGCCATAACGGATTTAATCACAATTAGATCCGTAACACCATCGTTCAAGCTCTCATTCGGCATAATTGGCCTGGACTATTATTCCAAAAAGAGAGTCTCATCTCTCTCATAAGGTAGTAGGCCCATACACAATGGGCCTTCTACCGAGCCATTGTGTGTGGTGCCTGGGTTAGGGCGAGTACACACACACACACACACACACACACACACACACACACACACACTTTGGTACTATAAATAATTTATGTTCTTTTTCCCTCCTTTAATATAATCCCCCCCCCCCGTTTAGCACTCATTAAAACAACAGATGGGATACTGACTCACAACATGCCACTTATGGGCTATGGGACTATGCCCTTGCATAACCATTGTCTGTCCTGGAGAAATGAGCATGAGTGAAACGCCGGGCTCTCATTACATGTGGTAGGCGGCCTGCGCATCATGGCTATGGATCTCCCCTTGCAAGGCTTTCTCTCCATCACTTGATGACACTACACAGCAGGGCAGCTTGCCACTCTCATCGATCACGCTCAGGAACATGCAGTCCAACCTCTATAAATAAGGTGAGGGCGCACCTTGCCCCTCACTTAGCCTGTGTGTATTTTTTGTTGTTTTGACTAAAGGCGATGTACCGTTTCCATACTGTTCGAGCTATGGAGCTCACTGCTCAAACTACTCAGGTTTTCTTCTAGGCTTTTTTACCTCACGCCTGTGTTTGAGAAAAAATCTTTGTACGTTGGTTATTTGTTGCTTCTAGTAGCAAAACATTTGGTTGGTACTGCTTACATTAGCTCTCATAGCATGCAGTAGCGTTAAACTGTATACGAAGAATCAATTTTTTTTTTTAATAGGGGGTTCTACTTTACTGGTTTGTTTCGGCAGTACTCTCCGTAAACTGGTTTTTTGATAGAAATCCGCTGTGGCCCTTAGATATTGTAGCAAGGCATTTGATTTCTAAAAAGCAGACCTAATTGGAATTATTAGAAAGATTGGGGGATTTACTGTCGACTGGTATTTTGAAAAAAAAACTGTGCATCATGTATCTCTTGGGTTCTCTTGGCTTGGATCAAGCTGCTGCAGGTCTTGATGATTGCCGGCCTAACTAAGGTTTTTTTTCAAAAAAAGAGAGGGCTCTGTTTTAGCCGATACAGTTTTTTTTGGCTTTGTTTTAGCCGACACAGGTCTTTTTGCAAGACTAACATTAGCCGGACAGTACAATTTTTGTGTGTGATGACTAATCACTTGGGATTATGAAGGTAAGTATATAGCTAATACATTTTAGCTTTGGCTTGAAGCTAAGGCTGGTGATTTATAACCACACTGGATATGAATGTAACCTTGGGTTCATGAAAACCTATTTTTAATAAAAAATGGTGATGAATTTCTGTCCGACACCTGCACGGATACATATGGTTTTTCTTTTTGATGAAGTATGGCAACACTTGGACTTCTACACAATACTTTCCCTCATGATTTGATATGAGGAGAAGGTGTTGGGGTTATCTTAGCGCATCTAGCACCCATGGCAGCGGAAACTTGAAAGTATTTTAACTAAAACAGGGCTGAACACTACCGAATTGTATGGGATGCTAAGGACTTAATAAGAAACTTGAAGTTTGAAGGTAAGTATATGGGGATTACTCTCAGCTTTGGCATAAAATGCTGGACTTTGGCTCATGACATAAAGTTCCACGTGAAAGAAATGGGGTAGATACTCTATTTTGATTGGTAAGTATACGGTTGCTACTATTAGTTTAAGAATAGCTACCGAGCTATGGAGAAATCTTGGGAGGTTGAAGGTAAGTATATGGCTGGTACTCTCAGCCTTGGCATAAATACCGAGCTATGGCTCGTGACATGAGGTTCCACTTGGTAAAGATGGAGTTTTTCGATACTCTATTGATTAGTAAGTATAAGGTTGCTACTATGGGCTTAAGCATAGCTACCGAGATATGGCTAAACAAGTTAACCTCACTATTTTTTTTAAATTCTCTAAAGAGAACTCTTGATGTTTGGATTCTTGGTGGACTTCACCACTCAAATTGGAAAGTAGATTATACCACTGATTTTGGAAACATTGCTAAACATACAAATTCTAATAAATGACCTAGCTTGTCTAAAGTAATTAAGTTCTGTAAGATGGACATGTATAACAACTGATATGGTCCATTGATACCTGTAAAACACATCCAAGGCTAACTGAATTGTTGTCTTGTTTGGATGGATGCAAGTAAGGACTCTGTCTTATCTTGGAGGATTTTCTTTTCTTTGGCAAGCAACCTTACTGTAGTGAAGTACCCAATGAGGAACGGGGAAGTCCTTTTACTACCAATCTTACTGAAAGAGGATCTCTTTCCTACAATCATTGTACCTAAATAATTCTGATACTGAGTTATTTTTGTACATATCAGTTCATTATTCCTTGGCCAGCTGTCTTCTCAATGTAAAAATTCAATTATGTCTTATTAGTTAAGATTTAACCAGCTACACACACATCCTATACATAAGGTTTCTTCTTTTTGGGGGAAACTAGGATGCTGGCCTAGGAAATTATCTTAGGAATGGAGCTCTAAATTGGACCCATAGTCTGTAAATCCTTCATTGGTAGACTGGTGTTAGGTGGCCCCTTTTAGACTCTTTTTTTGGTTCCCTGCTCACGACTACCATAGTCTCTGACTTTGCCGGTTGAAGGTTTGTAGGACCAAAAAGACTTTACAATATAGACACTTTGCTAATTTTTATGTCACCTCTGTTGCAGGACTGCTCACGTTATAGAATGACACCTCGCATAAGTACTAATCACAACCCTGAGAATCATGCAAAGATTCTTGATCAGATTAAGCTTTACCTTAAAGACCATACACCAGAGGATGCCTTGGCTACTAGAACTAGAGCTTTCCTTGCTAGGAAGGCCAAATTATGTATCACATACTATGGAAAGAAAAAGTAAACCCGACCTCACTATTTTTGTAGACTCTTGCTTTATCTCAAGGATTGGAACTTACCTCGGAGCCCCTCTGTGTGGCCTCTTGTTTGGTCCTCAGATGTATTAGCAGTTTGGATGCTTCACAGCTTATTTATGATTCAGCTCTTGTTTCGGACAAAAGACTATCTGTCTTGCATATGTTGTCATTTAATGACTGGGTAAAAATTCTGGCTACATTGGACAAAGACCCCCTAGAAGGTGTTAATCTGCTATCCCAATATATTGCCCAACTTCTTGTCTTTGCTTAGCAATACCAGCAAGAGCTTGGCCTGTTCTCCTCATCTGGAGATGAGCTGTCAAACTTCCTTAGAAAACTCTGTGGGCTTAACCCCTCATTTGTCTGCACCTTAAATACCCCCTCCATCTCTCCAACTGGTGGAATTTTTTGTTGAGATAGTGCAGCACTAGAAGCAGTAAAAGAATTGCAAAATAATCTTTGCTCTCTCAATGATGTTAACCTCCTTGAGATGGTACCAAAATCCTCAAAAGTCTTTCCTGTCTTACCAATAAGACAAATAGAAATCGAATCTCTCAGAGTTGACCATTAACTGTGGGTTCTACCAAACAAAGCCTTCCTGGATCCTATTCTTGGTGAAACCTGGGTATACTTGGCCAACCTTCCCGCCTCAACCGTGGAAGACTGTAAACTCAAGATTCTTAAAGGTGGGCAGTTCTTGGACAAGGGAGAACTGATTAAAGCCCCCTTTAACCTTCATCTCATCGACCACTCCAAATGCCCCTCAAATGCTGGATTGTACATACGTACTAAGGGTAGCATGGAATTTTCAAAAAGTAACCCAGATTTCTACACAGAATCCATCTGGAATATCTTTTGCCCCTATGTGAAATGTGCCTGCAGATTTCTTGACCCCAAAGCTACCTGTGAATCAAGCATCATGTGGTTTGATCATGCAATATGGTATATCCTCAACCATTTGGATGTGTTATTCCCAGAGAAACCAATCGACTTTCATCTATCCCTCATCTGCTCATGGCTAGGTGGACAGGCTAAGCAGATTGTGATTACACAAATTGCCTTTAATATCTTCCGTGGTGTTATGCATGAAATTCTGAAAGAGCTTAAAGCTGATGAGCCCCGTCTATACCTCACCACTTATGCTAACTTCAAAGGGGTCAAGTTCATCACTAATCTGCTTAAACCTTGTATTGAAGATGATGATTCTCCTGCTATGAAAAGAGCTAACTCTTTGGCGTCTCCCAACTCTTTCACCTCGTTTTTTACACCTAGCTCCTCATCTAATCGAGGAAAGTCTCGTAGCTTTACAAGAGGGAGAGGCAGATTCCCTGCAACAATCAGAAACTTACCTAAAATCTAACCCATGAATATATTGCAGGTCTCTACAAACCCATGTGGAAGAAAAGTTCTCAGCAACAAAGAAGTGGTGCTATCTACATACACTGTTTGTTTCACAATATACTTCTCGATTGGATCTTACCAAAAAGTCTTTTTTGTGAGTGCTTCGACTTGTTTTTTGGGAATCATAAACTGCTTGACAATATTCTCATAGGATGGAAATACCATCATCCTATAAAAGGATTAGTTTTAAATAATGACTTTCTTAGACAAGAGACAATCCCTTACTGTACATGCATTCAATATGCCTCATTCTGCAGGGATTTTGAAAAATTTGGTAACCATGTCTGTACTCAGGAGGACCTCAGCATTATCGATAATGTCACAATATGTAAGTTACTGGCCAAAGGACTCAATCACATACCCAACTATTCAAAAAACCCTTACCTTGCCCTATCAAGTTTACTTAGCTGCTCATAGTGAAGGAATGCTTCCTTCATAAAATTTCTCTACTTCCTAGGAAGTGGCTTTCTTCTGATAGTTCTTGGCTTACACCTTAACTAGCTTTTGATTTTCAACTAATCTCAGATAAATGGCTTGTGGTTGGGCTTGACAAAGGCTCCAACTATCCTACTATTATGTGCAAATACCTTGCTTGGAAAGCAGCCCGAGATTGAGTATTAGGGAAAGAATTCTGTCATACTAACAAAACACCACAAGATATCTCTAACAAGATCTCTAAACATTTAGGACAACTTGGTTACTCTATTAGTAACATCAGATTACCAGTACTATTTCCTACATATAAATTCCACAAACATAAATTCTGATGGATATCTGATGCCTCTAGCTGTATCTTCACAGATACCACCAAAAATATTACTCTTTGCCTTGATAATATTCTCACAGAATTTGAACTCATTTGTGCAGAGAAGCAGAAAATTTGCAAGGCTTTTCTAAATATCCAATACAATCCCTTCTGGCTAACAAAAAATGCTACAGAAGTCACACTCAACCTTCCTCAACATATCTTCTACATCTTTACAGCAGAAGCTGATATTACACAATGCTATGAAAACATTCCACTTAGTGGGGATCTTGGCCTTAAGACTGTTTTAGCCAAGGTTATTAATTTAGCCTTTACCAATGCTAAAAAAAGAAAGCATCATTTTATCTCCCTAGCCAAGAAACCTAGATGGATTCAAGCATCTCACTCCATACACCCTCTACACTTCAATGAAAAAAAACTTTGCTCCTATATTTTTTGGCTGTTGAATAACTGCACTATTATTGCAGGCGGTTGCTGCTTTAATCAATGCCTTGGCATCCCTATGGGCTTCTCTTGCTCACCACTTATGTGTAACATTTACCTGGCCTTTTTTGAATATAGATGGTGTCTTAAGAACATGGAAGCGAACCATAAAATACTTCCACTATTCAATCATACTTTTAGATATATGGATGACATGCTTAGTATTAACAACAGATTATTCTCTACTGAGATTGATCTAATATACCCCCACTGCCTAAGAATTGAGCCTACTTTCCTCCCAGAAAATTCGACTCTTGGGGACTTTTGCAAATCAGCCCAATTTCTTAACCTTTCAATATCCCTTCACTCCCCATCTACAGGTGGATATGACCTTAGATTTATCTGGAGAAAGGATCTTCTTAAGCTGCCTCACATAGAATTCATCAAAAGAAATAGCAATAGGCCATACAAAGCCTCTATCTACTCCTGTATTGGCCTTCTTTACTTAATCTGCTACTCTTCATCTACCCCCTCCTTGGCCTGGGAAGAAATTCTGTACTAGTTAATAAATACTGCCATAACGGATTTAATCACAATCAGATCCGTAACACCATCATTCAACCTCTCATTTGGCAGAATTGGCCTGGACTATTATTCCAAAAAGAGAGTCTCATCTCTCTCATAAGGTAGTAGGCCCATACACAATGGGCCTACTACTGAGCCATTGTGTGTGGTGCCTGGGTTAGGGCGGGTACACACACACACACACACACACACACACACACACACACACACACACACACACACACACACACACACACACACACACACACACACACACACACACACACACACACACACACACACACTTTGGTACTATAAATAATTTATGTTCTTTTTCCCTCCTTTTATATAATCCCCCCCCCCCCCCCCCGTTTAGCACTCATTAAAACAACAGATGGGATACTGACTCACAACATGCCACTTATGGGCTATGGGACTATGCCCATTGTCTGTCCTGGAGAAATGAGCGTGAGTGAAACGCCGGGCTCTCATTACATGTGGTAGGCGGCCTGCGCATCATGGCTATGGATCTCCCCTTGCAAGGCTTTCTCTCCATCACTTGATGACACTACACAGCAGGGCAGCTTGCCACTCTCATCGATCACGCTCAGGAACATGCAGTCCAACCTCTATAAATAAGGTGAGGGCGCACCTTGCCCCTCACTTAGCCTGTGTGTATTTTTTGTTGTTCTGACTAAAGGCGATGTACCGTTTCCATATTGTTCGAGCTATGGAGCTCACTGCACAAACTACTCAGGTTTTCTTCTAGGCTTTTTTACCTCACGCCTGTGTTTGAGAAAAAATCTTTGTACGTTGGTTATTTGTTGCTTCTAGTAGCAAAACATTTGGTTGGTACTGCTTACATTAGCTCTCATAGCATGCAGTAGCGTTAAACTGTATACGAAGAATCAATTTTTTTTTTAATAGGGGGTTCTACTTTACTGGTTTGTTTCGGCAGTACTCTCCGTAAACTGGTTTTTTGACAGAAATCCGCTGTGGCCCTTAGATATTGTAGCAAGGCATTTGATTTCTAAAAAGCAGACCTAATTGGAATTATTAGAAAGATTGGGGGATTTACTGTCGACTGGTATTTTGAAAAAAAACTGTGCATCATGTATCTCTTGGGTTCTCTTGGCTTGGATCAAGCTGCTGCAGGTCTTGATGATTGCCGACCTAACTAAGGTTTTTTTTCAAAAAAAGAGAGGGCTCTGTTTTAGCCGATACAGTTTTTTTTGGCTTTGTTTTAGCCGACACAGGTCTTTTTGCAAGACTAACATTAGCCAGACAGTACAATTTTTGTGTGTGATGACTAATCACTTGGGATTATGAAGGTAAGTATATAGCTAATACATTGTAGCTTTGGCCTGAAGCTAAGGTTGGTGATTTATGACCGCACTGGATATGAATGGAACCTTGGGTTTTTGAAAACGTGTTTTTTTAATCAAAAATGGTGATGAATTTGTGTCCGACACTTGCACGGATACGTCTAGTTTTTCTTTTTGATGAACTATGGCAACACTTGGACTTCTGCACTGTACTTTCCCTCATGATTTCATATGAGGAGAAGGTGTTGGGGTTATCTTAGCCCATCTAGCACCCATGGCGGCAGAAACTTGAAAGTATCTTAACTAAAACATGGATGAACACTACCGAACTGAATGGGATGCTAAGGACTTAATAAGAAACTTGAAGTTTGAAGGTAAGTATATGGGGATTACTCTCAGCTTTGGCATAAAATACTGGCCTTTGGCTCATGACATAAAGTTCCACGTGAAAAAAATGGGGGTGATACTATATTTTGATTGGTAAGTATATGGTTGCTATTGTTAGTTTAAGAATAGCTACCGAGCTATGGAGAAATCTTGGGAGGTTGAAGGTAAGTATATGGCTGGTACTCTCAGCCTTGGCATAAATACCGTGCTATGGCTCCTGACATGAGGGTACACTTGGTAAAGATGGAGTTTTTCGATACTTTATTGATTAGTAAGTATAAGGTTGCTACTATGGGCTTAAGCATAGCTACCGAGCTATGGCTAAACAAGTAAACCTCACTATTTTTTAAATTCTCTAAAGAAAAGTCTTGATGTTTGGATTCTTGGTGGACTTCACCACTCAGAATTGAAGGTAGATTGTACCACTGATTTTGGATAGACTGCTAAACATACAAATTCTAATAAATAACCTAGCTTGTCTAAAGTAATTAAATTCTGTAAGATGGACATGTATAACAATTGATATGGTCCATTGATACCTGTAAAACACATCCAAGGCTAACTGAATTTTTGTCTTGTTTGGATGGATGCAGGTAAGGACTCTGTCTTATCTTGGAGGATTTTCTTTTCTTTGGCAAGAAACCTTACTGTAATGAAGTACCCACTGAGGAACGGGGAAGTTCTTTTACTACCAATCTTATTGAAAGAGGATCTCTTTCCTACAATCATTGTACCTAAATAATTCTGAAATTGAGTTATTTTTGTACATATCAGTTCATTATTCCTTGGCCAGCTGTCTTTTGAATGTAAAAATTCAATTGTCTTATTAGTTAAGATTTAAACAGCTACACACACACACACACACACACACACACACACACACACACACACACACACACACACACACACACACACACACACACACACACACACACACACACACACACACACTCATTGTGCCGAGTGCAAAGTGCAAGAGCTCCATCATCTGCTTCTCCAAGCTAGTAGAGAAGTTGAGAGAGTACACCAACACTCTTGGCTATGAAATGCAAATGCAACCAAGAGCCATGCTTCAATGCTTACGCTTGCCATTTTCTCCATCTTCATCACTATGCTATTATGTATGCTAGTAAGAAGAGTGATGATAAGTGAAGAACTAGTTCTTTCTCCTATGAAATGTTTCTTCTTCCTCTTGGCTACCCTCATTCCCCGCTAGCTCTCTCCACCTTCAAAAGTGTTTGAGGCCTTGAGATAGTTAATGCTTTTTGGAAAGTTTATGTTATTCTCGTGATGCATGAAGATTTCCAACTTCATTGCATCACCTGGAACACAAAGATTGTATTGTATCAAGTCTCTCTTGTATTGTATTGTATTCTCGTGATGCATGAAGATTTCCAACTTCATTGCATCACCTGGAACACAAAGATTGTATTGTATCAAGTCTCTCTTGATGGGAGAATATATAATACAAATGCCTATTGGGGGGGACCAGCTACAAATAAATCCGGTCCTCAACTGTTGTCACGTTCTTTAAACTCTCTCTCTTGCAAAAGTATTGTTTATGCGAAGTTAACTAAATACTATGTTTATGTTGCTATCATCAATTAAGTTCACCCTCTATGCTCGCAAAGTATTCTCACAAAAGTACTTTCTTTAATTTCTAATTCCGCTACTCTCAAAGTACATAGGACATTTCTATTACATGATACCTTCTTTTGCACCTTTGTTGAAGGTGGAATGATAGGTTCATCCTTGGAGCTTTCAGTCACTCGCTTTGGGGCCATCGTATCACGAAAGAGAGAAGGAAATTTTTGCTGTGAAAAGGAGAGTTGTGGTTTCCTTACTTGCCGAGAAAATTGTAGAGAGAGAGAGAGAGAGAGAGAAGGAGAGTTGTGGTTTCCTTGCTTGCCGAGAAAATTGTAGAGAGAGAGAGAGAGAGAGAGAGAGAGAGAGAGAGAGAGAGAGAGAGAGAGAGAGAGAGAGAGAGAGAGAGAGAGAGAGAGAGAGAGAAATAACTCAACAATCCGAGAGACAACACGATGGTGGTAGAGATGGAGATAGATTGAGGATGAGAGGTTGAGAGAGAGAGAGGTTGAGGGAGAGAAGGTAACTCTGACATTATGGCAATAGAGCTTCCGCTTCTAAGAACTTTTGTGTGTGTGTCTTGAAACTGAGGAAGAGGGGCCTTTATATAGGCTCCCAAGAGCCAAAAGCACAAGCTAAGAATAGCGAAAACATAGAGATATATTCGCGCGTGTTCATGATTATTTTAATTTTTTTGTTTTTCAGGGCACACATCTCGATGCACGATTTCGAATCTCTTATTTTAAAAAAAGTTTGGCTTCCAAGAAAAGAAGCTCTAATCTTGACTCACTACCCTTTATTCTCTAAAAATACTCCTTCTTTCCTAAAAGACATTTCCTAAAATCTCAAACAAAGAATGTGTATCTCGCTCTTATGAAATCACAAGATTAGTTCTCCTTGCTCAATAAACAATGGGGAAAGAATTGGCTAGAGTCAAGGTGGGAAACAATCGTCAAGAACATTTGGTGCCCTCAATGGCCAGATAGGATGAAGGTTTTTATATGGAAGGTTCTATGGGGAGCCATGACAACTAGAGTAAAGGTCCTTGCTAGGGGAATTGGTGGAGATAGATGCTCTCAATGTAGAATAGCTTGTGAAGATCTTTCCCACCTGTTCAAGGAGTGTCCATCAATCTGTGGACTTGCAGGCAAGATTTGCAAATGGGTCCAAAAAACCTGGAAAATAGGATTCTTCATGAACGATCTCTTCTTGGGCGGAAAGATGTTCAAGTGTCATACACTGCTCATTGCTACACAAATCATGAGGTATTGCTACTTTAAATACATTTGGAAGGCAAGGAACGATCAAATTTTTGAGAACTCTCTCGAGGTAGCTAAGTTTGTGGAGACAGTCCAAGAAAGCAGGGTGACGATCAACGCCATTGGAAAGCAAAAGAACTCAAAAGAGTGGAGCAGGACCCTCGGGGCTACTGTAATGGAGGTGCAAATGTGAATGTGTGGGTTCATCCATTGTCAAGGGGTGGCACCCCCATCAGTCGATGTATCTAGAATCCAAAGAAGTGGTCATGGCTCATCATGAGCATGACAATAATTTGTAATTTTTGGATATGGTAATATAATCCACTCACC
The DNA here is from genome assembly GCF_014529385.1 of Adiantum capillus-veneris. Taxonomy (NCBI): domain Eukaryota; kingdom Viridiplantae; phylum Streptophyta; class Polypodiopsida; order Polypodiales; family Pteridaceae; genus Adiantum; species Adiantum capillus-veneris. The sequence continues at coordinate 80,908,823 of NC_140955.1, read as the reverse complement.
CATTGTGAGTTTTGCAAAAAAAAAAAAAGGTTTCCCATATGAACCTATAGTTTCCAAGTGAATAAGATCCATAATTAATAGTTTCAGAGTCCGATTTCTGATCCGATCGTTTTGTTGGAACATTTTATGACTTAACAAAATTCAAACCTTATGCACTTTTGCAAGTAAATGAAATAGTTTTATTGAAAAATGTTGGGTACATTCCACAACCTGCATGCGGCCCTTACTAAACCATCCTCTGGAAACTTTGAATGCCCAAAATACAACCTTCACAAACATGCTTATAAGGTGATTCAAGAGGTGATAAAGAAGAAACCATATCAGTTTTTGGAAACACAGTAAATTGACAAAATTGAGATGCCCAAAATGTGCATGCCAAGTTTTGCATCTGAAGCAGCCTTTGAATCACAACTGCATCTGTAAAATTTTTCCCACACTTGTCATACAAAGTGAGCTTATATATCCTACGACACACATTAGGAAAAATTTGGGCTCTCAAAGGGGCCCTATAAGGAGGTTTGACTTTGCCTCTTTGCCTCTCTTGTCCAAAGTGGGCAACCTGGTGAAGTACATAAACGCTTTGTCAAAACCCTATCAACCAACATATCATTGGAAAGATCTTAAAAAGTAGGTTCTAAATCCCCAAACTTTTACAAACTTGGAGTTGATTTGTAGAAGTTATGGCCTCCCCACTGAAGCTGAAATATGGGGAGAGATTCCATTTATAAGACGGAGCTGTCACATTAAAAAATGGAATCTTCTAAAATATAAGGAATCTAATGGCATGCTATATATCAATGGATAGATATTGATGAGTATATTCTAAATCCAAAAGGCCTAATAAATTTTGATTTCATTTGTAAAAATTTTACCATGCACCCGTTTTGGACAAGAGGGAGCAGGTCAAAGTCCTTATATGGGACATTTAAGAGTCCCTAATGACATTCTAGATGCAGCTATTTCATCACTAAAATTGAGATAATGAACTGTACATTTGTCATCCACAATTGATAAAACCAAGTCTTGCAAATGTAAATATAGACAAAAGCTTCTTTTTGTTCTTGGGTAAATAAAGTGCATCAACAATTGTGAAAGAACTACCATTTGTAGCAGTTAGCACAACTGTGAAAGAAATGAGGAAAGAACTATCATTTACATCACTTAGCACAATAATTTCAGCACCCTTGACTAGATAAGAGGCGTTGTTGGCACAAGTGATCACACGAGGGACATACTTGAGAGAGGTAAACAAGTCACAATGTGAAGTAATGTGCTTTGTAGCACCAATATCAAAGTACCACCATGTGAATCTGTAGCAATTGACATACACGAATCAAGGACAAAAAGATCATAAGTACATTTTTCACTAAATTCACACTTTTCATCTACATCAACATCACAATCTCCATTCCTAGAAGATTCTATAATAGATGTACTTGTAGTGGATCTAGCCTCTTTCTTGTTGGCCTCTTTTGCCTTGAAGTTAGGACATTGCTTTATCAAGTGATCATTAGCCTTGCAATAATGGAAATTTATCATCTTCTTCCCATTTTTACCATAATTCCCAAATGAGGTGCTGGTAGTGGAAGAATTAGAAACATGTGATTTTCTACTCATTGAAGAACCATGAGAGGTGGCTACATTGCTATTACCACCTTTTCTTTGAGCATCAACAAAGCCTGCTCAACTGCACGTCACCCTATTTTTTCTTGAAAGTGGTTCTTGCAATAGAAACGTGCATAATGCATCAAACTTGATAGCTTGAGGGTTTCCTTGGGTCATAAGTCTCCAAGTACTAGCAAAAATCTGGTAAGAGTCTGTCAATGCATCAAGAATGATCTACCAAGTGAACTGTAAAAAATGACCACCTATAGAAATGAGTTGCTCATTAATATCCTTGATAACAGGAAGGAAAGTGTCCATGTCATCTTCCTCTTGCATAATCTTTGACTCAAGCTCTTTATGCAACAATGCACTTTTAGCCTCATTGCAACTTACATAAAGATCAACCAAAGTATCCCAAGCTTGTTTTGCTGATTTTGTTGAGCAAATGTGAGGAGCAATAGTCGCTTCACAAATAATGCAATCAATGCATGAGCCTAAGCATGTCTAGCATCCCAACAAGACTACTCAACTGTAGGTAAAGTAACTCTGGCAAAAACAAACTGCCAGAACTTGCAACATCCTCAACAGAGCCTATATCCATAGAAGGCAAATGTACATCAATGCCCTGGAAAACATTTCAAACACCCTTTGACACAAGAATATGTGTCATCATCTAAGCACACATTGGGTAGTTATCCCCATTCAATTTATTCTCAGTAGCAAAAATCTTAAAAACATATGTGTTGTTGTTAGCCATGGCAAGTGACTGCAGCTAATGTGAAAACTGTCTGAAAAGAGGAAAAACAAAGGAGGACTAACACATGCTAAATAGAAAAATCCAAAGACGACTGTAAGAGACCTATTATGTAGAAAATTACACAGACAAAATTTTTGCACAAAAGGACAAAATTGCATGCACATATTTCTTGTAGTGAAAACAAAGGTCAAAATGAGCCCGAATCAAAATTCTAAGCACACCAACCTCTTCAAGCTGCCTCAAAGCATTGATCAACCTACTAGCACTCACCAAAGTTCACCCAATTGAGAGAAAGTGAGCAAACTGGTGTGTTGGCAATGTTGAAGACTATGCCCGTGAGGATGCAACCTGCTCTGATACCAATTGGTGGAATTAGGGTTGCAAGGATGCACATAAAACTTGGAGAAGATAAAGAAGCTCTAGGCACACAATAGAGAGTGTATTGCTTAGTGCATAATAGAAAGATAAGTTAGCCCTAGAATGATGCCCGTATATACAATGCATTGGGGAAAAACTTCCTAGTGAGGGAAAAAATGCCTTGACGGTCCTAAATGTGTTCACACACATGACTACCACATATATGGTAACATGAACCTATTTGGGGTTGCTCTTGGTGCATGCATGTGTATTGTAGGGAAGTAGAGAGAGGAGACAACATAGAAATGGGGGGAACCACACTTTTCAAAAATGTGTGTACGTGTTCCTTTATTGATATATGTGAAGAGGACTAAATAGAGTTAGTAGTTATAGGGCTAGTCATGGGCGGCCGCAATGGCCTTGACCACAACAATCTCCCACTTAAAGACCAATGTGGTTGTAAGTACATATGACTAAATATTGTGTGTAAAATCATGATGCATGACAACTTCACCCTTGTACAACTGTATTCATCCTATACCCATTAACTTGATGCAATGTGAAGATTACTATGTAGCCAAGTTCTTTGTAAGAGAATCCGCTGGGTTGTCATCAGTGTGGATTATGCCACATGGAGAACATAATAGAAAAAGTTTAAGATGTTTACAAAAACTTGAAATGTGAGAAAATTTAGGTAAGTGGATAGGATTTCTTGGAATATGCTTCCTTTGGGTTAGATAGCAAAAGTGAGAGCTTCCTTTTGGGGTTAAGAAATGAACTTTTGGACCCGGTTATTTTTTGAAGGGAGTCTTGAAGGTGCTTTTTGGTGAAATAAATAGAAATTAAGGGGAGGAAAAGGATCCTTTAGATAATTTGATATCTCACTTTCTCTCTCAGTCTCTCTCTCTCTCTCAACTTTTTTTGATGGATGTTTGTGTGTGAGTGTTCACTTTGGAGATGGAGGACAAGGGCAAGCAAGTCCAGAATTGTGAGTGAGTGTGTTGTTTTTTCTTTGGTGTTTGATGATAAGGGAAAACTCGACAACATATCCACAATGGTTGTTTTCTCTATCATATGTCTACATCATCAAGAACCATCCCTGCATAGACTTTTCTATATCTGAGCATTGCATCTATGGCAGATAGATTGGGAACACTTCATTGCCACCCCATGCATGTATGTCTGCAATGTCAATGATGAGCAAGGGATGTAGTCAGGGGAAAGGTGCTCTGACATTTCAAGTGGCACTTTGCCCAAGGTGGGAGACCTTGGAGATGTCTGAGCGAGGAGCAATATTAGGCAAGCAAGAAGATGAGCTAGGGACAATGATGACATGGTGCAAGCTAGAAGATGAATGCAATAGAGAAGAGGAGATGGGGGCAATGATGGCATGGTGCAAGCTAGAGGATTCATGCAATAGAGAAGAGGAAGCATGGTTTTTCAGGGCACAATGCACACTAGGGGTAGACCAAGCAGGATTTTTTTGGAAAAAGGGTGGGGTGCACAAGGAATATTTTATGCAAGTACATAATATAATTAAACCCTATATACAATAAGTTTCAAGACTCTAAACTTTAAGTACTACATGGTGCAATTAAAAAATTCTTTACATAATCCTTCAAAAAATATCACAAAATTTTGAGAAACCTATAACGATAACTTTAGTGGGGATGTTATGGGAGGGCCAATATGTGTAGGGATGTTCTTAGAAGCACGAATGCATGTCAACCAAATTAGACACTTGTAGGATATGCAAGGATTGGCCACATTAGGAAGAGAATGGGATCTAGGAGGGCTTATTTGACATTTTGAGGAAGTCAAACCTTTAGTATTAAGAAAGAAATCAAAGGACAGCTTTGAATTCAAACAGGCAAAACGGCTCGTTTATTTGAATTCAAAGTTTCCCCCCAAAATGGAATTTAAAATCTAGCGGGTAAAACCATATCATGTAGCATATCCATGTAAAGATCTCGACACATAGATTGTAGATCTATGATCTCGGATTTGAGGAGATCATATGTGGGAGTTATGGAAGGCTGAAAATCATAAAATTGTCCACCTCCTTTTTGGGGAAAAAAGTGTATCTTTTGACCACTCTCACACATATCTTATACACCCACCATAATTGCACACATGGCGTACACCTATTTGTCAAAATGCTAATCACCTCCATAAGTTCATGGCAAATAAAGAGGCCCTCTTATACCCCATCCTCTTCCTAATGATGCAATTGGAAGGAATTCCTAAAATTTGTGAATTTTTTTTGTCAAGAAAATAACATCAATGATAGAGTACCTTGAGAGTGGGCCCAAATGAGAACGTGTTGCTAGACCCAAGGAGCAAATGGCGGTATCAAGATCCTCAAACTTGTAGTGCATGCCAAAGCCCAATGTGCCAAATTAATGGTCACTATTACCAAAAAGTACCAGGCATGGGCCATCATGACATGGGACATGATTGAGAGGGCGAAGCTCCTCTTCCAAGGTATTGGTGGAAAGAGATCGAAGTATATGACAAATTTTTGGCATCTCAATGGACAAAACTATAGCTATGCGGTAACATGGGCAAATTGGTATGCAAATGCATTAAAGCCTCAAGGACACTAGAATGGGGAGAGGCAGTTGTTGGGGTAAGCCCAACTTGTGGGAAAGCGCTTAGCCACCTAGAAAAGATGAGATGATGACATGGTCCAATAGCAAGAGGATGAAACCTCTCAATCCTATGATTGCAAAGCACTAAACCTACTTAAGAGGCTAGTTTCTAATGAATCAATGCACTTTTGAGTTCTATCATTTGTGTCTATACTCTACCCTAATGCTCTTGCACTTGGTGTAGCTTTTGAGTTCTATCATTTGTGTCTATACTCTACCCTAATGCTCTTGCAATTGGTGTAGAATTTTTGAGTTCTATCATTTGTCTCTATACTCTACCCTAATTCTCTTGCACTTGGTGTAACTTAACCCTATTCTCCATTTCTCTAACCCTAACCCTAACACCATGGTTAAGCTAAGGCTCCATCCTCCATAGTATAATGCTACACCATTGAGGGGCTAAACACTCAGGAAGGAAGGCACCCACTAGCGGACCTCAGTATAGGGTGATCAAGCCGAATATATAAAAAGGTTCGGGTCCAAACAGACCAGTTGACTAGCACTGCCTGATCCTCATCCACTCGGCACCCTGTTTGGTGGTTCTGTACACTCTGCCCACGAGTCGACTGTGATCGATGGACCTCAACTAGCCCACATGTATTCTTACTATTTCATCATCACCTATTGCAAGTCGACTACACAATCAATATACATCTATTGCATTAAGCTACCTGTGCGTAAACCCCTACTCATCAACAACTTTGACTTTCTAGCTGTCTTTGCACCTACACACAAACGTGAAAGCTTTAAATTTTACCCTATTTTCTACCATTTTAGTGTCTGTGGTTCTGCTCAAGATCAACTTGCTATTATCATCACCAATTGTTACCCTTTGCTACTAATGTTAATCCTGCTCTTGACTTTTCTTCCATGTCAATGGTCTATCATGATGTTTGCCAGTTGTTTCAATTGATGATCATTTGTTGCCATTGTCGTCGTAGATTATTTTGACTTATTTATTTAATTATTAGAATTTTCCTTTCAAGGCCTCATTCCTAGTTCACGTCTTTTGTTTTTGCGTCACAATAGCCAAGCCTTTCCATAAAGCATCATCCTTTGGCCTCAAAGTATGCACCTTTTGCACCAAGGCCCCAACTTCACACAAAGTAGCAAGAAGCAATTTGAGTATTCCTTTAGTTGCACATCTTACTTTAATGATGTTATGTCAACAAGGCAATGAATATCCAAATTATGCACCATATTGAATTAACAAATGATATGTATGCAATATTAGCGCACAATAGCACAATGCACATGGGACTAGACACTACCATTTTATATTATAAGACCTTCCCAAAAAGTATTAAACACATGATATGCACACACACCAGCATCACAAGGATTGTAAATGAAATGTATCTGAGCTTTGAAGGAAGGCAACACCCTCAACAAAATGGACCAATGACATGATAAAGACAAAAGATCAACATGAAAACATGAAGATAAATTCTAGTATAAATGATGACAATGACATGAAGATGAAGAAGACGACAACAACAACAACAACAAACAACAATGACAAAGATATAAAGACGCTTTTGAAGAGGACACACATGACGACCTCTTCACACATGATTGAATGAATGAATGGTTTTGTAATACCTAGGACTACTAGTGAACCTACTAAGCCTCACTTGTAAACCATAGTGATGAATCCGGTAGAGAACTGCTATGATGTATCATGGGACATCAAACCATGGTGATGAATCAATTGAACCTCCATGATGTATCAGGTAGATGAATCATGTTAGCTTATGAGTACACTATGACATGAACACATGAACCAAAAACACATGAAGTCATGTAGAACCCCAAGTTTGGCTTAAGGGGGTGATTCTTGGGGTGAGCCCAACTTGTGAGAAAGCCCTCTAGCACGCGCGCATGCGTGCGCGTGCGTGCACACACACACACACACACACACACACACACACACACACACACACACACACAAAGATGGAAGCAAAAGACTGCTCTTCTTCTTCTTCACTAACTCAACATAAGAGGTCTACAAAACATAAGGGAAAATACAAACATAAAAGGGAACTAGTACAACGGTCTAGTGTAGACTGCTAGTAAGTGAGGTGAGTGGATACACGTGCCATCACTATGGTAGGTAGACCAACTCGGTATAATACAGGTATAGTATCACTGACAAAAATATGCATATCCACCAAGGCACACCAGTGATGATGACTACTAGTAGTAGTCATCTAGAAGTCATACATGTTGAGCTTGACATCTCAACACTCCACCTCAAGCTCAAAGCAATCTCTCGTATGCCAAGCATCACTCAAAATTTCCGTAGCTTCTCTGCTCCAAGGGCCTTTGTGAAGATATCTGCGACCTGCTCATCGATCACCACGTAATCAAGGTCGATGTTTCTTGCTAAGATCCTCTCTCTGATGAAGTGGTAGTGCATGTCAATGTGCTTTGTCTTGGCATGAAACACCAAATTTTGTGCCAACTCTATGCTGTTGATGTCGTCATAATAGATGACAACACGCCTCTATACCTATACTCCAAAGTTGTGAAGTAGCAACCCAGCCATGTTACATCACATGCTGCCAATGTAGCACCCCTGTACTCTGCCTCTATACTCAAAATAGAAATTGTATGTTGCTTCTTGGTGTTCCATGTGATAGAAGCACTCCCCAGTGACAACATGAATCCGCTAGTAGACCTGCAATTGTGTGTAATACCAGTCCAATCCACATCTAAGACATAGAGCTGCAACTCCACATCAGCCCTCCTTCATAATTAGAGCTTGTACACCCTCTACTTTAGCCACATTATCACCTTCAACAATCAAATCATCCACATAAATGCATATAACTACAATTCCTGCCTCATTCTTTCACACATACAATGAATGATCTGCATCACACATTTCAAAGCCCAATGAAATGAGGAATGACTCAATCCTCTCATGCCAAGATCTAGGTGTTTGCTTCATCCCATACAATGCTTTCTTTAACCTCCATACAAGGTCACATAGCCTCATATTTGCATAACCATGTGGCTGCATTATATACACAATTTTCTCTAAGTCTCCATTCAAAAATGTATTCTTCACATTCATTTGCTTCAACAAACATTTTAAAGCGGCCGCCATTGCAATAAACACATGAATGGTAGCCATCTTGGCTACTGGGATGAATGTCTCCTCATAATCAACCCCATAAGTCTATGCATAACCTTTGGACACAAGCGTGGCCTTCTACGTGCTTACACTGCCATCAACATTATGATTTATTTTGTAAACCTACTTACATCCAATCACCTTCTTTCCCTTTTGTAAACCTACTTACATCCAATCACCTTCTTTCCCTTTGGTAGTGGCACCAACTCCCATGTTCCATTTGCATCAAGGGAAGCCATCTCTTCATCCATAGCTTGCCACCATTTTTCATGTTTAATAGCATCTTCAAAACATGTGGGTTCTACCACCTCTGTAATCTTTGCCATATATGCACAATGACAAGCCACATAACCGCCATAACTCAATCGTTGCACATAATTTCTTACTCTTTCAGACCTTGTTCACTTCCAGGTTCCCTGTTCTCTACTTGCAACCTTCTTGCACCTGGGTCTTCATAGAGGGTATGCCAAATTCCTCATCTAAACTCTACTCAGATCCACTACTATCGCCATCATTATGACCATCACTAAAAATTGGCAACTTAGGGGCATCATCAACTTTTTACTTCCCTTTCCTTGATACATTTGAAGAGTTAGCAGGACTCACTCTTTCATGCAACCTGCCACTCCATGGATTCTCACCATGACGTGAATTAGATGACACTTGTGGTCCACTCAAGACTTGTGACTGCACACTTGTATTTTTTACAACCACATTCTCTCTTACATCAGCCCCAAATCATATTTTACATCTGCATACCAACTTGCCATCTCATAAAAAACATCCCTGCTCACCCTCACTTTACTTGTGAAAGGGTTGTAATATTTATACTCTTTTTGCTCAAGGAAATAGCCAATGAACAATTTTTTTTTTGCTTTTGGATCAAGCTTACTTGTTAGCTCATCCGATACATGCAGATAAGTAATACATCCAAACAATTTAAAATTTGATACATTTTGTTTTTCACCACTAAACTTCTCTTATGGTGTCATCTCATGTACTGCAGCAGTAAGTGTCATGTTCATAATGTAAACACCTATAGCAACAACCTCATACCAATAACAACTGTAGCAACAGCCTCATCCCAATGAGACATGCTCTTCTCATTCATCAACGCTTTAGCAACTTCTACAATGTGCCTGTTCTTTCACTTAGCAACACCATTTTGCTGCGGAGTATACCTGTATGAAAACTGCCTTTGAATTCCATGTTTTTTTAGAAAACTTTTGAATTCATTAGAGAAGTATTCTCCCCCTCGATTTGACCTCATGCACTTTACATGTTTCTCATTCTATTTTTCAGCCATAACTTTGAAATTCTAAAAGTGCATATACACCTCACTTTTTTGCTCCATGAAATAGACCCATAACTTCCTTGTATGGTCATTAATGAAACTCACATAGTATCTACATCCACCCATAGATGCAGTCTTTGCCGGACCCCATACATCCGTATGCACTAAATCCAATGCATTCCTACTTGCTTGCTTATCATGAGGAAATGATGCTTTTGCTTGCTTTCCAAATTGACAAGCTTCACAAACTTTTTGCATTTTAGCAACTTTAAATGTTGGCAAACCTATAACCATCTCTTTAGTTTTCATCATGCATGACCAATATATTTGTGCCAATTCTCAATATCTAGAACAACACCTGCACCTCGTGCAAAAATGATAGCATTTACTTCGGGCACATTTACATCCAAAGTAAACATTCTACCCACTTTCTTTTCTTGCACAACCAACCTTTTATTCATCTTATGCTCTTCCACAAAGAGACCATCAGAGTTAAACTTGACCTGCAAGCCTTGCGCAACCATTTTCCCAATAGATACCAAACTATTTGTGATGCTGAATGCATGCAGTTCATCATCCAAGTACTTTACATTACAATCTATTATGTACAATGTCACATTTCATGTATGCATAATGGGATGTGCAGTATCATCCCCAGTCTCTACATAACCAGGACTAAAGTATGCATTTCCTTGAATGCCTCACCATGACTGGTCATGTGATTCGATGCACCATAATCCACATACTACCAGACATTATCACAAGATTTTTCCCTCATTATGTCACATTTGCAGACATAGCGTTCAATATGTGTTGCACCACAAATAGCCTCTCAGACTCATCTATATTCCTGCTAGTAGTTGCATAATTTTGCTGCCTTTTGTCTGGACAATCATGTTCAAAGTGACCATGTCTTCCACAACCCCAACACACCACATTTCTGCGTTGACCTACATTATTGCACTGGGCATTTCCATGACCTCTTAGACTCCCCCTGCCTCAAAATTTTCATCGACCACTTGTATTCTGACCTTTATTATTATTCTACTATTGTGCTTGGTGGTCGCCTCTTTCTTGGACTCGTCCACAACTTGAACCACGTCTCGAGGGTTGCACTATGTAATCATGTTAATGTATAACATGAGTTCAAAAGGAGGGGTTTTAAAAAACAAAAATTTTAGGTGATTTAACAAAGATACATTAAAAGAAGGGATAAGTTTTATATTCAATTTTGGAAAAATTTCCTAAAATTAGGGATCATTTTATTCATTTAGACATGTTAAAAGAGAGGGGTTTTTTTAATATACAAGAGCAACTTCCATGCTTGGATGTTTAGAATGACCAATTTCCTTATGGGTAAAGGTTCTTGGGACTACATTGATTGAGACCATGAGACAATACCAGCATTACCAGAGTAAGGTATGAGTGTTTTGCAAATGAAGATGTTTAAAGATTAGAATCAGGGAGCTTGGAAGGTCATGTACTGTCTTTTTGTGAGTGTACAAGACACCTTGATTGGGCATATACAAGATGCTCATACCCCTAGGGAATTTTTGGACGCCTTCTTACTGTCATTGGATGTGACCAACACAAAGTCAAGGAAGTTTTGAGTTTGAAGATTGATTTGAATACTGTGTAGTAAACAATATGTCCATTTATGACTATTCATTGAATACAAAGAACATATGTGAGTCATTTGCATTGATTGGTGTTGCACTCAATGATGATGATAAAGTAGAAGTTTGTCTATGAGATTTGGTTCCAGAACACAAATAGTTTAAAATTGGTATCCATCTTTGGAAAAATATTTCCTCATTTACAAATTTGGTGTCCTTATTGATTGTGGAAGAGAAGAAATTCGAGGAAGATTCCTCTACGCTAGGTGGAAACAATTATGAACATGTCCTTTTCAACAGTAGAGGAAGATGTAAAGGATGTGGTACTCGAGGGGTTCACCGTTCAATACCCCCTATATAACATGCGTTTACGAAGTCCATCATTGTTGGACGACATGTTTCCAACCCTTCACCAAGTCTCTGAGTAGCGTGCTAAAATAGTTAGTTACTGTTTGCGGGTCGCCGCGACGGACGTCCATAGCATAGCTCTCACGCATCAACATAAAATATCAATACAAGGGAAGCGACCAGGATGAGGCATGGAAACTCACTAGGGTGTCAATCCTAATGAAGTGAACTCGATGAGATGCAACTACTAACTCTGCAAGCAAATCATACGCACTAAGCCAAGTAATCTGCCTATGTCCTTCTACACAGTTCTACAGTAATCACGCCCGTTTACCATGCAAATCATGTCGGAATCGCACAAAACTTGAAGGGAAGCTATAGGGGATTATCAGGAACATATCCTATCACTGTCACAACATTCTAGAGAGGTACAAAGATCGCGATCGTTCATCCTAAAGTTAGCAAAAACAGCGAACAGGTGATCCTAAAGGGTCGTTTTAGGGTCCCTAAAGCCTCTCCTAGGGTCAAAACAACATAAAATACGCGTTTAAACACTCAAAACAGCGATTTAAGGTCTCAAACTCGTAGTTAAAAACCTACACCGAATCTTGAATGATTATACTTGAATGGAAGAACAAAGTAAGAGGAACACAATGCAATAAACGAATCTGAATTTGGATTACCATAGCCACAATAGCGAAGATTACAAGTTGGAGCAGGAAGAAGCTGTCAAACGTACGTTTTCTTCTCAGTTTCTCATAAAAAAGATGATGTTCAAACTTACAAAACTTGACCTTTATAGTTTAGGTCTTTACAAATGGCTGTCCGGCCAAAAGCTCCTAAACTTCTAACTGAATCTCTAATATACAATTGCTCCAAGAAGAATAATCATAAATTCTTTTACAAGTTCTCGGCTTAGAGATGCTCTCTTACAAAAGAATTTTACAAAGGTTTCCCACAAAAATGTGACTCTTTCTCTGGAAACCATTGCTTCGTTGCTTCGTCCGCCAAACACTTCCCCCTTCCTTATCCTTGCACGCCCTCGTGCATGTTCAAAGCTTTGGCCGTTGATGGGGCTCCAAGGAAGAAAGTGTTGTTGAAAAACTCCGCGCGTGGAGTACTGCCTCCAGGGCTTCTTGATGCTGTCTGAAAGGATTTTCACTCAGTGTGTGATGGTATGCTACGTACCATGCCTTGAGGTCCTTCGCCATAGGATGAAAGATCCTTGAGTCGATTTCGAAGAAGCCTGTGATGAAGGCCTCTTTGAACGTTTGCAAGTAATGTGAAGGTAGGTACATGAGTCTGGAGTACATTGCCATCAGGATATGTCATGGCGGCGAATCTTGCAAATTCCAGCAAATTCCTCGATGCCCTTCTAAGAACAGATTCCACGGGTAATCGTCGCCTTCAGTGTCTTTGAACACCTGGATGCAGGTGACGATCATCCGGGTTATCTTTACCAGCATCTGACAGGACACATCGGGGACATCTCGCAGCAAGGTGATTGTCAAATTCAGGGTGTTGACTACATAGGCTACTATAGGAGGATTTTGTGCGGTCAGGACTGGGTAGTTCAACTTTTGCTGCCTTGAGCCTTTCCATGTGGCAAACTCCTTCCATGTGCGTCTTCTAGGGACTGGGCAGAAAGTAGGATCTATTTGAATGTACTGAGGAGCGTTGTGGTAGTTGGTTAGATCTTGTGGCTGCTTGTCCAACCACTTCTGTCTCCACTTTGGGTGGTTGTCGATGAGTACCTGTGCTTCTTCCACACGAAGTTACAACTATTTGGTCCAGGATTCCCAATGGTCTCTCTACATACCCATCTGCGAGTTGCAGTTTCATTCTCGTTTTCCTGAGAGCTGGTCGGTCCCACTTCTCCCAGATTTTCTTGGTAGCAATCGCCACTCCCACTCCACTGTCTAGGATAGCTATCATTTTTATATCCTGATATTCCAAAGGTAGGGTTGTATTCCCCTCCTCGCCTTCACAATAATCTTCGACCTTGTTTATGGGCACTGGTTGGGCTTTGGGTTGACTTTCCCGTTTGTTTTCTTCTCCGTAGGGTTTGTTGGAAGAGGAATCTTTACTCCCTTGTGCTCCAAATGTTTCCCCATGTCTTCCCATAAGTGTGGTCTGACTCTCAAGAGTTCGGACAACGTGATTGTGCATGTTATAGGTGTCGATAGCATATCTCAAAGACTTTTTGAGTCAACCATATGTGGAATAGTTCTCGTATGGGATGGAACTAATCTTATCTCCGATTGTGCCTCATGTTCACCTATAAATGAAGGCAGGGTTTTCAAGGATTGGGCTTTGCTTTCCACCGAAATCTCCGTTCCCGCATCCCCATACAATGATTGTATATCGGCTGGATAAAATCCGTTATCCAAGTTAATCTCAGGAATTGGAGCAGACTGTAACGTCGCGTCTTTGTTTCGTGGCAGGGTCGGCCACATCTTCTCCTTCCATAGGATTGCTTCGTGGCATATCAAGGGAAAAGGTAGGTACTCATGACCAAACCCTCCCCCTGCTTTTCTGGCTGTAAGAATGCCAGGGCTGCTGACTCCATTATCTTCTTTTCGTATATCATGTAATCTTTTTCCGGTCCCTCTGGCATGTCCTTGATGCTTTCAGTGAGCTCATCTCTAATATCTAGGCCTGCCTCGGCATCTCTGTCCCTATTCTCCTTCATGTGAAGTTTCAGGCAAATCAGGCATTTCTTGTCCTGACAGCAGTTGCGGTTGCACTTGGGCTTCCGCTGTTCTGATTTTCTGTTGAGAATTCAATGCTTCTTTTTCTTTCAGAAATGTGTCGCTGATGTGTTTCTGAGTCTCTAACTCGGCCCTTGCTTGTGCGAGTTGCTGCTCCAGCTCTTTTACCTTTTGCTCGCTGGCCGCCGTCTGGGCCATTATTCTCGATAAGAGCAGCTGCCTCTAAAGTCTTTCTTGCTCTAGATCCCCTTTTAGCACCGCTAGGGTGTTCACTGCTGTGGCATTGTCTGATGTGGAGACCAATGCTCCAGCAGGTTCCTGGTTTGCCATCAAGGTTGTCAGAGTACTTTTGACAGTGATGTATGAACTGTTAACTCTCTGAACCCTCGCTCTTTTGTAAGCAAGCTACTCCGTTTCTTTCTGTACCTTTGCTGTCAATTCTTGGCATTTTTTTTCCTTGGTGTTCAACTCCGTCTTGACGTCCACTAGATCTCTGATCAGAGACTGAGCTTGCTGTTGCTCAATGTCTCTTTCCTTCACTGTGAGCTCCAATTGTGCTCGTAGGCTCTCTAACTACTCTTGCCCAGATGCTTGCTTTTGTTGAGCCTCCTGTACCTGCTTTTCTTTTTCTCTTAGCACCACATGCTTGCATTGGAATTGTCTTTCTAATTCCTGTAAGGTTTTCCTGTAGTCAAAATGAACAATAGCCTTACAGGCTTCTTGGTATCCTATTGCTTCCGTAGGAGGCATAGACTCTTTTTGTGAGGATGAAGGAGGACGAGGTGGTGGTTTTTGGGTTGATGGAGAAGGAGGAGGAGGAGGAGATTTCGGAGAGGGAGGAGGTGGTGATTTCTCCGCTTCTTGTTCATGCCTCTTTTTTAATGCATCTTCCCTTGGCTGCGAAGCAGACGCGTCCGCTTTTCTTTTCTTTAAAATCTTTATGATTCTTTGGCGAGTCAAATCCGCCGCTCGTCGTGCTTCCACATTCCTCTCTCTTTGAGCTTTCTTTAGCTGCTCTTCTTGGTTCATATCATCAGCCGCTTCTTTCTCCTTTGTTCCTTCAGTGGACTGAGAAGATATGTCCACTTCTGCAGCCTTTTGTTCCGTGGCTATCCTATGTCTTTCAACCTGTATTCGAGCTGCCTCTTCTATTCTTGCCTCTCTTTCCCTCTTGAATCTTCGTTTTTCTGTTTGTTGTGTTGCGGCAGCTCTCGCTTTTCTATCAGCCCGCAACTTGGTCCTTCTTTCCTCAACTCTTTGTTGGGTCTCTGCATATGCTTTTTGAAGGTCGGACTGCGGCACTGTACTTCTTTCCCTCTTTCTTTTCTCAAGTGGTGTGCTGGTGTCTTCCTCCTCGCTTTCTTCAAATTCCGATGGTCCTTTGTCTTTAGACCCTTGAGAGTTTCCCTCGTCTTCAGTCTTCGTCGCTTCTTCATCACTCGAGCTTTTGTTGGATGCCTTGGCCGAGCGCGATGATGTTGCGCTAGTGGCCGTTCTTACTGAATGAGCAACCAGCTTTGCTTTCTGAATTAGGGCTGTTTGAGAATTGGTCGCCGACAGATCTTCAATCATTCCCAAAGCTTGGTATGCTATTCTTGTTAGCATTGGCCCTGCACTCATGTAGCTTTTGTTCTTTGCCGAGCCTTTCAAATTTGCTTCGACCAAGTTCTTCAAGATGTAAGAACCATAATCGCAGTGGATGGTTCTGTTTTCACCTGTTGCTAGAGCCATGACCACTGCGATGTGCAGGATCGGCTCGGTTTAGCGAGGAGGCTATTGTACTCTGAAATGCTGAGAGATCAATCTCATCGGTAATTCCAGCTCATCGTATATCATGTCACTGTATTTCTACTTGTTTCCTTTTGATTTGATAAATTCCTTCTCGTTATCCAGTGACTTGGTCTTTGCTAGCAAGTTGTGTTGCCCTGGAAGGAAATGCAAAGCTTCGTTGATGATTTATTTTGTGATCTTTACTTTTACCTTTGATCCATCCTTGTCAGTGAGCATTGCTTGCCCATCATACTGTATCAAGCTCATGAGCTCGTGGGCCCTCATGTAGTCTGTTCCCCATGGTTGCAATATGAAAAAATGCTCCAAATGCACAGCCCGCACGGCTTTTGTGACCTCCGGCCTTCGGTGGAGATTCCATATTTCCCGTGGCATGATAGTCGTCTTTACCATATCACCATCAACATCCCTAAACTTCGCGATGAAAATGTGAGCAGGGATCTGAGCTAGTATTTCATCCGAGATGTGAGATTTTTTGTTTGTAGAGAGCTCATCCACTTCATATGGTGCTGCTGTCCACTGCCTTGCTTGCTTTTGGCGAGGCATTCTGTGTCATTAGAATGACAAGCTGTCAGGATTTTTCTTTTGCAACCAGTAGTATTTAGACTTTTAGTAAAAAGCAGTTCAAAAGTTAAAATTGATCATAACTTGAACAAATCTCATCCATTCTTGTCCATATTTCACCAGTGCGACTAGGAAGACTAGAGCTATGACTAATTGAAATCTGAGCCAAATCTGGGCCTGAGGTACACCGATCGCGATCGTAGTATAGAGGCCAAAATGAGATTTGATCACATGAGTGGTTTGCTGATAGCTAGAGGGTCATTTTGGTCCACTCTGTCTTTTATTTGAACCACTTTTGAGTTATAAGTCCCAATTTTAGGTTACAAGGGAGTTTTGGACTAGACTTTAATTTTTCATGGGTTTTTGATGTCCAATTGGCTTGAAACTTGATGGGTGACTTGAACAAGATGTGTAAAAGAGATCTGTTAGGTTTTGGTCAAAATCTGATGTTGAGGTACACCGATCGTGATCGTAGTACCTGGGCTTTTTTGGGTGAAAACTAGATGGCTTTGGTTCACTATGCCTGCCTAGGCCACTGATGATTTATTTTCAAGTTTCGACTTAAAATGAACAAATTAGAGCAATTTTTCACTGTTTGACCTTATTTTACTAAGTCTAACCATATTGGGTTTTTCTGATGAATTCTAGTTGGGGGCTGGAGTTAAGTGATGTTAGTTTTTGAGCTTTTACTGCTTCCATGATGTGTTGCTACCATCAGCCTACTCCGCTGTCTGATTCTGACATGATCCGGCACTTTTTACCCCGTCTTTGGAGATTTTCCAGACTTGTGCATTTTTCAGGCATTCTTTGGATACCAATGGGATATTTGGGTATCTCTAAGTCGCCTTTTAGTCTTTGGCATTAGTTCGGCCAAATTCTTCCCTTGTGTGATCACTTGCGACTGAAATGGTCATCTTCGTCCTTGTAGGAGATTCTGAGCTTCATTTAGGGTTTTCTATTACTGTGCTGACTCCTAGTCGGACAGGTTTGTCTTTCAAACCATCCGTCATAATTTTCAGTCAAATTTTGGTAGTTGTAGGTCAAATTTTCCCGATTCGGGTGTGTTTGACAAATTTGGCCCATTCCATGAGCAAAATTTGTGCATTTTCCATGAAAATTCAAGAGAGTGTATCCTAGGCCAAGCCTAGGCCAAGCCTAGGCCAAGCCAAAAGTTGCAGAACCTGCATCTCGGGGCAGCGATCGTGATCGTTTCATACTTTCCAAATTGAGTTTTGACACCTGTAGGTTGTTGGCGAAGCTGAGGGGATGCCTTTTGCAATTTCTGTGCCAAGTTTGGTTAGTGGGGTACACCGATCGCGATCGTTGTACCACCACCAAACTGAGATTTCATCACATGGCTTTGTTCCTGACATTGTGGGGAGTACATTGATGTGTTCTGTGCTTGAAAAAAGTTTTGTTTTGATGCCTCTAAGACCCTTGACCTATTTGACTCAATCCGACTTTGATTTGATCCATTCGCCCGTTTGTGCCATGATTTGCGCTTGCATGCGTAATAGACTTGATCTTTACTTGATAAGGAACATACCTGTGAAATCTGGTATGAAATTCTAGCTCCGATTGTCCGTACGGGGTAGAAATGTGGCAGCTCTCGCTCTAGGTCAAGGAGCTCTCTTCTTCTCTCTCAAAATGTGAAAATGAATAATGAGCTAGAATTTGGCCTACCTAACCTATATCTTTCCGAGGTTTTCGTGACATAGGGCTGATTTTCCTTACCTTTGATCCTGATATAATCTGCATACCATCTGTGGGTCGAACCGTTCGTCATTCTGGCGTCATATGACCATTTGATGCGATTCTGGCGAAATGTGGTCATGATCATTAAGGCTGAAAATTCCATGCTTGATAACCCTATCATGATACTTTGGCGTTTGCTTCCAGAACTTGATTCCGACACTGTGGGTGATATTTTTTAATTTTTGAAAGATTATTAACAAATTCAAACAAAATAAATTGAAAATACTTATTAACTGGCAAAAATTAGCCAAAAGTTATTATACTCACCCCTAAGAATATATTTTCACTAGAAGCATCCCAATGCTCCGGATTTTGTCATTACAGCTCATCATTATGCTGGTTAGATGATAAAAACGCTAAAAATGCCAGATTTTGATCAAAATTGAACTCTAACAAATGAAAAAAAACAACAAACCCACGCATTATGTACATATATACACGTTGGACCCCTCAATGGTCCTGATTGCTGCTAGATTCAGCAGTTACTCCCCCCTTCCTAAACCGAGTCGTCCTGGACGAAGGTTGTGTACATGTGCATGGGTTTTGAAATCTGTGTCTATGCACGGGCATGTCATGTGGCCCTTATCCTCATGTTCTAGACAATGCATTGGGTAACAAAGTGCTGTGCAAGATGCGGGGGCCGAATGTAATTTTCAGTGGCTTCGGATGGCGAGGCTAGCTGTTTATGGAACAAAAGAGCTTGCAGTTTGATTGCTCTCTCCTGGATTGTTGGTTTTTTGAGCAACTATTTTTGGAACCCATTCGTATTCAGTTTTTTTCATATTTGTTGATTTCGATGTAGGTTCCTGAATTTTCTTAGGTTTCCATTGCCATTTTGTTAGTTGAGGTTTGTCCCTGGATTTTTGGTTGTCTCCAGCTTTGGTTGCCATTTCCATTCTGTATTAGCTCTTGAAGGTCTTTGATATGGTGTTGCTTTCGTCGGGAGTTGTGCCTTGGGTAGCCATATCTGTCTCTATTAATTTTGCACGACAGTTTTCTTTATCCATACTTTCCAAACAACCGTTTTTGGTGTTTCTGGATGATGAGCTGATTGCTTTTTTTCGATGGGGATAATTGGCCACAAATGATCTGTTTTGGCGAATGGAGTCATGTACATGTTAGAGTTGTGTGTGTACATCAGTGCATGTTCTGACCATTCGGTAACTGCATTGTACGTTCTCATCCATGGAACTCCCAAACATAGTGATTCTCTAATTTCTCCGTCTTTCATTACGAAAAATTGAGGAGGACAACTATTTCCATCAATATTGATGGGTAAGTTTACTATCCCCAATGTTGGCATTGTTGCCCCGTTTGCGGCTTGTAAATATCATGTGGAATGCACTAGGGGTTCGTTGGTAAGCATCTTGTAAGTGGAGAAGTTGACCACATTGACTCTTGCCCCTGTGTCAATCAATGCTCGTTGATATCTGCCATTCGGAAGTCTGATATTGATACGAACATCGATTCCTATTTCCCATTCCTCGTCAGTGTGAATTATAGAAAGAGGAATTTGAGCCGTATCTGCTGGTTGAGGAAGTCCTGGTTGTTGTAATTTCTATTTTCGCTTTAAAATCCTGATTCTGGCCTCCTCCTGTGCTTGAGCTTTTGTCTCATTTGCTTTGTTCTTGCACTCCTTCGCAGCGTGGATTTTGGCAAACATCTCTGAGGTTAGTGGTAGGTTGTACTTCTTTAATCTGCAGCCACACTAATTCAATTAGGCATCTCCTCTCCCTCTAATGTCGCAAGCTTAATGGCTCCGCTAGATGATATGTCATGAATCACATAGGGTCCATTGCCTCGCTTTTTGAGTTTCCAAGAATGTTGTTTCAGGGTATACGTTAAGACGTAGTCCCCCTTAGAAAATTCCTTGCTGATAACATGTTGATCAAAGAATGATTTCATGTTTTATTTTTGTGCGTAGATTGATGCAACAACTCTCAATCTAGTTTCATCCAGTTTTTCCAGGTTATCTATTTGATTGGATAATTCATGGCCCGTCCATTCTAACTCTTTAGCTACCCTAAGTGTGGGGATAAGAAAATCAAGTGGCAAAATCATTTGAATTCCATAAACCATGTTGAACAGAGTCGTTCCGATTGAGGTTTTGTACGCTACTCTATATGCCCACAAAGGTGAATGCAGCTGATCCCAATCGGCTCTCGATTCGCTAACAATTTTCGGAAGAATTGTCACCAAAATCTTGTTCGTGCTTTCTGCTTGGCCGTTAGCTTGTGGATGATAGGGAGCTGACTTCTTGTGAATTACCATGAATTCATCCAATAGAAATTCGATCACTTCATTCACGAAATGAGCCCCTCTATCACTCACTATCTCTATTGGTAAGCCATACCTGGTGAAAATGTTCTCATACAAAAACTGTGCTGTCGTTTTTGCATCATTTTTGGTTGTGGCTTTCGCGTCAACCCACTTTGTTAGATAATCTGTTGCCACAATAATGTATTGAGCATGCGTTTTATATCCAGGAGGCACAATTGGTCCTACAAAATCTATTCCCCATTTCGCAAACGCTCTTGCCCCCATCATTGGCCTCAAGGGCATGTCATCTCGTGCTCTAGGATTCTTTGTCCTCTAGCAATCATCACACCGTTTCACAAACTCTTCGGCGTCCATGAATAGTGTAGGCCACCATATGCCAGCAATACGAATTGCTTTGGCCGTTTTGTCAGCTGAGAAATGTCCTCCAGCTTGTCCACCATGTGCTTGCTCTAAGATAGGAATGTATTCCTCTTCTATCGCACACATTCGCAATTGATTGTCTTTTCCCCTCTTGTAAAGATTGTCCTCAATCAATACATAGTTTTTTGCCTCTTTCGTGATCGTTTTGATACGTGATCTACTCATCTCTTCAAGCAGTATCCCGGTGGTGAGGTATTCTACAATGTAGTTACTCCATCGGGGTGCTACAGATAATTTGAATAGTGTCGCGTGTTCTATTGGCTTTTGAAAAGTGTAGATAATACATGATTTGATATGCATATGAACACTTTGTTGCATTTTCGGCCAATATACACCCATTCTCATCAATCTTTGATACATCTGTGAATGCCCATTGTGAATCCCCGTTGTTTGTACATGAGCCTGGTTGAGATACAAGTCCCGTTCACTTGATTCAACACAAAGCCTAAGAGTTTGATCCGATCCATGTTTGTATAGCCTTCCAACCAGCATTACCAATGATCTGGATGCTACAATGGTAGATGGTTGTCTTGTCAAATTCAATGACCCAATAGTCAACAAAGGAATTACATCCTCGCTCCATCTTGGAACCATTTCTATATTGAAGAGATATGCATCTGGAAAATCATCATCAACTCCTACAGGGTTTTCTCCATGAACCATTCTAGATAAATGATCCGCTCTTTGGTGTGTAGTTCCTTTTTTGACTACAACCGTGAAGTCAAACTCAAGTAGTCTGATGAACCATCGTACAATTCGCCCCATATTGCAAGATTTGTTTACCAAGTACAACAATGCTTGGTGATCAACGAAGAATACAAATTTATTGGAAAGTAGGTAATGTCTAAACTTTTTCACAACATAGATCATACCCAAACCCTCCCTTTCAGTTGTTGTGTAATTCTTCTCTGCACTGTTTAGTTGTCTACTAGAGTAACTGATTGGAAAATCCATGTTGTTTTCTCCAGGTTGTGCAAGTATGCATCCTATAGCATATGCTGATGCATCTACATGGACGTGGAATATCTTTTCCCAATCCGGATCCTTCAAAATTGGAGTGGATATCAATCTTTGCTTCAAAGTTTGAAAAGCTTTCTCGCACTCATCTGTCCACTCAAATTTAGTTATCAGCACGTAAAGTGGTTTGCAATTATAGCGTATGAGTAGATAAATCTGCGATAATATCCACACTGACCCATAAATGCCTGTACCTTCTTTACCCTCATTGGTCGTGGTAGATCAATAATTACGCTGATCTTCTCCATGTCTATCGAAATACCATTTTTGGACACTATATGTCCCAATATTTTGCCTTGTCTCACCATGAAAACACATTTCTCCGGATTCAGGCAAATCCGATACAGTCTGCATTTTTTGAACACTTTGGTCAAGTGCTCTATGTGCTCCAATCTTACGAGAGAGTGAACACACAAGTCATCCATGTAAATTTCTAAGAACTGTCTTAGATATTCTTTAAAATCATGACCCATCAGCCTTAGAAATGTTGCCGGTGCATTCGTTAAGCAAAAATCCATTACCCTAAATGCCAAAATGCCCCATTCAGTTTCAAAAGCTGTCTTGTGCTGATCCTCTGGCTTTATTGCGAGCTGGTTGTAGCTTGAAAAGCCATCTAAGAAACTGTAAGCTTCTTTTTCTGCCACTCTTTCTATTACATGATCAGTAATGGGGAGGGGATAGTTGTCCCAAATTGTGGCAGCATTTACCTTCTTGAGATTGACGCACACTCTCAACTTCCCATTTTTCTTTGGGACCACCACAATCGGTGAAACCCAGTCAGTGTGCTCAATTTCGTAAATAAACTCTACCTCTCTCAGCTTATCTATCTCTTCCTTGATCTTCCTTGCAAACGTCTCATTGTAAGTATAAGGACGTTGTCTACTTGGTTTGGCGTCATTCTTAAGGGGTATTGTGTGTTGACAAATACTTGGATCCACCCCCTTAAGATCTTTGTATGACCATGCAAACACATCTCTATAATGTTTAAGCATAGCTATCAAAAGCTTTTCCTCTTCTTCAGTAAGATCCGTGGCAATATATGCAGGTTTTGGATCTTCTCATGGCTAGATCTATTCGTTTGACTTTTTCAGGACCGTCGTATGATGTACTAGGTTCCTTCAATTCCCTCATCAGTTGTTGCACTATGATTTTCCTATCTTGTATGGTGTACTTCTTATAATGGGACGACACATCCATTTTGTCAGAATTCGTGTCCTCATCTGTTTCCATTTCAGTTGTCCATATGTCTTTGAGGGTCCGTTTGAGCTTATTGTACTCTATTTTCCTCTGTGTTTTGGTCATTCTAGACCCTGTTTCCCCCTCCTTATGTGTCTCAGTCGTTTGCTTTTCACGCTTGTTCTTCTTGTTGTTTTTCCATGGTTTGGTTTTGATAAATCGGCCAGTGACCTTGTCTTTGACACAATCATCAGCTTTTACAAGCCTTAGATATCCCGTTTTGTCATTGACAAGAGACATGGGTTAATGCTTATTCGCTCTTGATTTCCTTGTTCTCTTTGATCTATACCGCTCTTGCCGACTAGGTTTTTGGTTAGGAAAATCATAGACGAATGTACGCATGCACATGATGCCTTGCATGTTTTAGAAATCAATTTTGGACCCAGGGCCAAAAGAAGTAAAGTTAGTCTCAAAAGACAACTTTACAAGATCACCATGATTGAAGGGGAGGACATTGCTAGCTTACTAAATAGGCTTAAGAGCATTGTCACATAGCTCACTTACATCCAAGTCGAAGTACCAGAAGACGACAAAGTGGTCATAAAACCTGTTTGGTCTCGACATATACTTCCTATTCATCTCTGATCCACTTGATCTTTCGTCATCAGTATCTATCATGATGGAAGGTCACCGCTTAGTGAATCTGTAAATTCCTCCTCTGTTCGATTCTTATCATCCACTACAGATATCTCATCAACTATTCTTTTACACTCAGTCTTACGTAGTGGTTCTTTTTGTTCCTCGCTCTCTGATCCTGACTCAAGGATGATGCTATCCATTTGCAATGTTACTAGGTCGTATCCTTCATCGTCACAAAATTTTGTAGGTGTGTATTCGTTAACACATACATCCAAGGTTGACAATATTTGAGTCTACTCAAATGGCTCAAATAAATGTTCAAGGAAAGGTTCTGGGAGATAAGCCTCATCTTCTACAGACCTTTCCAACACACATTCCTCTTTGATTAAGTCTCCACAATCAGATGCTCCACACATCCAGACATGTGCTTTCGTTTGTAACCACGCAGGTATTTCTTTTTCAATCACTGTGGTTGAATCAAATTCTTGCACTTGTGTTTTTGCAACGTCTCTATAGCTATGATCCTTCATGTTGATCTTCGTTATTAGCTCCTCATGCCTTAGGTAAATTTGATCGTACCCCCAATCTTGTATCATTTTGAGTTGACGCATAAAAGGTCGCCCCAAAATAATGTCAAAGTTGTTCGTTTTTCCGAAATCTACCACGGCAAAGGTGTGCTCATAGTTAATTCCACACGAAGTTACAACTGTTTGGTCCAGGATTCCCAATGGTCTCTCTACATACCCATCTGCGAGTTGCAGTTTCATTCTCGCCTTTCTGAGAGCTGAACGGCCCCATTTCTCCTAGATTTTCTATGTATCAATTGCAACTCCCGCTCCACTGTCTAGGATAGCTATCATCTTTATATCCTGATATTCGACAGGTAAGGTTGTATTACCTTCCTCACCTTCACAGTAATCTCTGACCTTGTTTATGGGCACAGGTTGGGCTTTGGGTTGACTTTCCCGTTTTTTTTCTTCTACAATTGGGTTTGTCTGAAGAGGAATCTTTATTCCTTTGTTCTTCAAATGTTTTTCCATGTCTTCCCACAAGTGTGGTCTGACCCTCAAGAGTTATGGCAGTGTGATTGTGCATGTTACAAGCGTCGACAACATCTCTTGAAGACTTTTTGAGTCAATCATTTGCGGAATAGCTCTCATCTGGGATGGAACTAATCTTATCTCCGATTGTGCCTCGTGCTCACCTATAAATGAAGATAGGGTTTTTAGGGATTGAGCTTTGCTTTCCATCGAAACCACCGTTCTTGCATCTCCATAAAGCAATTGTATATCTCCTGGATAGAATTTGTTGTCCATGTTAACCTCAGGATTCTAATGGTTTTCCATAAGTGTTGTGGCCATGGTTCTTACACTTATGGAATTGGAATTATAGTCATTGACTTAGCATCATCACTGGTGTTCGGCACCACTCGGTGATCCAATGACAATATCGTTTCAAGCCTGGGTCCGTTTACTTGTTCTAATTCATCGATCTTCAATTTTTCTCGCTCTTTGTGAATCAGCACTTCTTGTTCTGGGGTTCTAATCGCATTAGGTTCCATCAATGCCTGGGCTGTCTCAATGAGGTGCTTACACATTTCCAAACGCTTCGTTGCCACTTCTGGTTGAGGATAAGTCAACCATCTCTGCTCTAAGGTTTGGTTTGTTTTTAGCCTTGCTTCATACACTTGTAATAGAGCATCTAAAGGCTCTAGAACTTTCTCGACCAAGACTGATCCCCCCTGAGGATGCTTTCCTCGGCTTGTTGTTGCCCTCATCAATTTTAATATCTCTCTCTTGTTTCAGTTGCTCTTTGTTTCATGTAATTCATTTTGCATAGCAATTTGGGTTTTAATCCTTCTTGCTTTCATTCTGTCTCGTTTCGCCTTCCAGGATTTCCAATGTGTTCTCACAGATAAACTCTCGTTTTCTGTGGATATTGGCAACTCGACCTTTTCTTCCAATGGCTTGTTTTTCTCTAAGTCCTTGGCTTGGGCTTTGGTTACCGCATTGATCTGAATCTTGGGTTCGGTTTCTGATCCACTGCTTGCACTTGGTACCACCCCCACAATATTCATAGTTTCTTTTCCCTTGTTGTCCAGATTCCTTGGGCAATTTGACAGTATGTGATTCACACCACACCCGTCACAAAACCCAAAAATTTTCACTCTTTCGTCCTTTGAAAGGACAACTATGCTCCCAATGATCTGAACTTCCACAGTTATAGCATGGTCCAATTGGTGGTTGATTTTGAGGAGGTGTTCCCATAGGTTGTCCCGCCCTATTAGGGTATCCTCTTGGTTTGTAGTTCTGGTTCGCAATGAACATCAGCGTTCTTTCGTCCATCAAATATTGATCCCTCAAAGGTTGTGCTACATACGTTGGTGGTGCCATACCCTCGTTATTTTCCCACGTTTGATAGGCTTCGTCTGTGTACATCTGTGGTTCAGGTTCAGT
This sequence comes from Adiantum capillus-veneris, assembly GCF_014529385.1. Taxonomy (NCBI): domain Eukaryota; kingdom Viridiplantae; phylum Streptophyta; class Polypodiopsida; order Polypodiales; family Pteridaceae; genus Adiantum; species Adiantum capillus-veneris. Next base: position 80,882,250 of record NC_140955.1, on the reverse strand, counting down.
TATGTAAGGCTCCTTCGGTTCCTCATAATATGAAATTTGAGGTGTATTATTTGTTCCTGGTGATGCTTCGTAAGGTTGAACATACCTAATCATGGCCCTATTTTCCTATGGTAATGGAGGTTGTCGACCCAACATAGGTTGAGGTCTGTCTACCCCTGCTACCATATTCACATTTGGCCCAACTTGATATCTTGGAGGAGGTGGCTGGGGTGGTCCTGCTGGAGGTCCGTACGGCCTTTCCCTCACATAGTTTTTGTTGTAAAAACACTCATCCGTGCCATGGTTTGTCCATTTTTGGTCTATGGCACACCATTTCAGTACTCGTCCATTCGCAGCTGGTGCTCTCGGCTGTTGTGTGCACCACGGCGTCGGGTCACATATGTCACATTTTCGAGTCTGAGACTGTCTCATCACCGGATTTCATCTCATATGTTGCTGCATTCTCTTCGTTACTTCCTCTATCATTTGGTCAGCAGTCAGCATCAAAGAAGCCTGAGCATCTTTCTTGGTAGAGGGTTCACTCTTAATAGATGAAGAGCCACTGGTTACTGAATCAGTATCCTCTGACACTTCTTCGTATGCTTTGCAGTTATCAAAAAGATATAATGCTTCCCTTGTAACCTGTTCAAATGTGCTACAGGCTTTGAAGTGAAGGTCCTTTTTCAAGGTTTTGTTTCTAGGTCCTTCAATGAAGAGCACAAACAATCTCTCGTCCTGCGGTAATTCTCTCCCTGGGCACCTCTCGATGTATTGCTTGAATATCAAGGATACTTCCTTCAATTTTTCGTTCTCCTTTGTTTAAAAGCATATATCTGTGATACAATATTATGCTTTATACCCCATTTTGAGAATTCTTCCACGAACTCCCGCAATACATGTTCAATATTTGGACAAGTTTCAGGGTTCAAGGTTGAAACCATATTAAGGCCGTCCCTTCCAAGGTCAGCCCGAATCCCTCATATTGAGCATGGAAATCAGTGATCTGCTTAATTTGCTCTTAAGACTTGCTTGAAGAGCGACACATGGGCATATAGATCCCCTGATCCGCTATACTTCTTTGGCATGCACTTCGCTACCTGGGATGGCCTCATCCGTCTTTGGTTTGCGACCAATCTCAATGCTCCCACGTCTCGACTTAATCGTTCTCATACATCATGGATATCGTGGGTTGTTCTCGGTGGCTCCCCTACCACGAATTACTACTAGGAGGCAAACATGATGGTGTTGCTGCAAATGTCGGACCTACTGTGGTATGTGTAGAGATAGGAACTACACTACCCCAATTTGTAGACATTGATTCTCTGGAACGTAATGTTCCCATGGGGATTGACATAGATAATGAGGTCGACTGAAAGAATCAGCTACATGAGTCCTCTCTCCACCTGTTTGCATCGGGTCTGGCATGACATTTGTAGGTGCTGGTCTCAGTGGGCTTGGAGTGACATAATAATGGTGGAGTGGTCCCCCAAAGTACGTAAATCCTTCCAACTCCTTTTTATCGATTGCTGCGTATCGTCTTCTATATTTGTCGTATGCGACAATTTTCGTTTCCGATCCCTCTGTGTAGGTGAAGACATAAAGTCTTTTCCGCTCTGTCAAGTCATCGACGTAGGGTTCCTCGCATCTATAATAGAGATCTTCCTCTCCATTATTATACTTGTATAACCCCACGTAGATGTTATCTGTGTTGACTCTCAAAGTTTTGTTTTCTCGCCTTAACCTGGCATTAGGGAAGATCATTGTTGGTGCTTTCTCCGCAGGTTCCTCATCTACTTTGGCTTTCGTGCCCATCAATCCCCACTTGTCCACAATGTTAGGATTCAGTACTACTAAGTACATGATACCTTCGTCATCTAGGTACCTATCTCCGCTATAGCTCACAGGCACTGAGTCCTTGAACTCACTTGGTCTATCTTCTATTTTCACACAGTAGCGGTCCATACCATCTTTGTAGATCTTGGCACCTTGCTTGTTGTCATACTGATACTTGATGAACAATAGCTTCATTGTGGCCGAAGGGTTTGATGGTCCTGCTGCCATGTTTTCTCTTTCGTTTAGGTTTAAATTTCCCAAGTGTTCCGTGAAATACTTGTAAGATCTCTCTAAAGAAGTATTGGAAATACTTTCTTCAGGGATCGGCTCTAACGGTCGTACTACACCTTGGTTTACACTCTCCTCCATTGATAAAACACTTGCTTGATCCGCTAAATTTCAGTGTTGGTTGTTGATTTTTTTTTCCGATCTCAAAAACATGAAGAAAGTGGAATTTATCGACTGAATCCAAATCTCTTACCTGGAAATGGAGTGATCTTCCAACTCACACGACTGCATGGATTGTTACTTGATCGGTCTCTGCAAATGAATACACTTGATGGCTATGAGATCACTGTATCATTCCAATTGTCAGTAGATTCAACAATTTCACAATGACTTCAACACAATTTTTCTTGTAGATTATTGACAATATGTCCAATTTGGGTTTTGACAACTCCTGATATCTCAAATAGTCTAGGTCTATGAACATGTCAAAAATGAGTCAAATCTGGCACAGAGGTACACTGATCACGATCATAGTACAGTGCCCAATTTTGATGAAACTTCACCAGCTTGTTCAGTAGGCTATTTTAAAGCTTCCCACCAAATACTTTTGCATTCAAACCCCAAAAAGTTAAGCTTTTACCAGTTCTTGGTTGGAAGTGTTTGTTTTCCTGAATCTGCCAGTTTGACTTGATTTTGGTGTTTGTTTTGGGATTTGAAAGCTATCTGGGGTTGTCTTGTGTACAGGCTATCCCTCTGTATGGTTTCTTCCCAGTTTTGATGTGTTTTGGTCTACTGAAAGTCAATTTCTATGCCAATTTAGCAGTTTTTGACTTGGATCTGTATTCAAATGGTTTGACAGGTATTTTGAAGTTTCTGGCTCTTGGTCTTGTATACGTTTATGTTCATATACACCTGAGGATCTCATAGATGAAATCTGGTCCAAATCTGGCACTTAGGTACACCGATCGCGATTGTAGTTCTGAGCCTAAATTAGACCAAATTTGGCATTCTTGTGGACACTGATGTTTTAAGACTATCCCCCAAGTCTTTTTGCATTTGTATCACCAAAAGTCAAGATTTTCCAGTTTCTGGGTTTGTCAGGCTAGTTTCACCCAAGTGGCCTGATTTCCTTGATTTTTGATGTTTTTGGGTGTGGTTGCTTTAGACAAACTTGTTTAGAATCTTATCAGGAAGGCACATGCCAAATCTTGTACAAATCTGACACTGAGGTACACGGATCGCGATAGTAGTACCTGGGCCAAATCTGATGAAATTTGGTCTGCTCCCTCTGTCAAGTGTTTTACAGTGTTTTGTGCTACCACTTGGTGCTTTGAATCAATATCAACCCAGCTTGGTCAGATTTTCTAAATTTCAGAGTCTTATGGCCTTTTTGCCAAGGTTATGGTTTTCTGGCTTCTCGACTCTAACTTTTGCCCCAAATTTGACTGGAATGTGACTTACTTATCCTACTCCTAAGTACAGGATTGAAAGAACATAAAGAAATGAATCAAACAAAACAAACAAGACGGATTTCGGGTGAGATTTCAGTACTCAATCGAATTAGAGGAATTGAAGAGCAAAAATGCTTTGAACACTCTCACTCACAGCTCCCTAAATCTCCTAAGAGAGGATCTAGCCGGTCCACAAACTCTAGACTCCACTAAGCTCTAAACCCCTGTCTAGCAGCCTAACTGAGGTGTAAAATGGATTTGTGGATTGATCTTCTTTTAAGGAAGCTAACCGCGCACTCGGTCACTCATCACCTAAGGTGCATTCCCCGACAGCGGCGCCAATGTTTGCGGGTCGCCGCGACGGACGTCCATAGCATAGCTCTCATGCATCTATGTACATACACCTAGTTCATTGTGCCAAACTGTATCTGTGCACTTTGTAACCTAAGTGAATCTTTCAGCACCACCAATATATAGATCTGTAGAATCCTGAACCTTAGCATTTTTGCATGCGAACACAGTTTAACTAAAAAACGGAGGTTAAAATGCGTCCAAAATGGAAATCTAGCTGCACAATTGTAGTCCAAAGAACTACATAAAAACTCTAGATGCACAATATCCAAAATGAATCACCTCAATCGGAGATCGTTTGACAATGGCTCTCGAGAATATCGAGGCCGCTTCCTAGACGCTTCCTAGACTGCTCCTGCTTGCTGCTCCAAGTCTTCAGACACAACCAAGCTCTGATACCATGTTGTGTGTGTGTGTGTGTGTGTGTGTGTGTGTGTGAGAGAGAGAGAGAGAGAGAGAGAGAGAGAGAGAGAGAGAGAGAGAGAGAGAGAGAGAGAGAGAGAGAGAGAGAGATCTTGAGCTCTTGCAAGCGCGCGCGCGGAGAGAGAGAGAGAGAGAGAGAGAGAGAGAGAGAGAGAGAGAGAGAGAGAGAGAGAGAGAGAGAGAGAGAGAGAGAGAGAGAGAGAGAGAGAGATCTTGAGCTCTTGCAAGCGCGTGCGCGGAGAGAGAGAGAGAGAGAGAGAGAGAGAGAGAGAGAGAGAGAGAGAGAGAGAGATCTTGAGCTCTTGCAAGCGCGCGCGTACACACACACACACACACACACACACACACACACACACACACACACACACACACACACACACACACACACACACACAAAGATGGAAGCAAAAGACTATTCTTCTTCTTCTTCACTAACTCAAGATAAGAGGTCTACAAAACATAAGGGAAAATACAACATAAAAGGGAACTAGTACAATGGTCTAGTGTAAACCTCTAGTGAGTGAGGTGAGTGGATAAGTGTGTCATCACTCTGGTAGGTAGACCAACTCGGTCTAGTATAGCTATAGTATCATTGGCAAAGATATGCGTATCCACCAAGGCATGCCAGTGATGATGACTATATTGGTGGTAGTCATTCAAGAGTTGTACATGTTGAGCTTGACATCTCAACAATTCATTGGTGTTATTTTCATAAAGATTCTTTTTTTTTGATTGCATATTTATGTCTACCATGAAGGCTAAGTATGCTGCCACATCAAAGGCTAGTAAAGAAGCCATATGGTTCTAATGGTTTATGCAAAGTCAGAGCTAAGGTGCTATAGGACAAGCACGTGAGCTTATTAAGACACTAATGACAATTGTGCATGTCTTTTGTCTTCTTACGTCAAAGGGTTTATCCTTTTGATTAGAACTAATAATGGGAGTATCAAAACCTACCACTTACTATGATTAGCATTTGTGATAGATAGTTGCTTGCTACCGGGTGGTACTATATCATGTCCAAAAATTGGTAGCTAGTGAAGCACATATTTATGCCATCACCTTTATCTATATCGAACAAGGGATCTTATCTAGTCTCCATCTTTGCTAGAGATTCATCCCAATGCTCTATGCTCTCCTTTCTTCCTCTCTATGTCTATGTGCACATGTGAAACTCTTCCTCACACCTTTAGTATGGCTACATACAAAGCAAAGGAGATCAAGGTACACATGCAAAACAACTGCAACATCATGGTGTGTGTCTACCAAAAGTGCCATCACTTAGAGGAGGGGCAAGGAGCGAACCATGGATGATGGATGGAATTGATGCCACCATTTGGGCTATCTCCAACTAGGAGAAAGGAGCGAACCATGGATGATGGATGGAATTGATGCCACCATTTGGGCTATCTCCAACTAGAAACATGGGCTACATTGGTAAGGCTTGCAAAATAGTGCCACTAATTAGTGTGATGCTCATTGAGTTTACTCCAATTTTGACACGATTACTATAATTATCAGTGACCCAGGGGATCAATAATGGCATGTATATTGGTGCCCAACCCTCCATTGATTGTGCTATAACCAACATTTATTTTATTCCTTTGGCTACTATCCTTAGTGGTTTCATGGAGTCTACATCTATCCCTATAATTTCACCTACCATTCAACTCTAGGAATCAATTCTATGAGACTCTTTGCCAAATGTAGGACAATTTCTCAAAATGCTACACAACATTAGTAGGATTTGAAAAGACATTGATCAACTGACTTCTCAGTTCAATCTAAGCGGGACAAAATGTCTTTTGGCAATCAGAGTTCTAGCACGACTGGACAACCGCTATTTGCCAATAAATGAATTAGAGTTCGTGTGGAAACTTTGGTGATGGCCCATGAAAAAGCAATTTGGGAAACCAAAACCAAAGGATGTTTATCTTTCTCTGATGCTCTTGACTGTGATTGGTTCTCCCTTCTCAACAAGCAATGGGGAAAGTGGTGGCCGAAGGCAAGATGGGGGGCTCTGCCAACATGAGTAAAAATCATGCTAGAAGGATTGGATTTGATAGATGCAGTGGCCACAAAATGGCTTGTGAGGACCTCCCTCATCTGTTCAAGGAGTGCCCGACTATCAATGGCCTAATAGGAAAAATGTGCAAGTGGGTTCAAAGGACATGGAAGACATGTTATTTTAAGAATGACATGTTTCTTGGAGGGATGAGGTTTAAGAGCCAGACGCTCCTGGTATGCACTCAAATCGTCAGGTTTTGCTACTTTAAGGAAATTTGGAAGGCTAGGAACCGCAGAGTGTTTGAGAATGATCTTATAACTGCTTGCTTCAAGGAGATAATACTTGAAAGCAATGGACTGATTGTCTCCATCAGTAAAAGGAGGACTCATATGATTGGTATTGGGCCAATAACGCCACTCTGACGGGATAAAGTTGACTTGTTATGGGCTAGTGGGTTGTTGCTTTGGGAAGCCCGGTTGTTGTCCTATGTAATTTGATGACCCTCAAGACTCGGCACAAGCTTGAGGTACCTTTGTACATTATTTTGATGAATACAATACATACACTCAAAGTAGTGAGTTTGGAAAAAAAAAAATGCTACACAATGTGAAAATCTTTGATTGCTTAATTCTTTCAAGTTGAATAGAGATTTAGCTTGAACTTTTGGCACTTGTTGGTGCATACAATGTCCAGGAATTTCAACTTTCATCATCCCCTTTAAAGTGTCCAAGAAGCTGATCCTCTGCCGTTTCTTACGTGGTTTTTGTTGTAATTAAGCTGTGTTTGTGCACAATTCTTAAGTCTTTCTTGGGAAAAATGATCACATGAAATTGTTAACGTGCTTATTGCCTTGTGGTGGTCATGACAAGCCTATACTATTGGTCTCATTTAATGGCAATTGGCCCTTGCCTTACCTGGTGCCTTGGGTAAAAAATAAGACTTTTTGCTCCACAGAATTAATCAAGGGACTTACCTTTCTTTTGACTCTAATTAGTTGCCTTTAAAAGAAACTAAGTCCCTTGATCAATTACCTTGTGTCCTCAAAACGCTAGTTAGACTTCCATGGATCAATGAACCACTAATGTAGCAATCATTCTTTTTTTTGGCAGATCGCACAAATCCTGTGCGAAACGACAAACATGTGGTCGCTTGATCGCACTCAAACGCATGACGGAGGTCATTGCGATAGAGTGCTCAACCAACCAAGCTACCTCCTTTGGACAATGTAACAACCATTCCTCTATTATGCACCAAGATTTTTGAAGGTATTATCCCTAACTTTCCCATGGAATGATTGTAGACTTATCATCAATGTAATTGTGAGATCAACAAACGATTTCGAAATTGAGCAAGATTAGGAGACATGGTGAGAACGGGGACAAAAATGAGAAGGGACAAAAATTATCCATTGTTGTTGCTCTCATCGATGCATAAGCTAGCCTCATTGCATTCATCATAATTTGATTGAGGTCTAGCTTATGTCATAAGTAGACCAACTCTAAAGTTGGCTATGGATGAGGTTTCAATCAAGCTTTGCCTCTACACCATAGCCCACTCTTTTCACTCATCCATGAAGCACTAAGGAGTTGTCATCTTGATACATCTTGGTTTATAAGGAAAGGACCTTTGGTGTGAGATGACATGTGTGAGAGGAGGAGATGGAAGGCATCAGACCGTCGAGATGTAGTGGAATGAAGAGAATGTAGGGCAATGTCATGAATTGCCTTTGCTTTGGAGCGAAGGGCGCATGATGTAGGTGAAACCCCCATGAAATTCTTTATTGTTTCACCCACTTCCTCCTTGCTCACAATCTTTGTATTTGCAGTGCTAGAATTGCTAAATTTGGATGCAAAATCTACACCCATTCCCCACTTTGTAGTTGCAAGTAGCCCATTTGTCCTCCTCTCACCGGGGTCCCCCCAACAGAGAAGTGGGACACCCATGCAAGCACTCTCTAGAATTGAGTTCCATCCACAATGTGTGAGAAAGCCACCAATGGAAGGGTGAGAGAGAACATCAACTTGAGGCACCCAAGAGATCATGAGACCCCTATGTTGGGTACGTTGTAGAAATGAAGGGGGAAGTTTGTGGGCATAGTTGCCACCATTGACAAAGTCTGGCCTAATGGACCACAAGAAAGGGATGCCACTAGCCTCCAACCCCACAGCAAGTTCTTTGAATTGAGGCTCCTGCATTCTAACAAGGCTTCCAAAGGAAATGTAGAGGACGGATTGTGGGGCTTGGTGATGGAGCCATTGAAAGCAACCGGTGTCCTCATCAAAGATGGTGCAACCAATACGTGTCCGGCCATGCGGGCTAATTGTAGATGTGGTGGTCAGGAGAGGTCCAATTGCAAGGATGGGTGGGCTTGTGGTGGCCTTGAGGGTAGACAATGCTTCCTCCTCCAATTCATATATAGTATTTATTACTACACACATCGCTCTTTGTAATGGCTTCAACTGGCGCATCAAAAATTGGTACAGAAGGTCGCCTTCATCGCTTTGTATGACTGCTGGAAGATCATCCATGCTACTTATTGGTAGCCCCGGTATCCACGACATGATATTCCGTGTCTCCTCTCTCATTGCCTCCATGATGGCTGCATTAAACCATAGTACAACAAATGTGGGTCATTGAACATTGATGGAATGAGCTCACACGTCACCATTAATACATGGCTTATATAAATGCATGTGATGGTTTAACAATTGTACAAAGCACACTCTTTTATTGTCTTATACATACATACATACTCTTTTATTGTCTTATACATACATACATACTTTGAAAAACTTAAACCTCATGTAATTTTAAGGTCAAACTTTTCAAGATTTGCGTTTTTCACACTAAAACTTGTACATATATACCCATTTTTTCAAGGCAAGCTTGAGATCTACTCAAGATTTTGCAATTTCAATTGGTTAAAAAAATACACTAAATGCAAGCCCTTGGATCTTCTAACAACTCTAGCCTAATAAAAAACAAGATAAAAAAGAAAAAATAGCTTCCTATTGATATCTTAAGTCTTAAGTCTATGTGTGTATGGGTTGTTGGCTCCTTGTAAAAGCCAGAATCAAGTATCTTGTAGTCTTCAAGTTCCCATGACAAGGTCTACTTGCATGGGTGGGATTGTATTTTATTGTTTTTGTTAACACAAGTATCCTACATAATGTTTGAAAAACAAGGTGAAGCTTCACTTTGGCATTCTAAAATTGTCCATTATATACAGGAATAACAAATTTCTTATATATTACGAAGGGTCTCACTTAAACAACAAGAAATGTGCACATGGGCCTTGTAAAACAAAATAGAATGAAAAATAAATCAAATAAAAACAGCAAAATAAAAAGACCTTTTGATAAGCTAAAATAAAAGAACAGTCAATTGAGTGCATAAAAAAAGGTAGTTCTACAAGAATAAAAAATAACAAAATAATTAATAAAATAGATCTGTATGAGGCCTTTAAATAAAAGTACTCTTTCCCAAATAAAAATATCAAAAGAAATTTCATTGAGTCAATACTCCTATGAATGCACCTTAATTTCTTGTTCTTTGAAGCCTATTTGAACAGGCAAAAAAAGATCCATTTAATATAGTAAATATGACATATTGTGTTTACTTAATTTGGAGTTAAACTTCCTTTAGGATTAACAAGGTAAAATGGGCCTTGAACAAGATCAAGAGTAAGATCACAAGGTGGGAGTACACGCTCCCTCCATTTCCATAGTAGAGTCTCACGATGATTAACACCTTCTTGATCTCATACATCTCATCCGTGTCTCCGATTCTAAAAATGAGCAAATGCAATTGAAAAGAGTTTTTTGAAACCTACGTATGAAACGATTCTTGTGGAAGAACAACACAAAAGACACAACTTTTTGGCAACGGGGAAAATGGGTGAGACCCAAGAACCAAGACGACATTAGGCTTCTGTACTTTGTGCTGCATGTAAAAGCAATGTGCATAACGCTAGGTGTCACGATAACTAATCAAAAGCAAGACTAGGTGGCATGGCCTGGGACATGATCAAGAAAGTATAGCTTTACTCTCATGGAGGAACATGTAAGGAGGCTAAAGGGCCTGATAAATCTTGGTGTCTATTGGGACTTCAACTTGGGGCTTGCATAGGGGAAATAACATAAAAGTGCAATAGAGCAGCATTGGCTTTGGAATGGAGGTGCTCCATTTTGCATTGGCCCCTCTGGATTTTCAAACGGGACCCTTGAACGTACCGTTTTTGGAGGGAAGTTGGGCGAAAGGCGAGTAATAAAGGGATCTCCAAACTTTCATATCTTTGGGATGACAGAAAACTTTGATGGAAGGAAGTGGAGCATTTAGTAATTCAATATAATTTGAGTATCTTTGAAAGTCTTCTGATCAATAGAGTCTTGGAATCTCTATATTACTGTCCTACGATTGTGAACTGGTGAGAGCTGGATTGGAAAGCTGGACATTGGCCAAAAGATAGAGTGTTTGCATTCCCCTAAACCCAAGATATATATAACAACTTGATATACAAAGCAAACTGGTTCACTCCACTCGTCAAGATATGAAAGGAAAATTGTTCAGAAGAGCGATGATAGAAGAGTGTTAATAACATTTGGGAGATCAAATGGCTGAACTCCATGAAGATGTTTTTATGGAAGGTGCTCTGGGAAGCTAGTGCTAAGGGATTGTCCCTAACACTTGCTCTGGTTACAGAACAACTTCAAAGGATCCTCTAAATCTATTAAAAAACGTGCTCTATCATGTGGGGTGTAGCTGCTTAAGTCTACAAATGGGTGCGATTTTTGAAAAACTTGGAAGATTAAAAATCTTCTCATCTTTAAAGGCAAATATGTTATGGCTCAATTCAATGATATTGTGAGTGAGAGCACTGAGCTCATCTATGTTGTAGGACCAAAGAGAGGGGTAGCTGCTAATGCCAAAGAGTGAAAACATGCACTTAATTGCATCGACTACTCCGATGGTAATAGTTAGCAACTCTTCGTTAGTTTTTTGTACAAACTCCCCTTTGGAAACAATGCCCTCTCGAAGGCACATGCAATGCTTGAGGTTGATTGTATATTCTTTTCTTAGTCCATGTAAAGTCTCCACTCACAATTGTGAGTATTGGAAAAAAAAAAAAGAATAACAAGGTAGAAAATCACGTTGGCATTTCGAACCAAAAAGCTGAAAAGACCTTAATTTCCAAAAAGCACAATGTCATTCACGAACAAGAAAGAACATGAAAGGATTGCTAAAAGATAATGTCATACACGAAGACAAGGTGATCAATGATAAGTATTCAAAATGTCCCATTCAAACTAATAATAATAAGGGGCAAAAAGGAATGGTGGTTAGCTCCACAAGAGTGCACCTCCAATGAACTTCCTTTAGCTTACCAAAAATAATCATATAGAATAGTTTACGTTTCCCTAATCACAAGAACCCGGGCTGGTGGTCTCCTGCCCCCAATCGTACCTAGCTAGGTATGCGGTGTCTCCCAAACAAAAGCTCATGATGTTATGTATTGTATGAAAAACACTCAAAAAGCTCCCTTTTCCTACATGAGAAAATTTCTAATTCTTCTTGTGAGCATGTAAGGGGCCAATAGTGGGGAAAAATTGATGGCTACACACACAAGTGAACGTGTAACTTTAACTGCAGTAGTTTTGGGTGCCAAAATTAGAAGAGTGAGGAGACGATAGCATATAAGAATCCCCCACCTTTGTATGGGGTTACCTTAGATGCCTCAATTTTAAGCTTTGTAGTGATGTACTTCTTGTCAAGATTGTTTATAGCATAGGGAACACGAGAGAGCGCGCGCACGGACGCACACACACAAATAAATATTTAACAATTCTTTCAAAATATTGAAAAGCGAGGTATTGATCTGTCATTGTCTAGTGAAGCCAAACTGACTCTAGTATATTTCGCAAATCATGTCTTCAACTAAAGTTAAACTAGCTCACTCTTGTGAGCACTAATGTATCCTATTATGTTAAATAAAGGCTTTGCAGTTATCTCTTATAATTTAATCATATGACTTTATGGAAAAAGGACACAATTGCTAGCATCATAAATCATAATAAGTGATAAGATCACAAGGTCTGCAGACAAGGAACCACCGAGTGTTTGAAGGGGATCCTGAGGTGGCAAGCTTCGAAGAAATTACACAAAACAGTAAAGTACTAATATGGACGTTCGGACGTAATCAAAACTTGGATGATTGGCCTAGGATTACCGATGCTTTTTACCAAGGATAAAGGGACGGGTCGTTAGGGGTGGCTCCCCAATTAGCCGATGTAAGTAATCTCTCGATTAAGTCATGGTTCGACACGAGCATGAAGATCTTGTAATTTGCTCGGATGATCGATATAATTCACTCACAATTGTGAGTTTTGCTAAAGAAAAGAAAGATCACAAGGTTTGCTTAGTGGAAGAAGTTAAAGCTATCTCAAGTCTCACCTCTTAAAGAGAAAAAGGAAGAAATGCCTACAGAATTTTTAGTCCTTTTTTATAGTTTTAGAATGGATCTCCTCATTCAAGGTCTTCATCGCCTTTTATAGACAGGTTTGGTTTTTTATAGCATTTTCGCTATGCAAATTATGGATCTCTTCATTCATGAGTTGAATGACTTTGTTTTTAACTCTATGTTTTAAAATGATAAGGTTTTTAAAGAACAAATAATTAAAGAATTGTATGATCGTATCTGTTAATTTAAAAAAGAAACACTAATATAACAAGGTGAAGAATCACGTTGCATGCTAAGGAAATGTAATGCAAATGTAGACGATGGTTGTGTTTGTAAAATTTATTTTTTTATAAAAAAATATTTTGAAAAGTTGTAGAGAGGGTATATCATAAAGGGCATAATAGATATATGGCAAAAGGTGACTGATTGGTCAACTTGTTTCAGCGATAAACATGGAGAAGTTACTTGTTGATTGAATTTAGTCAAACTTGAAAGTTTAGTTTGTTGCTTTTTAAGATGAACGTTCTAGTGAATATTTCAATGTAGGTTGGGATTTTAAAGTTAATATCGACATTTAAATGACATCGTCGTATGATCTAATGACATTGATGATTGTATTATAGAAACATTCTTAGAGGAATGATTGGCTTAAATAATTTCGTGTGAAAATTTAAATTAATAATAATAATATTTCATAAAAATGACACTAATTAATAGCATTTTTGTTCTTGCAACATTCTCTTGATCATGTGTTATATATGACATTTGTTTTTGAAATATATATTTTATAAATATTGAGAATGTCTAAACTTAATCTCTAATAATAATACATGTTACACTAAAGTAACAAAGTGACATTTGCATATTAAAACCAAATTTGAAAATATAATTTTTAGTTGTGAATAAATTTTTTCATTTAAGAGTAATTTATAAATTTTTTACAATTTATAATTTTTTCATTTAGAGTTGTTTTCATTCAAAAATAATTTAAAAATATTTAATTATAAATTTTTTTCAAATGAAAAGAAAATTTATAATTAATTAAAAAAAAAAACTCATTAAGTCTTCAAATGAAGGGAATCATTTAGAAACTAAACAAAGAAAAAAAAGAAAGAAAGTTAAGGGACCATTACAGGAAAGGACCAAGTTATAATGATGAAAAGATCCATTTACATTATAAAAGAAAGGTATAATCTTTATAAAACTTTCTTTTTCAATAAAAAAGGACACTTGTCTACCATCAACAACCCCTATATCAGCGGTTCAAAATGTGCACATGTTTTCAACCTTCCCTTATGGCCTTCTATAGGCCAAAAATTAGTTTGGAAAAGCATTGAAATATAAGTTAAAAAGGCAAAGTAGCATTATGACCTTGCCTTCAAGAGAGGCCCTTTTCTAAAGGGGCTAGATTTTACTAACAAGCCTTTCTATCCAACAACCTTGGAAATGAGAAGAAGGTGACAAATTTTTCAACGGTCCTGATGGAAGCCACTCTAATGATTATAAGCTGTGTAAGAAACAAAACATGGGGCAATATATTGTTTTACATGGGTGCTCCACTTAATTAAGTGATCATTTCACTCTCTTTCTGGTATTAAAAGACTGTATGCGGGGTTGAAAAATGCTAAGTATCGGACTGTTTTGTGTGGTCGATCAAATATCTTGATCACCCAATATCTCTTGTTTTGCCTGTGTGTAAGGCCTTAATCATGGAACTCTTGAGAGCAATTGTGGACCATTGAATATAGCTCTTCGATAAGAGCCCAGTGGCAAGTTAAGGATGACAAACTTTTTTGTTCCTAGTTCTTATGAGAGAGGGGTTGCCCAAATAATTTTTTTTTGTATGTGTAGGCCATTTGGGAGAAACATATGATACTTGCTTTCCTATTTCTTTAAAGAGAGTTCGTGAGTAGTGGGTTGCACACTCTCTTTCCCATCAACTTATGTAGGCATTGTGACCTTTCACCTAGTTTGGGTAGACCCTATGATCAAACTTTATCCACTTTCTATGTGTGGCACGGAGACAATCGACAAAACTGGAAAGAGCTGGTTGTCCCTCTTACCACCAAGCAGACTACTGGCTAAACCCCACAGTGTTGTGCATTAAGCTAGCACTAACCCACTCAAAACAACTAGTCCATTCCATTCTTGACAGAATGAAGAATTGAACAACCACAATCTCTCTCTCTCTCTCTCTCTCTCTCTCTCTCTCTCTCTCTTTCACACACACACACTCTCTCTCTCTCTCTCTCTCTCTCTCTCTCTCACACACACACACACACACACACACATTTGGAACACTACCATGTAAGTAGTCTTGCACTAATAAATGGTAATTAAAGTTTTTAAATACGATTGTGTGCAAAATATAGATATGGAAAAAGCAGGGTATGTGGCTAAACGGAGAAAAAAAAAGAACTAAATAAATGAGGGGGGAAGGTTGATACCTTTAAACGAAGGGAAGCCACGCGTGAGAACGAGGTCGGAGAGGTGGGAGATGGCGAAGTAGAGAGAGGCGGAGGAGGTCCAGAAGGCGAGGCGGGGGATGTGGAGGGCGTCGGCGGAGAGCTGGGTCCAGGACATCATGACGTCAGAGAGGATGTGAGTGACGGGGGGGCCCAGGAGGTTGAGCTGGCGGAGGAGGAGATCGAAGGGCTGCGCCAAGGCTTCAGAGGCCTGTAAGGCGGCCAGGGCGTGCTCGGCCACTTCATGAAGCTCGGGGGGCAAGCCGCCCGGCATGCTCACCAGCCTGATATTCTCATTATTACTACTGTCCCACCCCCCGGCGTAGGAACCAGCCCGTACCATCCTCGCGTGTATGTGCTCAGTGTTCACCACTGTCACCATGCACCCGCCTCTTGTCGCTAGCTGCCTGCAGAGCTCCATCAGTGGCGCTATGTGCCCTTGCGCGGGGTACGGGACTGCCACCACGTGAACCCGCCCTTGGCCACCACCACCACCACCATCACCCAATCCAAGGTCCTCCATATTAAAGGTCAGTCAGGAATCAGTAAGCTAAGGTTAGCAGTATGCTAGCATCAGCATTGCATCACCACCCCACCCCCCTTAGTAAGGTTAACCTGTACCCTTACTAAGGTTAATTTAGTATGCACAAGGTTAATTTTAGTATCCTCACTTACTAAGGTTTATTTAGTATCCTCACTTATACCCTTACTAAGGTTAATATTTAGCCTTCCTTATAAGGTGATTTTATGTTATCCCCTTGCTTATCATGCCATCATAGTACTATTTACCTTTGCCCTTCAAACCTCTATATTATGGTTATGGTCACAAGCTATTCATACTACTAACCCTAGCTTATAAGGCTAAGTTAATGACAGTATTAGCATATTATAGTATCAAGTCTTATATTATCAATGAGATTCTTTATACTTAAAGCTTAATCTCTATATGTATTGAGATTATCAAGTGTTTTTTTGGCTAATCTAACATAAGGCTATGTCCCAACTTTGGGTTTCCACTCACCTATTAGACTCCAATAACCTTCTCACCACCCTCACATAAATACTCTGAATGCATGTACTTTGTACCTTCATACACCTTGATAAAGCTCACTTCTTGGGAGAACACATTCATAGGATGTACACTTGTTGTACTAAGTTTCCACTCATTTATAAGAGGTGCTAATTCATGTAAAATTCCTTTTGTCCGCACCCGCTCCCCTATTCATGGTATATCCTTCCTTCTAAACCTCACATGTAGCGATTTGGAGAGACGATGTCATTCACGAAATAGAAACATGAGAGGACTTTCCTTGGATACTAGAAAAATGCCGTCACACACGTCATGTAATATTGTGGAAAGATATTTTGTAACTCCGTCTTATATAAGAAATTACAAAGAACATCTTCTCCACAAGTAGAGTGCCTAAATGTAAAGGCCTTTCCTTGTGGATCCTCCAAATTGAGAGATTTATTGTCTCTTGAGTTGATAATGATAGATAAATTTTAAATTTTTGATACATTAGGACTAGGCCATTATGGAATTGATAACTACAATATTGTACTTTTAACCAACTAGCAATGACACATGTGAAGAAAGCCATAAGCATATCATGATGGAGAACATTAGAGCTTGAATTTCTCCACTAATGTCTAGTCGAGCATGGTGAGTACTGGTCATGACACTATATTTTGGGATCTAAGAAGATCCTTTTTCAAGTAGTCAATACACAAACAAATGAGTGATAGATTACTATAAGAAAAAAGCTACCGATGACATCCATAGAGTCACAAAAGCTAAAGAGGTTACATAAAGTTGGTAACAATGTTTTTTGGTTATAATCTAATAAGACCTTTATTTTCAAGGTCAATTTTTGGGAATTTAGCTAGAAATTATGATTATAATTATACTATAGATATTGAAATAATCCGATTATAATCTCATCAGAACTTAATCAGTCAAGTTTTGGGCATTTAGTTCTAAATTACATCGATTAATTATAGATATTTACATAAATCTTCGATGAAAAACAAAGGTGAAAAGTTGAGTATAGAGTACTAAAGAGGGCACACAAAGAAAGAGCCCCCATTGGTGTAATTCAACCTTTATGGTACCTTGAACTTTTAATCCCATATGACACACCAATATTGATTACTATAGATATCATAAATTACATTAATTGGTTACCATAGATATTTGCATAAATTATGGTTGTCTAATTAGTTCTTTGAAAAAACAAGGGTGAAAAAGTTGTTTTCCCCCAAGAGCAGTATAGAGTACTAAAGAGGACACACAAACAAAGGGCCCCGGGTGAAAAAGTTGTTTTTCCCCGAGAGCGGTATAGAGTACTAAAGAGGACAAGCAGACAAAGGGCCCCTATTGGTCTAATTCAACTTTTATGGTGCCTTGAACTTTTAATCCCATGTGACACTATTGGCTACGAGAATAATCAAGTGCTCATTCCTTTGTAATATATCTTAGTCATTTATCCATCTAATCATCTCTAGTTCAATGAGCATTACTTATTGAAAACACTTACAAGGTAAAAGAGATATAAAAGTTTGTGAGCCACCAATCATGTCTCTACACTGAGCTAGTAGTTCCATTGAATGTGCAATTTGTGAATATGAGTGTTTGGGGGGGGGGGGGGGGGGGGGGGGGGAGAGAGAGAGAGAGAGAGAGAGAGAGAGAGAGAGATGTCTCACTCATTTAGTAGTTCCATTGAATGTGCAATTTGTGAATATGAGAGAGAGAGAGAGAGAGAGAGAGAGAGAGAGAGAGAGAGCATTATGGACCATGTCACTCTAACCATTTTGTGTGCTATTTGTCAATACTTGAAAAAACCCTAGCTGAAATTTCAACAATTGGAAAATTAGAGTAAAAGGCCTTCAAATATAGTCACTTTACCTCTACAAATTCTCATATGAAGCCTTTTCAACAAGTCATATCAATTTCTTTGAGCACTTGAACGAGTGTGTGTGTGTGTGCGTGCGTGCAAGGGTGCGCACAGAGGTGTGTGCTTGTTATCAACCACCTTTGAGTTTCCCACTGTGTCCACTACTACACACTGGTGGAGCAACATAGAACATCTGTCGGTCCCACAAATCAAGGATTTGAAAGAGATGGGAGGAAGGTTTAGCATATCAAAGCATGATCATATGGTTAAATAATCCAAGAATGGAAAGTTTCCTTTCAATTTTGTAAGTTTGTCAAAGGATTCTCCTATCTAGAAGAAGAAAGGATTCAGCAATAGAGGAACCCAATGTCTGTCTCATCGAACTCCCCAAAAGTGGTTGAAACTTCAGAATAAAAGAAAAAATGGAAAAGGCAGAATTGAAATTATGTTTGATATTTATGAAATTACCTTTTTCAAAAGCGTGGAGAAGGATGTGTGTATGCTTGATGGGGTATTTTAAGGTAAAAAAATATCTTCTCTTCTGCATAAACTTGAAAACAATAAAAATAGGTGACATAATAAAATTGCATAGGAAGCACTTATGTGTAAGGTACCTAGAAAATGAATCAGTGCTTGGAAAGTCTTTTTTCCTAAGCGACCGGGTTTCCTCCTTGTACATATGCAAACCGGAAATACTAATAGAAATTTCTAAATTTGTGCTAGGATTTTTGAACTAATTTCTAGTATACTTGACCGGTTTTTTTTTCCCTTTACCATCGTTTGCAATTGGGTAATCTTGATTTTCAAGCGGCTCAAGCCTAAGCTGAGGCACACCTTTCCCAAACACTGAGTTGAACCTATGTTTGGGAAAAGTGTGTCTCAATTTACAATCGTGTTGCTTTGAGATTCAAAATCTTTAGCTGCTTCTTCTTAGATGTTATGCGGGCATGCATCGGTAAGGTCGCATGTCCCCATGATTGTTGAGGTTTATATTTGATCTTTATGTATTGGGTGGCTCCTTATCAAGCTAGAAATTACAAACTTGTGAATCCATTGCCGGATGTGAGCATGATACCTATGTAATTCTTTTTGGTGCTTTAATATATCTGACTCACTTTGTGTAAGTGTTGTAGACAGTTCAAGATTTCTGATTGAGAGCTAGAGGAAAAGGAAAAATCCGACCTAGATTTTGAGAAAAATAGGGTAAAAATAGAATAAATCTTCAAGTTTTCCTTTTTAAGCAAAGATAAATGACAAGTGTGCATGATAGATGTTGGGCCCTTTGCTTGCCAAGCCAAACTATCTTATTGTAGAGATAGTGAGAACCACGAATATAAATGTCATACCATGGGACATAACGGATCTGATTAGTGCATGGAGGCTACAAGAGATTTTCAGTCTCTTGAAAAACACATTCAATCCCTAGTTAATCAAAACAACACTCAACCGCATATCAGGCAACAAAAACTAGTCATGACACTACAAGGAAATCTCATCATTTCACCAAGCAAATGAAGTCCAAACGCAACCAAACTTATAGATAGGATAGCGGAAACATCTAAAGGCACATGTCCAAGCCCTCAAATCCCCCTTTTGACCATTGGCAAAAATCACAAGTAATTTCAACAGACAAATTTGACCTAACTTTTTTTGGTCCCGAATGCAGCTATTAGCTTAGCAATGATGCCTCAACAACCCTCCTATTTATAAAATGCAGCTTTGATATGTAAAATATGAGTTATTTAGAAGGAGGTTAGACACATCAAAATCATAGATTCATTGTGAGAAACGGGGCTGACCTTTCAAAAATACCTATAGCACGTGCATTCAAAAGGTATTTTTAAAACACCTCCACACACACACACACACACACACACACACACACACACACACACACACACACACACACACACACACACACACACACACACACACACACACACACACACACAGACTTAATCATGAATTAAAAGACCCCTTTCTTCATAAACCTGTAAATTTTTTTCCCCAATTTTTCATTTTTAAACCCCTCTTGTACATGCAAATCTGTAACTCTTTGGTATATAAAAAACCCTATGGGTGAACTCACCTGCTACACTTACATATTTTGAGGTGCCCCCCCCAGGCCTAAAATTTAGTTGTTACAATTTGGAAGCTTATAGCCCCCCTAGAACAAACTCATAATTACATATGCACTTGCTTCAAAAATCAATAAATTACAAGGTCTTGCGGCTATGATTGTCCAAATTGAGTAAAAATGAAATATTACATCACGGGATGGTCTTTAGAGCCTCTTTCTTAGCTAGGCTGCTAACATCCCCCCCCCCCCCCCCCCCCCCCCCCCCCCCCAATCTGGGTCGTCCACGACATAGCTTCAAGGAACTGGGTAATGGTTCTGCTTTTGTGATTTTGGTCATTTCTTTATAGCTTTGAGGGCTCTGTAGTACGTAGTGTGCAATTTCTCATCTATCTTTGTCAAAAATTACGTGTCGATGGGGTGGATGAGCTCCATGGCTATGTATGCCACAAACCGTGCTCATAGATTTTCCACCATGGGGCCAATAATGCGAGAGGGGAATGTAAAGAAGCCAATGTAAAATGCTTCTTCAAAGTCTACATATATAAGATGGCAGAAACATGACTCTTGCAAAGAGTCCATAGAGAATCTTATCACTGGGCTGACTGGATAGGTCATAGAATAAGTCTTAATTGCCCTCCAAGAAAGCCATCCATGGTGCATCACTTTGTTCTGTATGATGAAATGTTTGGATATATGTGAAGATCATTTTGGCAATCTTGATGAACATTATGCAAGAAATATCTGGGATTCGCTTGAAGATTTCCACTGCCTCATTGACCGTCTTGAGCATATAATCTTCCTTTGGCTGACCTTTGGGTGGAGTAAGCGTGGGGTAGTTGAGCCCCCGGTTGAGCCAAGTAGGATGTTTCTTGAGAATTTGTTGATGGCTTCCCCTGCTTCTGACTCTAGGCATTGGGCAATAAGTTTGATCTTTGCAGATCTGTGGTGGAGCCTGGGTATACAAAGCGGCATACCTGGGATGCCTCTTGAGCCAGGTCTTTCTCCAAGATGGGTGTGGATCTGTAGCATCAACAGCTTGGTCCTTGACTAGTCTCTCTTTCACCTTGAGCACTTCATACTTGAATAGAGTATAGGGTAGAGAGTGCTGATGCCATGTAGCTATTATTTCTTGAGATGTGAGTTGAACTACATGAGGTGAATGCACGATCCTCTCTTTCCATTACATGGCTTCCTTCTAGATACCTGTCGTTTCTTGGGCTATCAAAACTTTCAACTCCTTTTCAGCTTCTACAATAAAATTTTCCAAAGGCCCTTTAGGCACTGGATCTATTGTTCAGCAGTTCCTTCATTAGAAGTATGTGACTTCTCTTTTGGCTGCTAGCTTGGAATTTTTCTATTTGCGTTTGATACTCATCCTCTTTGTTTATGAAGCTGAGTGAGAGTTCTCTCCATTGCATCCACTCCAGCTTCAATTCTATTTCTAGATCCATACATTAATTTTCCATTGCTTGGCAGATGAGGTTTGAGCCTTGGAGTGTAAGCACTATAGGATTTTCCTTTGACTTATCCAACAGCTCACCTTGATATTTTAATCTAGCCTCCACTTGTATCACTTTCATGTTGGCAATGTCAAGTTGCATTTGCAACCACTATGCATGTGCATTTGTATTGAGGACTATAGAATCCAACTCTTTGATTTGCTTTTCTTGATCTTTCCTTGCAGTTGTCAATTGCTCCACTAGCTTTGTCATTTTGGAGAGATCTGCATGATGCTTTGTGTTGACCTCTTAGAGTGGTTGAATTTCTACTTGTGAAGTTTCATGTAGAGATTTGTACTTTTGTCAAAATACATGTGCCACTTGGAGTTGTCCTTCCAACATTTCCTGATTGACTTTTGCAAGCTGGAATTTCTTATAGCGATGATACACTTCACTTTATAGATTTTCCAATATTTAATGAGCATAGTGAGTGTATTCGTCGATATCTCCTAAGCCCTTTATCCCAGACGTGGATGCTTTGGCATGCTCTCCACCCTCAATTCTGGTGGTTTCGTCCTCATATTCCGCCATTGTATTTAGCTCTTCTTTAGTTCCTTTGTGTGTCTATTCTAATGTCTTTTGAAATACTTCAAGAGGTGCTTCATATCCTAATTCTGCAGTTGCTTTGCCATCTTGAGCTATCTCTTGTATTGTCTCTTTATTTGGCGGTTTCTTCTTGACCCACTAGTTTAAGCTCTTGATGCTCTTCTTCAATTTCTTTCTGTGACTATTCTGATGTCTTTTGAAATACTTCAAGAGGTGGTGCTTCAACTTCTAATTCTACAGTCGCTTTGCCATCTTGAGCTATCTCTTGTGTTGTCTCTTTATTGTTCGGGCTCTTGATCTTTCTCCGTAGGTGATTCTTGATGTGTTTTTTCTTGATGAGCCGGTGAAGGGGACTTTGCAGTTTTCTTGAACTTCTGGTGGAGGTGAAGGAACATTTGTTGTCTGAGCTTGTCTTTCCTCTCTTTCCCTTTCTTCTTCACCATAAAGTTGTTCAATATTGACAAGGAGATCTTGCCTGGCTTGGTCGGCTTGGGCTTCCAAAATTATTCAAAATCGCCTACTAGACATCTTTCCCTCTCAAAGGTCTCTCTTTATCTTTCTTGAACATGCTACTCTCTGTGCTGGTTCTTCAATAATGACAGGTGCTGGTACTTTTCTTCTTTTAGCAGCAGGTTTCTCCATTTTTTGTTTGCCTTTGGATTTCCTCTTCTTTTCTTCTTTTGTCTTTAAGGGCTCTGATGCACTTTTGAAAACTTTGTCCCCTTTAGAGTCACTCCTATGTCCCTCATCACTTTCATCACTCTCTCCTTCAGAAGGAAAAACCTTTCTTCTTGTGGACCGTCTTAGTTGAGGTGCTAGTGCCTCCAATTCTTCTTCCTCTTCCTCCTCATTTTTGACTCCAGTGATAAGCTAGGTATTTTGATGGAGGGCAAGTGGTGGGTTTTCTGCCATCCCGACTGCATGATAAGCAATTCTTGTAAGGACTTTCGATGCTCCCAAGTAATTGATGCCCGTGATTTTCTTTGTACTCTTGAGTGCAATGAGCATATATTGGGCATGGTCAAGTGGCATGGGCAACTTGGTCTTTGAAGTTGTTGTAAAAGCCTATGCAATCACATGATTTAATATGGTGTATCTACTGGGCTTCTTTACCGTAAAGTGGAAGTGTTGGATGAATAGGAGGACAAGATCTGCAACCAATTTATGAATCATATCAAAAAATGTGGTTGCCTGCATGTTCCTTGAAAATACACTCACCTTTTTCCTTTCCCTTTATCGCAACGATTCCCCTGTTGTGGGCACCTTCAAAGACTCAACAATGATTTCTTTGGTTATTTGGAAGTCCGTTGGATCTAAAAGCCTGTGCCATCTTCTTGAATAGAGCTTTGTAGTTCATATGCCCGTTGTAGATCTACTCCACATGGTGCCATTTCGTAGTAGTCCAATAGTCCCAGCCACCTGTCTGCTTATGCCAAGGCCGGTTCCTTTGCCACATCATATATTTCTCTAGGAATCATTTGCATTTTCACTGCTTTACCTTATGGTGTCTTGAACTTCCCATGGACGATAGCAACCTGATGCTTTTCTAGGAGCTCTTCTCTTGTATAGGTCTTCTTGGCTACCCCTATTGATTTCTCTTACAGCTGGTAGGGGGGAAGATCTTGCAAGCTTTGCTTCATTGACTTCTTCTTTGCTGGGACTGGCGAACTTTGCATTGAACCTAGGTGCAAGCATACAGAAATCCGCGATTAGGTGCATTTCAGAGTTGAAATACGGCATTTTTCCCCATTTGAATTGTGATTGACCATTTTGATGTAGAAAGCCAAAATATTACTATCAAAAGCTATAGAAACAAAATGTGAACACTGCAAAAAAACTTTGAACAATATTGTCATCCAGAGGTATTAATCGTGATTAATATCTAGATCATTGTTTAGGCTTCAATTTTGAGCTTTGCCCCTCCACTTGGGTTAAGGGTATTGGATATTGATAGGATTTCACTTTTGGTGGTATTTGGATGCAAAAACACTAGGTTTCACCAATTATTGGCTAGAAGACTTCTGAAATTGATAAACTGATGATACACATTCTTGAAATGTCGATTTGGCTTGAAATTTGGTGTGTGGGCTAGTAATGCTTAAGCTGGTGATGACCAAAATTTCAAGTCAAAACTTTTTTTACCCTAGAGATATTAATTGCGATTAATACCTAGGTCTACATTTGATGGAGTTTCTGGCATTTTGAGGTTATGGGGTGTTTGTCATATTTGTGCTTTCAAGCCTTGAATGTGAGTTGATACTTTTCTAGACACATGGGTGGTATATAGTGTCATATTTTGGCTTTGTGAAAAGTGAGTGCATTTTTTGGTCTTGTAGTTAGTGACCAAGCGACTTTTGTGCACCATATGGGGTTTTGGCTTGAACACAACGTGTGAATGGGTGCTAAATTGAAAAAATACAAGCAGATGCCAATTTAAGCCCTTGAGCTATTAATCATGATTAATTAGCTGATGATGCAAAATGTTACCAAGTTAAGTTTTTGATGACCCACATTTGACCTATACCCTTAGTAAGTAATACTTAGCTCTTGCGTGGCCTTTTTCTGAGCTGTTGACACCATCTTGGCACTTGGTACTCTAACTCTCGCGGTTTTTGGTGCTTGCACTTTGTGGTGGCCATTTTCTTCACTTTGGCATATGGAAACATCCCATAGGTTATGTAGAGTTATCTTGTCAAGTTTCGTCCATTTTGGAGTTGATTTGCGGCTGTAGCTAAAAAATGAAGCTTTGTGGACCATCGATCCATTTTTTTGGTACCAAAAGCATCAAATGATGGTTTCTCCAAGTCCCACTATAGTACATTGGTTAGTTTACTTGTGGGAAGCTGGTTGTGGAGTCAAAATTGAATTTTGACCTCGAGCTAAAATTGAGATTAATATCTATAGACCCTCTCGACCCTGGTCAAATGGTCATCTAGTCACATGGAAATGTTCTATAGGTCGTTGCTATGCTCCCTATCAGGTTTGGTTACATTTAGTGGGATTAGTTGGTTGGTACCATCATGTTTGCATTCACTTCCCCCTGCCAACCTAGGGTTTTCCCGACCTTGAATACATGATTAAAAATGTTCATTAGTAGGTTAGGAACTCACCCCTCATGTCTTGTGTGAGACGGTGTACTGTGATGGTCGCTAGAAGTTGCAAAAGTCGCACGCAGAAAGGTTGCCAAGAGCTCTCTCTCAACGATAGACAAGTGAAAATGAGACTACTTTTAGCCTACCTTCACTATACATACTTGGGCTTCCCGACTCACTTCCTCTCAAACTCCCCGATTAGTGCTACTAGATTGTGATAAATATTATGCTTTCAAAAATTGCCTGATTTGGATTTTGATTGCTCCATTTTCGAAGGTTTTACAGAATTAGGTGTTGCGAGT
The DNA here is from genome assembly GCF_014529385.1 of Adiantum capillus-veneris. Lineage (NCBI taxonomy): Eukaryota > Viridiplantae > Streptophyta > Polypodiopsida > Polypodiales > Pteridaceae > Adiantum > Adiantum capillus-veneris. Next base: position 80,856,642 of record NC_140955.1, on the reverse strand, counting down.
CTAAATTAGGCTTTCCGTCACCATCATCAGAATCGCACAAGATTTAACCTGGTTGTTTGTCGCTGCTTCCTGATCATTGTGATCCTTTCCATTTCTCCATCTGCAGTTGTTTGACATTTATTTAGTATTTTTGACCTTATTATCAACACTAGTTTGGTACCAAAAAGGACACTTTAGTATCCCTTTTTCACAAATTTAAATAAAAATAATACATGAAATCTAGAAAACGCCTCAAGAAATTTTCGGAAAACTTATAGAACGTTATCCAAGGCTATGTTCTTCACCTCATAATTGACCTAAGGTATGATTGTGACCTATAAATTGTTTTTCGAACTTCATCAAATAATTATGACAAGTTGTTGGAAAAACAGGACACTTTAGTGTCTAAGGACACTTGAGTGTCTGAGTACATATCTAGTGTTAAGAAAATTAAAGAAAAATATAAACTCACTCCAAAAAACAGAATCTTAGGCCTAAAATTGCAAACACACACCTAATTTTATTACTTGGCCATATTTTGGTGGATTGCTCCATTTTGATCACTTTTTTGGCCAAAAAACACGTGAAGAGTAAAATCTATAGTATTTTTGGGCTTTTTGGCAATATTTACACTATTTATACACACCTAGGGATTATCATATCACATATTCCCTATTTTGTTTGATTCTCTTGGAATTTTACTCATGAGTAGCAAGAAAAATCCACACATTAACATTCAGGCACTTCAAAACATTGCCCTTTTCTTAATCTGTTGTCCAATATTTGAGTCCCCAACCATTAAGAATGCCTCCGTCATCCTTGTTTGAGTCCTTCAAGACGATATAGTGTAGTCAGCGTTGTACAATGTATGGGTGACAAAGTCATGTCTATGCATGACCGAGATTGTTCCTATCATGAAATTGAGGTCAATGCAATCGGAAACACGATGCTATGCAAGAGGTGGGTCTTGAGCAGTGTACTTGTTGACCCAACAGAGGATCACACCCGCATTTTTGCTCACACCCATCATTTCGTAACCATTGATTGTAATAAATGTCTTTCCGACATTAATTTTGATTTGAGCCATTCATTAAGTAACGGGACTCAATTGAGTTTCCAGCTTGTAATCCCGATGTAATTTCACCTGCTGATGTAAATAATTAGAGACGTTCTCACCTCCAAGGCTGAGGTATATAAGCCAAAGTTTTGTAACCTAAGGGGGATTGAATTATTAATCAAAGGAGTTTTTGAGCGCGGTGACTGTGTTTGAGAGAGAGAGTCTTATCTTCTTGCTACGCGAGCTACGGAGCCGCCATTGGAGAAGCGACACCGCCATTGTGTTAGCAACGGTGAGAGCTACGCACAGATACCAAGAGTGCGCGCTATCGGCTTCTACGTGTGGTACGTTCCTACGAGCTTCGGTGTGAGTTTTCTTCCAACTCGTGTGTCGGAATAGAGCGTGCAGCATATCTATAGAACCACAACGAGTAGAGCTACACATTAGTACCATCGGGGTCAAGTTTCGGTCACCTGTATTTTTCGGCCTGTCTTCATACGCGTTTACTGCACGGAGTGGTTATAGGTTGATTTTGCAGTTCAAGTCTTTAGGGTGTTGTTCTTACCTAGTGTATAGACTTCCCCTTGAGTTTGAGATCGATTCGATGATTCTAGATCCTGTTTCGTATAGCATTCGTTCGTAGTCCGGATTTCAGTCACTTGCGTATTTTAGAACTTAGATTTGATTTCCTTAGTAGTGATTGTCATTAGAAGGTCGAGTAGGTGATTTGACACCCACCTAGTTGTTTCCATGCGCCTGCGGGTCAAGCTCCGTCCTCGTCTGACAAATTCTGTTGTTGGTTGAGTTCTCGCTATTTAGCTTCCGCTAGCGGCGTAACCGCCTTAACATTTGGCGCTGCTGCCGGGGATGAGAGCCCTAAGTAGGTGACCTTAGACTAATCCTACGAGGTGAGTCGTATAAACTACTTTGTATACTTTAGTTAGAAAAGATCTAGGAGTGGTGGACTCCAAAGGTCTCGAGAGATACTAGGAAGTGGGGTATTCCTGGGTCTTCCGTGTTGACAGTATTTTTAGTTTAGCTTAGATTAGATTGTTTTTGATGGTGTTTAAGTGGTTGTTGACATAAAAAGCATTTGCTACTCCTTGTGTGGTAGTAAATCTCTTTATATTTTCAATTGCAAAAAATCCATTTTATGATTAGAAGTAGCTTAGGTAGGGCCTGATTTGATCCTGATCTAGAGCTATCAATTGGTGTTCTATTTGCTTGATGTGTTTGATTGCATGTTAGATCACTGAAAAAGTCGCTTCGGTAGTGAAATATGCAATAAACAAAGTTCAGAAAAATTTTCTGTGTAACTGATTGTTGCTGAGCACTTAAAAGAGCTATTGGAAGAGTTCTGTGCTGAAAAACTGGAAATCTGCAACTTTAGACATCATACGCGTATGATGTCTTAGGACCTAAACAGAGACTAAAATTGAAAATTTGACATTGCCAGAGTGTTTAGAAAGGGGGTTTTACCCTAAGATCAACTTAAAACAAGGGCATTAACACTCAAAGAAACCCAAAAAGACAAGTCGGAGTCCAAGAAACGCAAGGAATAGGAAATTTTGGATTCAGATCTTGATTTTACATTCAAACCTGACAAAAACACTTGAAACTCAATTATAAACATTGGAGAAGGCTTAAAACCAAAAATAGTCAAAATCTGGGACAAAAGACATCATACGCGTATAATGTCTTTTGGCACTTCCACTGCTTATTTTTGAAATCTGACCTGACAAGATTGTTACAAACACTGTAGAAAGCATAAATATCAAGTTTGGACCCAAATTGATGAAAAAGACATCATACGCGTATGATGTCTTTGACCTAATTTTGGACATATTTTGATACTTTGCTAACACAGATCCATTGTAATAGCTGTCTAGAGGTTATATTTCAAGTTTCATACCATTTGGATCACAATTGACCCAAAGAACAAGTCAAAAGCAGAAAATTGCCAAGAAAAGCCTGAACTAGCCATAACTTGCTCAAACAGAGTTCAAACTGAATTTTGTGAGTGAACAGAGCATAAAGGGGCCACTGAGAGTGAGCATAACCAAAATAGTCAAAATCTGTGAAAAAAGACATCATACGCGTATAATGTCTTTTTCAGCATAACTGCAACAAAATTCTCACTTGATGAAACAGAAGTTGTCCGACTGACAAGATTAAACAATTGACCAAGTATCAATCAGTTTGGATCAATTCTGACCACAAAAACTTGGGGAAAACAAATTGCCGAGACGGAAAAGCTACAGTCCTTTAGGGGAATTGATGAATTTGAGATCGGGCAGGAATCTCCGGAATAATCAACCAAAACAAGGGGAACCAGCAAGTGTCATATCAACTGAGGGGAGTGTAAACCAAAGTTGGGTGCAACCATTAGAGCCGATCTTTGAAGGAAGTGTTTCTGATACTTCTTCGGAGAGGTCTTACGAGATTTTCACCGAAAACTTGGAACACTTGAACCTGAACAACAGAGAAAATATGGCAGCAGGATCATCAAACCCTTCCGCCACCATGAAGCTATTGTTCATAAAATACCAGTACGACAATGAGCAAGGTGCCAAGATCTACAAAGATGGAATGGACCGCTATTGTGTAAAGATAGAAGATAGACCTAGTGAGTTCAAGGACTTAGTGCCTGTGAGCTATAGCGGAGATAGATATCTAGATGACGAGGGTACCATGTATTTGGTAGTCCTAAACCCTAACATTGTGGACAAGTGGGGATTGATGGGCACCAAAGCCAAAATAGATGAAGAACTCGAGGAGAAAGCACCAATAATGAACTTCCCTAATGCGAGGTTAAGAAGAGAGAATGAAACTACAAGGATCAACACTGATAACATCTATGTGGGGCTGTACAAATATAATAATGGGGAGCAAGATCTCTATTATAGATGTGAAGAACCCTACACCGGAGAGTTGACAGACAAAAAAAGACTTTATGTCTTTACCTACACAGAGGGATCGGAAGTGAAAATTGCCGCTTACGATAAGTATGGCAGGCAATACTCAACAATGGGCAAGAAAGAATTAGAAGGATATACATACTTTGGGGGACCACTACATCAGTATTATGTTACTTCTAGCTCACATAGACCAGCACCAACAACTGGAGTGCGAAACTCAATGACAACAGGAGGACAAAGAACTCAGGTTGCTGACTCTTTCAGTCAACCTTGGGACTCGAAGCTCGGACCAATGGGATCATTACATTCCAGAGAGTCAATGGAGACGAATCGAGGTAGTGCAGTTCCAATCCCCACCTATACCACGCCAGGTCCAAGGTTTGAAGCGGAACCATCACATTTACCTCCTAGTAGTAGATTCAGGGCAGAGGAACCGACAAGGGTAACCCATGAAGTCCATGATGCTAGAGAAAGCTTTAGCCGGGACACAGGAGCAATGAGATTGGTAGAAGATCATAGACGTATGAGACCATCTCAAGTAGCCAAGTGTATGCCAAAGAAGTATGGTGGTTCAGGAGATCCGTATGCACATGTGTCACTCTTTAAGCAAGTCTTAAGAGCTGAGCAGATAACAGATTTCCATACACAATACGAGGGATTTGGTCTTACTCTAGAAGGTACTGCATTGACATGGTTTCAACCAATGAACATAGGGGGATTCCATGACATTGACCATTTGCTAAGAGAGTTTGCTGAGGACTTCTCAAAACGAGGGATTAAGCACAATACGGTCTCACAAATATATGCTTTTAAACAGAGAGAACACGAAAAAGTGAAGGAAGCTTCACTTCGCTTCAAACAATACATTGAGAGATGTCCAGTACGTGAACGACCACAAGATGACAGACTATCTGTTCTCTTTATTGAGGGACTGAGGAACGACACTCTCAAGAAGGACTTGCACTTGAAAGCTTGTACAAGTTTCGAGCAAGTAACGAGAGAGGCATTGTACTTAGTGGATAACTGTACGGTTTATGGAGAGGTGTCAGCGGATACAGATTGTGCATCCAGTAGCTCCTCCTCCGTAGCGAGCGAGACTACCACTAAAAGAATGTTCAAACAACAACCATGCCAAATGTAGAGCAAATGATAGAAGATGCTCTAAAAAGGATGGCACCATACCAAAAACCATTGCCAAAAACACTGAAATGGTGTGCTATTGAACAAAAATGGACAAATCATCCAACAGAGGAGTGTTATTACAACAAAGGGTATGTAAGGGAGCGCCAGTATGCACCTCCTGCTCAATTAGCACCACCTCAGATACATCCAGTACCTCGATACCCAACGGGAAATGTACCTGGACCTATGGGGATAGAAAGACCGCAACCGGTATTGGGACAACAACCACCTTTACCAGGAGCAAGACCAGTGGGCATTAGATATGCACCAACCTTAGAGAATCAGGAAGAACAAGCCTTAGTGCCTGTTCAAGCTATTACGAAGAATCGGGTGCACACATGTCTCCGACAGTGTATTACCCACCAGAAGAACCAAAACAACCAGAACCATGGGGCATGATGGGGAATGTTGGAATACCAACAGTTACAAGTGCTTCTGATGAAGAGAGATACAATTGGACGCAAGAACCTTGATGTTCATAGCTCATGGAGGGTTAACAGGACAAAGACCATCCTATCCACAAAGGACGAATCAAATGGGACCAAGACCAGCACTAGGACCCTGTTACAAGTGTGGAGGTGACCATCTGATGAATGTTTGCCCACATACGGAAATCATTAGAATTAACGCTTATTGCACTGAGTGTGGGGTTACTCACTTCATTGAGGATTGTTCAAAGAATCCAAACAAAGTGCAAAAGACGACATTGAATATGCTAGAAACTATTCCTACCAGCAGTGGGTCTGAAAATGAAACTCTGATACCAACGCAAGTTGTTACTAGAGCTCAAGCTAAGAAAACCACTAGAGAACCTGAGAATGGAAAGTTAGCGACTGACGTGGTTAGTCAAGGACCGCGGAGTCAAAAAAACACATGGAAAGCTAGAAAAGCACGCATGAAGTTGAGAAAAGAACGTGAAGACGCTATTCTAGCTGAGGAACTAAAGCAAACTAAAGCTAGATTAGAAAAACTTGAGAGTCAAAACGGGAAACGAGAGATGAGCCCGGAAAGAACGAAACAAAAGAGTATCAAAAAAACAACGAGCTTAAGCTCGGGGGATCAGTGCTAGTCGACAAGGTACACGAACCATTGGACGCACTGATGAGAGCTTACGAAGCTAGGTTAAAGGAACAACCAAACACAAGAACAGAGGTGGATGACATACCCAAACGCAGAATTGGAAAAGCAGAGACTTGAAATGTGCCAGAGAATGATCGAGACTGCACAAGCCTTATTAGAACCACCAAAAGAAACAATGAATTGTGGAAAGGAAAACCCAATTCAGCAAGAGACTATCGTTTCACGGGTAGCTGAAAAGACTCCCAGTGCACAAAAGCCTGAAAATACACAAAAGGATGACCGCATAGTATTGAACACAACCGATCAGGAGATAGAGAGTTTTCATCCAGTCATACAGAGGATTTACGGAAAAGATGAGGATTACAATGAATTTTGGAAACAAGTGAGAGAGGCAAACTTTGCAAACGAGCTAAGTTGCCAAGCTAATCAGACAAATTGGGAAAAGGACATCAGGAATCCTCCCATAGTGGAATTTGAGGCAGGATCTCAAGTGGACTTGGATCTGCAATCTTACTGGGGAGATGGGGGCTCTGTTAGAACAATGGAGAGCAAACCTCATTCACTGAAAACCTTACCTTCATACTTAGGAGAGTATGAAGCAAAATCCGAGATTAGAGCACTTCCCTCACGAAAAATCTCATCAGAAAAAGTCATGGACTCGCAAGGATTGATAGAGATTTTGTCAACACCAGTGACATGCACTATCACTCTAGCTGAGCTTTTGAGGCTAAGACCACATATGTGGACCACTGTAGGAAAATGCTTGGAGAAATTCGGGATAAAAGACCCAACATCGAGACTGCAAGAGAGCATTGAGGAGCTGAGCAAGCCACAAAAGAACGCTAAGCCTGTACCCTTAAACAAGGTCGGAGAGTATTGCGAAGGTGAAGAGGGGAATACAACCTTACCAGTTGAATTCCAAGGAGTGAACACAATGGCAATACTAGACAGCGGAGCTGGGGTAGCCATTGCTACAAAAGAAATCTGGAAAAAATGGGGGAAACCAGCAATAAGGAAGACTAGGTTGAAACTCCAATTAGCAGATGGACACATGGAGAAACCTATGGGGTTATTAGAGAAAGTTGTAGTGACTTCTTGCGGCATTGAATACGAACATACTTTGCTATTGTCGATTTTGGCAAGGAGAATAACTATGATATCATACTGGGAAGACCATTCATGAGACAGTTGAAAATGGTCCAAGATTGGGGCTACGATCACATATACTTGAGAAATATGGAAACCACTACACGTGTGAACCTGAAAGACCATAGCTACAAAGATGTGAACCGAACACCGGTAGAGGAGTTTGATTCAGCTACTTTGGCGGGATCCGAATTTCCAGCTTGGTTAGGTAAACCCAAGGAGTTATGGATGTGTGGAGCTTCGAAATGTGGAAGTCTGAAACGAGAAGAATGTGTTTTAGAAAGGGCTATCGAAGACGAAACTTATGTAGGAGAACCCTTTCCAGAGGACACGTTTGAACCATTAGAATGGACACACATTCTAGCAACCCTAGATGTTTGTGCAATTCCGGATGGTCCCACAACGAAATTTTGCGACAAGGACGGGTACGACGTGGTTCCGTATTTCATGTTGAGAACTGTACTCAAAAAAGAAACTGAAAAGAACGATACACTGGAAAAGGAAGATGAAGAAGAGGTGTTTCACGACATTCCCGATCATCCAGAGTGGGGAAATGAAGCAGACAACGAGTCAACGGACAATTCAAGCGGAAACGAAGAAACTATAACGGATGTCCGATTTTATGATTTTCCGAACCAAACTAAACAACGCCAGAAACACTATAGAGCAAAGAAAAAAACAAAAGGGGTTAGAACCAATCCGATGCCTAGAATAAGAGGAAAAAATCAATTCCTAATGCTAGTAAAGGCTGAAGATTGTGTTAAGGATAAGATTTCTGGAAGAATGAGAGGCAGTGATCAAAAGAGCTTACGAAAAGACAAAAGAGGCTCAAGAAATCAAGTTCAAAATAATGGAACGAAAACTGAAACAGAAAAATCAGAAAAGAACAAGCGCAACAGAGAACACACGGAGTCCAAGTTAGAACGTAGAAACAAGTACAGAGAGCTCAAGAAAACTCTGAAAGAAGTTTGGACGACAGAAATTGAGAGTGGAGAGGACGAAAACGTCAAAATCAAGGAAAACATGGATGTTCCCTCTCACTATAGGAAATTCACAATAGAGGATAGGAAGGTGATATTAACCCCACCTATTCGAGAGAGGAAGGAGAACGAATCTTATGACGGACCGGAGGATGCAAAAAAAGTTGATTTAGCAGCTCCAGGTGAGACGCCTAGACCGGTGTACATAGCCACAGATTTGTCTCCAAGCGAGGAAGAGAGACTTTTGAGTCTTCTCAGAGAGTATGGGGATGTGTTTGCATGGTCTTATAAGGACTTAAAGGGAGTTGACCCATCGATATGCCAACACTCAATCCCACTGAAACAAGACGCAAAGCCTAGCAGACAGAGACCATACACATATAATGATACTTTTGCTAAGCGAATCAAGGAGGAGATAGATAAGCTAATGGAAGCTGAATTCATATACGAGATTGAACACACTGATTGGGTATCTCCGATTGTGGTAGTACCTAAGAAGAACGGAAAACTCCGAGTGTGTGTCAACTTAAAGAAAGTGAATGCTGCAACAATCAGGGACAATTATCCCCTGCCGATAACTGATCATGTTCTAGAGCGTGTATCAGGGAAAACAACATACTCCTTTCTTGATGGTTTTTCAGGATATAACCAGCTAGCCATAGCATTGGAAGATCAACATAAAACAGCTTTTGCAACGGAGTGGGGAATTTATGCTTATCGGGTTATGCCTTTTCGTCTAACCAATGCTCCCGCAACCTTCCAGAGGCTGATGACGCATGCTTTCAAAGAATACTTAAGGCTGTTTCTAGAAATCTACATGGATGACTTATGTGTACATTCTCTACTGAGAGATGAGCATCTAGAACACCTAAGAAAAGTATTTGAGAAATGTAGGACATATCGCATTTGTCTCAATCCTGAGAAATGTGTGTTTATGGTCCAACAGGGCAGAATTCTGGGACATATTGTCTCACAAAACGGAATATCCACGGATTTAGAGAAGATAAAAGTTATAGTGGATATGCCTAGACCAACCAATGCGAAACAAGTACAGAGCTTTATGGGACATTGTGGATATTATAGACGATTCATTTACATGTACGCTATAATAGGCCAACCACTTTACAGGCTAATAGTGAACTTTGAATGGACAGAGGAATGTGAGGAATCATTCAAGAAATTGAAAGAGGCACTCATTACTGCTCCAGTCTTGAAATCACCAGATTGGGAGAAGATATTCCATGTGCACATAGATGCTTCGGCATATGCAATAGGATGCATTCTGGCTCAGCCAGAAGAAGGAAACATGGATTTTCCTATCTGTTACGCCAGTCGACAGCTCAACCATGCAGAGAAGAATTACACCACAACAGAGCGAGAGGGATTAGGAATGATATATGCTGTGAAGAAATTTCGGCATTATCTTCTAGCCAACAAGTTTGTGTTTTTTACGGATCACCAAGCCTTGCTCTACCTAGTGAATAAACCATGCAATACCGGGAGAATAGTGAGATGGTTCATTATCTTACTGGAATTCGACTTCACGGTAGTAGTAAAGAAAGGAAAAACACATCTTAGAGCTGATCATCTTTCGCGATTGACGAATGGAGAAGACCCTATAGGAGTAGATGACGACATGCCAGACGCGTACTTGTTCAACATAGAAATGATACCTAAGTGGTCTCAAAATGTCGTTGACCTATTAACCTATGGAGGAGAGTTCGATAGAAGAGAATACAACCTGAAACATATTGCTATTCAGCAATCCAAGAATCTTCAATTGATTGCAGGAAGGTTGTATCAATTGGGAAATGATCATGTTTTACGACTATGCATCAATCCTGAGGAATATAGTATATATCTGTGCGAAGCACATGTTCAGGAATGTGCATTTCATTGTTCAAGAAGGAACACATATAGGAATTTGTTACAATTGGGAGTCTATTGGCCAGGAATGAAAAAAGCGTACATGAATATGTCACTGTATGTATTGTATGTTCATCAAAACCGCCAGCCGAGTATTCAACATTATATCAGATAATGATCGCTCCAGAATGGAGTCAGTATATTGTTGAATATCTCACAAATAGAACTTTCCCAGAAGGAACGTCAAAAGCTCGTCAGAAATCTGTAGAGACAGAAGCTAGAGATTACGCTTTAATAGGAGATCAACTCTATAAGAGAGGTAAAGACAACCAGCTTAGGATTTGCGCATCAGAGTCTGAGTATGTGATAATCCTGGAGCAAGCTCATGGAGGAGTAGGTGGAGGCCATTTCTCAGGTGATAAGACAGCAAAACTTGTCTTAGCCGCAGGAATATGGTGGCCAACATTACATATGGACGCTGAGGAATACGTTAAACGGTGTGATGACTGTCAGCGGACCAAAGTACCACTTAAAAGAGATGATATGCCGCTTAGACCAATGATGGGGGCAAGAGCTTTTGCAAAATGGGGGATTGATTATGTCGGACCCATTTCACCTCCTGCATATAAGACTCATGCACAATACATCGTTGTGGCTACAGACTATCTAACAAAGTGGGTCGAAGCAAAGGCAACTCAAAAAGCAGATGCCAGGACCACGGCACAATTTCTATATGAATACGTCTTTGTACGATATGGATTGCCAATAGAAATTGTGAGTGATCGAGGCACACATTTCATAAATGAAGTGATAGAGATCCTTCTAGATGAATTCATGGTAATCCATAGGAAATCAGCCCCGTATCATCCACAAGCAAACGGACAAGCTGAAGCAACAAACAAAACCATATGTACGGTCCTCACGAAGATTGTATCTGAGTCGAGAACTGACTGGGACCAAAAGTTGCATTCAACATTATGGGCATATAGGGTGGCGTATAAAACATCCATAGGAACGACCCCATATAACATGGTTTTTGGGCTAAATGCTATCTTGCCAATAGAATTCTTGATTTCAACCTTAAGGGTGGCTAAGGATCTAGAGTGGACAGGGCACGAGCTCTCTGATAGAATAGATGACCTGGAAAAGCTAGATGAGCTTCGCCTAAAAGCAGTAGCTTCCATCTACGCTCAAAAAAGGCGACAAAAGGAATTTTTTGATAAGCATGTGCGGACTAAAGAGTTTAAAGTTGGGGACTATGTCCTAGTTTACACTCTGAAACAGCATGCTAAGAAGCTTAAAAAGCGAGGGATGGGTCCTCTGGTGATTAAAGATCTATCACCAAGTGGAGCCGTCAAGCTTGCTACATTAGACGGAGAAGAAATGCCCAATTGGATTAGTGGATGCAGAGTGAAAAAGTATCTGTTGCCGCTAACACAAGACATGCTTCTCAAAATACATCAAGAAAAGCTGCGTGTCCAGAAAAAGAAAAAGATTGAGGAGGAAGCGCAAGCCGAGGCGAAGGAAAGAATGGAGAAAAGAAGACTACTACGTCAGAAACAGCGCAATGAAGGAGCAATACGAATAAACGCAGTCAGTATAACAGAAATGGATAATGACAAAGAAGAACCCATCATTGAATGCAAAGTAGGAACCAACCAAATCAAAGCCAGAGCACTATTGGATTCAGGAGCTCAAGCTAACCTACTTTCACTCAGTTTGTATAGACAATTGACAAATGACACTAAACTACAAACTGCCAAGCAAGAGTTAAAGAGTTACTCTGAGAATTCAATCAAAACTGTCGGATGCACAGTTTTACATATACAGATTAACCAATATGTGTATCCTCATATGTTTTACGTGGTTGAAGACCAAGCTACACAACATCCATTATTGCTAGGACAACCATGGCAGAAGCAATACAATGCAATGATTGACTGGAGTTCTAAATCAGTGCTTTTAAAATACGAAGGTGAAAGTCAATCAGTTAAGTTCACCAAAGGAGCAGAGCCAACTCCAAAGGAAGAATCCACGGACAAGGGCAAACAACAAACAGAGAAAAAGAAGAAGGCAATGGCAACCAAAAGTTTCTATACAACCGGATTACTCTTCGACGAGGAATTCTCAACAGTGGATAAGGAAGACAAGCAATAATATAACAGCTCAACCTTGGAAAACAACGGAGTCAAAGTTGGTATGGAGACCAAAAAAGGCTGTGCCAGAGAACAAAAAGGTGGAAAACAGAGTCTTCAATACCAGACAACAGAGTGATCCCCGACAATCAAGGACAGTGAAACAGATCTGGATTCCAAAGAAGTTCATGACGGCACAAAGCTACAGCAAGCAAATTTGGATCCCAAAGATTTGTAAAAAGGAACTCCCTTCAATACAATCAACGGAAACTCCTAGGTATTTCAAGGCGAGGAAATCAACACACAGAACAAAGCAGGTTTGGGTCGCAAAGAGTTTGTGGCAAGCACAAGCAAAGCGGAAGCAGATTTGGATTGTGAAAAAAGACAACAAGGTAACGAAGAATCCATCTACTGATTCTACTAAAGAAGTGCCAAAACCAACCCAAAACCCGACCACCAATCCTTCAATCAAACAAAGAGCAGCTTTATTGGAAAGACTGTTGTATCATCGCTCTACAATTGCATTGGGAACTTATGACCAAACAACTACAATGCTTCACCCACAGACACTTCATAGTCGTCCGGGAGGACTCAGACTAGGAGGGGGGGAGGTATACAGGAGCTACAAAGCAGCTACAAGCGGAAAAAACAAAGAAAAACAAAAATTATATTACAAGGGCAGTGTCTTACATGATTTTGCAATTTTTTATGTTTGATTGCGGATATTGATAATATTTATGCCCTTATATACCTTGTTTTGCAACAAGAAGAGATCAAATGATGAATTTGGGTCTCTATATGTGTAAATATCACTAAATAAGAGTGTTTTTGGAGCTAAAAAGTGGAAAAAAGTGGTAATCCAAGTCTAGAAATCACAAAGAAGTGTATATTCATATACACAGGGTTACCAGCTATTTATCGTGTATGTTTGGAATTTTTTGGCTTCAATTTACTATTTTCCTTTAATTTTATGATTTTCTTAATAAAAGTAAAAGAAAAATAAAAAAGCAGGTGAAATGAGATCGGAAAAAAGAAAAGAATAGACGGCGATGATCCTAGTGACAAGGGCAACCCATGGTAAAAATGGGGTACAATTCTGAAAAAGTTGCGGAAAGCCCGAAATGACAGAATTTTGGCAAAGTGGACAAATTTCTCAGAAACAGGTCAAACGGAGTCCAAATTGAGAAATTTCAAATCCTAAAGTGCATTTCACGACGAGATAGGAGCACATGTCAAATTTGGTAACAAGTGATCCGGGAAGCCCGAAGTTAAGTATTTTTCACTTCACTATCAAGCTCATTTCCACTATTACCTTCTTGGAGAGAGCAAAGAGCACACAGGAGCATCCGACCTTCTACCGCCTTCTACGACTGCTACGAGAGCTCAGAGGACACCAGACATGAGAGGTAGACTCGTTGCCATAAGCTTTTGATGCTTATCGTTAACTTTTGTCGCGAAAACTCACCAAAACCAAGAAACAAGAGCAGACGGGGAATGGGGAAGAACGCTAGGTAGGGGCACAACCGCCTAACCAAACTTTGCAAGAACTTAGAGGTGGGTTACCCTAGTATAGGAGATGAGTTTCTAGCACTCAAAGCTCGAGAAAGAATGACTGGAAAAACCCTAGGTCAACAGAGCCTGCAAGAGGCAAACAGAAAAAAGTTGTCGGAACGACACAAAACTTCTCAGGAAGCTTAACAACATCGAGGGCAATGCAACCTTGGAGTATCTCCAGGTTTGGACCACCAAAAGTAGGTCGGAACAACCGATTCGGCTATGGACACACAAAGCGTCATTTTGGCATAACGGCTAAAATTGACGACCAAATGACATGAAACTTCACAAGCAGCTTCAACTATACATGGATGACTTATGTTTGCAAGCAAAACCCAAAAGAAAGCTGATTCACTTACCGATGGTGAAAAAGACGCTTTCGAGCAACCAAATGGATAAAGATGGAGAACGGGGAGCCAAAGTCAAGTCCAACCAACTGGATGGCTTCGCAACATATCCAATGAGCTGGAAATGCAACTCTCAAGAAGAAAAGTTGAAGAAATTCAACTCCAAGGCAAAAAGACGACTTCGAAGACTGAAATGCCTATAAGGGGGCTTTTTAGCTAAACTGATGACTTTTTAAGTTGAAAACTAGTTAGCAGGGCTTAGGGCACTAGCACAAAGCATTCTTTGCACAAAAAGACCAACATTTCAAGAAAAGACATCATACGCGTATGATGTCTCACAGCATGATTTTCACATTCATTTCAACATTTGAGTGCATAGCCTCATTCCACATGTTAATCACATCCTATGAACCAAGTATCATGAGAATTGGAGTTAGAAAACCCAAGGAAAACCAAAAAGACGCAAAGAAGGCCATAAAATTGATTTTTGGTCCTAATTTTGTCAAAATAACTCCAAACTCATTGAAACTTTGTAGGATTGTTGATTAACACATCTACAAGCTGTCTGGAACCAAAAAGCACCATTTTGACACAAAAGACATCATACGCGTATGATGTCTATTTGCACTTACAGAGCCAAAAATGCTCATTTGTCATCATACATCCATTATATATGTCTAATACATGCTACATATGAAGTTTGGAACCATTTGGTCAAGTGGATCACCCCATTAGCCCAATTAAGAGAAAATCCTTCATACAAAGCCTATTTTTGTCCCAAATCCAACATATTCAAGTCCAAACCAAGATTTGAGTATAAACAGTCCTTCACTAGCACATGGAGAGTCCACAGAACCAATCCCATGAAAAATTGATGAAAAAGACATCATACGCGTATGATGTCCCCAGAGCCATTTTTAGTCCAAATTCTACCCAAACTTGATTAATCCACTGAATAAGCCTATCTAAAGCCAAATCCAAGCTTATAGAGGAAATTGGTCCAAAAATGCACTAAAAGACATCATACGCGTATGATGTCTCACTATGTGATTTTGGCATCTCAGGGCTTCAACCACCAAACAGAAGTGTTCTACATGCCATTTGAAAGTAATCCACCAAGTTTTATCCAATTTGGATCATAAAATCCATTTCCCTTTCAAAATTTTGCCAAGAGCCTGAATTGGACTAAACTGGCCAAAACTTGACCAAATGGGATCCAAACTCAAATCCAAGCATATGACACTCATGTATACACTATCAGCTACAAGCACAACCAATATGAAGTCATTCTGACACAAAAGACATCATACGCGTATGATGTCTCAAGCATGATTTTGAGCCCTATTTGCATATTTTTTCACCTACATTGCATCCTTAGGCCCTGAATAGCTCATGTTTCAATTTTCAAGTCATTTGAATAGTTAAAAGCTTCATTTCGGCTTTCAGTACTAAAAAGACGCTAACTTCTGAAATTGGAGTTACAGGATCCATGGATTCCGCTAAGTCATCGGCAACTAAAAGAAAAAGACCAACCATCAAGGATGCTCTTGCAGAGGCAGAACCTTTTGATATTCCAACAGAAACCCTCAAGCCAACCAAGACTTGGATGGAGGAAGCAGTACTAGAAAAAGAAGGAATAAAGATCTACCAGGGGACTTTCAGAGATCCTCAAGGGCAATCGGTCGATGTACCTATGATCCCACGAGAATTAGTGGACTATAGCAGATCAGAGAACATAAGCAGATACCTGGAAAAGGCTGACTTACACAGGTTCTTCACCTCGAGACCATCAGGTGTAGACACAAGAAGGGTGTATGAGTTGGCAACATCCATTCAGAAGGATGGGAAAGCCACGTTGACAGCCATGGATGGAGAAACAGTTGAAGTACAGATCACTCCACAGCTCATTGCAGATGCATTGAAGCTGCACAACAAAGGGAGTTCTGTCAGAGAAAGAAGGGAAGCCATAGAGGTCTATGGATCAAAGAAACAAAATACAACCTACGGAGATATGGCAGATCAATGAGCTGCAACCCTTTGCCGATTATACAACCAGTTTTTCCATGTGTGCAGCAAAAGACCCCAAAAGTATACTACACCACCCCATGCCATTGCGACAACCATCACATGGGCACTGAAGAGCAACATGCCAAAAGAGGTGAACTATGCTCAATACATCCACGAGCAAGTAATCGCCATGCACAACCAGAAGCCAAAGTACATAGGAGGAGGAGAAATCCTAACAAGAATAGCTTATGAAGCTATTGGAGCTAGGGATCAAGGGCCACAGATTCCCTCCCAGAATGAGTGGCTTAGAGAAGCGGATGAGGAGGAAGAACAGCAAGAAGTATCCAAGAGGGCGTCCACAAGAGCACGCCGAAAACTAGAAATAGTTTCAGAACCTGAGGAGGCCGTGGACGAGCCGCTCAAGAAGAAAGTGAAGAAGAAGGCCGATCCCAAGCAAACCAAAAGTCAAAAAGCCGCAAGAATGGAAAGGCTGGTGGAGCAGTTTAGAGCGGAAAGAGCTCTAAAGGGGGACTTCGAAGAAATGTGGGTGCCAGACCCCAGTAAAGTCGGAACCAGCTCAGCCAGGCCACATGTTGATCAATATGATCAATATATTAGAGCTTATGAGGAGTCGGAGGCCATACTGGAGCAGCAACCTGTCGAGCCTTATACTGAAGAGGAAGTATAGCTTTTAAAAGCTGAGCTGCAAAAGGACGACAAGGGGAAGAAAAAAATAGATGAGTCTACTGAACCTAAAGAGACAGTAAGGCAAGCAAACAAAGGGAAAGCCAAGGTGACTGAAGACAATCAGCCCTCTTTTACTGTTGTACCAAGCTCGAAGAAGATGGAAATTATTGTGGAGGAGACCAAAATAGAAATCGAAACAGAAGTTATGGAAAAGCCAGAGGCCGGGACCAAGGAAACGGAGATAGATCCAGTTCAGCAAAAGAAAGATGATTATGAGGATCTGGTCGCGATCGGATACAGTGAAGAAGAGGCCCTGGTGGCAGTTTATGGGATATCCCTACGGAAACAAGATGATCGGAAAGGGACGAAAGAAAAGACAAAGGGTACAATGGAGAGTGAAGAAAAAATGGACGAGCCGAAGCCATTGGAAGTGGTGGCAGAAAGAGCTGTCAAGTTGACAGATGAAGATGAAAAAGACATCCACATGGTGCATGAACTGCTCAGCAAGATTAAAGAAAGATCCAGAGCAAAGGAAGTAGCACTTGAGACAGCAAAACAAAAGGAAGCAGAGTTGCAGAAGCAGTTAGAGAATGCTATGACTGAATCTGAAAGTCATAAAGCATCACTCTACGACGCAGAAAACGAGAAAGACGGCTTGATACTCCAACTAGCCGAAGCTTCAAGAGAGGTAACAAGCTCACAGGAAGCAAAGGAGCGAATAGAAGATGAGCTGGAGGCAGCCAAGGATGAGCTCATTGAGCTAAGGGAAAGAGTCGAACTTCAAGAAAGGACAATCATGAGACTCAGGACCACCCCTAGAGCTAGCAGAGCAGGAACAGAACAGGAGGGAGCCCTCGTACCAGCTCTGGAAGAGCAGGTCAGAAGTTTGCAAAGAGAGCTGAGGTTAGAGCAAGTACAAAGATTGCACATGGCGGAGGGATCATTGGCTGCAGAGGAGAGGCTCACATCAGAAAACCAAACACTAAGGACAGAAAATGAGGCCCTCCGCAAACAGCTCCAAGACCTCCAAGAGCAACAAAGAAGAGAAACAGAGACACCACAAGAAGAAGCAGGGGGAGCAGCCATAGAGCTACCAGAAACTGGAGAGGCAACCACAATCGAAGATCCAGCCCCAGTTCAAGAAGTGGCCTCGACTTCAGGAATCTATGAAGGAGAAGAACAAAGGCTCCAGGACCAAATAGAAAAGTCAACAGAGGAAAGTGCCAAGGCGGAAATGGAATGGGAAAGGAGACTCCTCATCTCCATTAGACTTCAAGGTTTAGACACAAAAGTGCTCCATGAAGAGTGGATGCAACCCAGCCTGCCTTTCCCTCTGATGAAATTTGAAGTGATAAAGACGAAAAAGAGAATAGAGGAGGAGCAGTATGTCGCTCTTTACGAAGGCGACATCACAAAGGATGAACAATCAAAGAAGATTGTAGATTCTCAACCTAGATGGAGGAAAGGTTGGCTGAACAAATACCCAGCCTACCTCATCTACTTGGTAGAGGCTCCAAAGGAGATTCGGGAGGATGCAACCTTCTGCCCGGTGCCAAGAGTCAGAAGCTGGAAAGAGCATGGCAGGATTGCAGAAAAGAAGCCAAATTGGCTTAATTACCCAAGGATGCCAGGACCAAAGGAAGGAGAGAGAATAGGTAAAGCCTACATGGTGAAAACCCTAACGGGCACCATCAAACTCTTTACTGGCTCTCCTGACCTTTCGTGTCAGATGCTAAAGAAAATCTGCAGGACTCTCTTAGCATGCATTGAAGTGTTCGCGCCAGATAAAGCCACGACCTCGAGTCTACTATCGACGGCCGACACAGTGACAGATATGATGTATGATCTTTCTTTGCAGCCATCACCAAAGGTGTTACATCTCTTATACCAAAGAATTATGTTTTTTCCTAGCTTCCACATGCAAACATTCGAAGAAGCTTTCTACACCGGCTTTTTCACTCACGAAAGCAAAATATTCGGCCCAACCTTGACCATCGGCAACCTACGCTACGAATCACATTTGCAGATGCTCAAGACGACAGGACTCTATTGATCAAGCCTCAAAGTCATGTCAGGGACGACATGAACGCGGAGGGGGGGAGTGTTGACCTAGCAGAGGATCACACCCGCATTTTTGCTCACACCCATCATTTCGTAACCATTGATTGTAATAAATGTCTTTCCGACATTAATTTTGATTTGAGCCATTCATTAAGTAACGGGACTCAATTGAGTTTCCAGCTTGTAATCCCGACGTAATTTCACCTGCTGATGTAAATAATTAGAGATGTTCTCACCTCCAAGGCTGAGGTATATAAGCCAAAGTTTTGTAACCTAAGGGGGATTGAATTATTAATCAAAGGAGTTTTTGAGCGCGGTGACTGTGTCTGAGAGAGAGAGAGAGAGAGAGTCTTATCTTCTTGCTACGCGAGCTACGGAGCCGCCATTGGAGAAGCGACACCGCCATTGTGTTAGCAACGGTGAGAGCTACGCACAGATACCAAGAGTGCGCGCTATCGGCTTCTACGTGTGGTACGTTCCTACAAGCTTCGGTGTGAGTTTTCTTCCAACTCGTGTGCGGAATAGAGCGTGCAGCATATCTATAGAACCACAACGAGTAGAGCTACACATTAGTACCATCGGGGTCAAGTTTCGGTCACCTGTATTTTTCGGCCTGTCTTCATACGCGTTTACTGCACGGAGTGGTTATAGGTTGATTTTGCAGTTCAAGTCTTTAGGGTGTTGTTCTTACCTAGTGTATAGACTTCCCCTTGAGTTTGAGATCGATTCGATGATTCTAGATCCTGTTTCGTATAGCATTCGTTCGTAGTCCGGATTTCAGTCACTTGCGTATTTTAGAACTTAGATTTGATTTCCTTAGTAGTGATTGTCATTAGAAGGTCGAGTAGGTGATTTGACACCCACCTAGTTGTTTCCATGCGCCTGCGGGTCAAGCTCCGTCCTCGTCTGACAAATTCTGTTGTTGGTTGAGTTCTCGCTATTTAGCTTCCGCTAGCGGCGTAACCGCCTTAACAGTACTCAAGGGTTGTTTTTGATGGCGAAGCAGCCTATTGGTTAGCTCACTTTGAGAGAAAATCTTGCAATAGTTGCACTCGTTCCTTGGTAGTGCAATGCACACATTCCACAGTCGTGGCGTTGGCATCAGTGGGGGCACTGTTGTGGGTGGTGTTTCTGGAAAAATTGAATTTTTGGTACTCACTTATACATAACAGCTCGTGGATTTTCCTTGAATTTATTTCTACAATCGGTCTACTGGTTGAGCTTGGCTTCAAGTTTTTGCTTAGGTTTCCAAACCCCTTGAGCTGGTCGTGACTTTGGTATTACTGAAGATTTTTTTCTTGGTGTTCAACAGTTGTTTATGTACCCAAATGTGGTTCAGATTGTCAGTGAATTGAGTTCTAGGTACCCAAAATTACCTGGCTCTTTGCATTCCTATATTATGAGGATGGATTCGGGTGCGAATAGCGAGCATAAGACTTGGGTTGTTACTGATTTCTGGTAGCTCCATAGTTTCAAGAGGGGCACAATTTTTGGGCGATCAATTTCTAGCGAGTTCTTTTTAAGAATCGGGCGAGCGGATTCCCAAAAGAAGGGATAATCTACCCATATCTCTCTCTCTCTCTCTCTCTCTCTCTCTCTCTCTCTCTCTCTCTCTCTCTCTCTCTCTCTCTCTTTTCAACTAAAATTTGATTGTCGGTTCACGGCCAAATTACATTCAAACAAAAACCACCATGGATGCATTCAATACACTATTAATAAGACAAGCAGAAGTTCCTTACACACAATTATGGTCTATTTCATATAGCAAACCCCAAATCTATGTGTTCCATTGCATCAAAAGTAAATACATAGGGGGGGGGGGGGATACATCATGGGTGAGGTGGATGAAAGAAGGGGAGTGGGGGGCCATATGCTTTGGGAGGAAACATAGGTCGTGCCAACGGGTGCAGTGCACCAAATGGTGGGGGAACTCCTCCAAATGGCAGAACGTATGAACTATATGTGGGGGGGGCTGTAGGTAGTGAAAGAGGCAATGGATCAACTCTGGGCGTGGCCTTTTTGTAAGGCAATTGCTTTCTGTATTGCAACATGTGATTGTGTAGTATACTATGTCATGCCATCCGATGAGACTGCCATTAGAGTCATGATTCATCGTGGCACACATCAACACGATGTGCGCAGCGGCACATCCAAAACACTAACGGACAACACCAAGGTGATGGTGCAAAGGATTTTGACTGTTGACCCTCACGCAGGAGCCAGGAAGGTTCAAATGTGTTCGGCAAAAGAAATTATAAGTACAACACTTCTTTGCAACAACACTAATGAAGGAATTGTAGGCGAGCAACAGCTATTTGCAATCGCTAAGGAGTTGGGGCCATTGGTGCAAGATAATTGGTATGAGCATTTCCTAGATTCTTATTTCGATGCAAAACTCTATGCTAAATTATTTTTTATCTAAACACTTTGAGCATTGTTATTTCGAAGGTCAGTATCGATTTTACGTAGAGGGGTTGACAAAGAATCTTTCGGCATTGATGCACTCCTAAAGCTGAACTGAGACTGCACATATGACTTTTTCCATGGAAGCCGGTTTCCTAGTCAAGGTACGGAGGGGGAGAAATGTTATGCCTTCAAAATGTCCACAATTGGTCCAGCATCTGGTGTGGACCCGGTGAACCAAATGAGACAAGATCGGGATGGCGATCTTCGACGTGCGTGGATCTAGTTTGATCACACCAGATGTGTTAACGAATGGGTGACTATGTCCTGTCATGTCTATGATCCAAGGTACATGGCTCACCTTAACACTAGACTTGTAATGAGCCACAAAACTGGTTGAAGCCATAAAAATGGCTCCCATCAGGATTTTACTAAATGAAACATAACTTTTGTATATGACATCAAAATTTCAAGAAACTTCTTAATTATTAGTTCAAGATATGAAAAAAGTTTCTAAATACACAATTAACATAAAAATCTGAAAAATAAAAAAATTACTTTTTTAAAATTAGCAAATTTTACGTAAAACTGTACTTCACTACTTATCTACGAGAAGCAAAAAAGGTCGGAGTCTTTTTATATGGGTTAAAAAAGCTTGGTACATCTATCACAAACCTATTAGAGATTTTTCAAAGAAGTTCGGACATGCTTAGCAATGATTTGATTTATTTTCAAAAGAAAATCTTAAAAAATTGTCCATCCGCATGAAACAGTTGTAGAGAATGGCAATGGAAAGACACCTTTAGATCTTCATTTAGCTCTGTACTATTTTTTTTATCAACTCATATTGAGGGTTGGTCATAATTCCCTGAAACCATTTTCTATTTAGATAACTAACATAGTTCTGGAAAATATTTTACAAAAGTCTCTAAAAGCCACAAAAGTAGCAAATCTTTTACAGGACTATTGTTAACAGCTTTGTGGGTTGCCTTTGACTCTCTCTAAAACAATTTGTTTGTAGCATGCAGGACCTTTTGACTATTGCAACTTTTGAAATGAAACAGGAAGACATGGAAACACAATGCTTGTTTTGGGAGTGCCTCAATGATGTAATGATATCATGTGGGTGTGACGGAGCTAATTTCTTTGGCTTCATGGCGGATGAAGCTCAAGCAAATTGGAATGCAGTTCGAATTGTTTTCAATGGTGGTGAAAAGACCAATACAATGAGCGGTCAAGAGCGTTCTTGTCTTTTCCATTGGAAGCAAAGCTTGAATCAACACACAATGAAGTATGTGGTGCAAGCTTCTCAACACACACACAAAGAAATGTGTGAGAAGTGGAGGCAAGCCATACAGCCATGGAAAACACATTGGGAAGGGTCCATCAATACACAAGCTTGTGAAACACCATGAAAAACGTAGCAGCCAAGTGATAAGAACAGTGAATGAGGCTACTGAGGCTACTCCAATGAATAAACAACGAGCTCCATTGACAGGAAATAAGGAGACATGAAGGCAAAAACGCAAGCCAAATGAGGTTATCAACGTGGAAGATGATGCATCGCATAGACGTGAGTACAACTCGGTCACCAAAGATCGCAAGAAGTGTGGAAGACCATGTAAGATCAACTTTGCAGAAGAAGGGATATCACAAACCCCAAAATGAAGTATAGGTTCTAGTGGGCACTATGTAGTTGAGCACAAGGTCAATGAGGCAATGTGGGCCATACACCGAACTCCACAAGGTAGTAGGGTCACATGTAGTAGCACGCCAAGAGGAGGACGAAGGTGTGGATGCAGTATTACAGGTTCTAGCCTTGGTATACCGGCCCCATCTTTTGAAGGATATCGAAAGCATCCAAATGGTGTGGTGCGCAATGGTTTTGGTTTTGTCCAGATCACGTCTTGCATTGCCATATAGTAGACCAGAACATTGAGCCGCAGCCTTAGCATCCACCACACACTTGGCCCATGCATGTGGGCACCAACCTATCGGAGGATGAGGTGCAAATATTGCATGAAGGGGGGTATCAAGTGGAGCTCAACAAAGAAGGAATATCTAATGTAACGCCGGTTGTTCTTGGACAAAATATGACCAAATCTCCTTTCAAGTCAAAAGAGACATCCACTCCTGAAGGCAGTGCAAGAGACAACAATGCGAGGTGGTGTGCGTGTACGGTATCGAACTTCCATTTTCAAGGATGCTGCTCGCAAGATCAGTTTAGCACTAGCCATGAGAGCGAAGGTCGTAGAAGAGATATGTACAACAAATGGTGTTAATGAGGTCTTCAAAGTAGAGACCAAAAGTGAACATGGTCATGGGATGTACAAAGTTTATATTCGTAACCAGCCATCGTGCACATGTCCAGACTTCATGGAGCGCGTGTCAAAGAAAAAACCATATCTTGCATGTAAACATTTGTATTTTATTTATCTGCGTGTGCTAGGGTTAAGCCAAAATGAGAACATGTTTATCCATCAACCAATTTTGGCAGATGCTGATATCTTCAGGGCACTGAGCTGAAGCTGGACCTATCCAGGCATGGATGCATAGCATTTGTCATTTCTCACTTTTTGTTTGTATGCTTCACAAAATGGACAACTATACTAGTTTCTAATTTTATCTTATGATGGCCACATTTTGGTACATTGATTTGCAGTTTTTTTTCAAGTTTGGGAAATGGTTGGTTATTTGTCAAATTGTGAATAAGTAATATAATATTTGCACAATGGCTATTAATTACCATTGCTTGAATCTATTTTTGTGAAAGTATCTAGTAGCTTCCGTTACACACCTCTATTACTTTTCACGATGATCGACGATCTTGAGAAAATCAAGTCTGCGTGGGATGCCATGAAATCCATTCCCAACGGAGAGGCGTTGTATGGAGCTGACTAGTTTAGGGAGGCTCTAAAGGCAACAATCAATGTGTATCGCCTCTATCATTGGCGCACGGAACTCAATATGCGGACCTTACTCAGATTGGTCGAGAAGGGACAATTCGTTTTCTGTTGCTCGAAGAAGATTGGGCTCATCACAAAGGAGGATGAGGAGGAAATGACGCAGCAACTAGGGAGCATGGTGAATCTTCTTTTGCCACTCAAAGGCAACACATCTACTCCTAAAACCGGGCCTTCCAGAAGATGAACTCTTCTTGCCTATGTAATGCAAGTGCAATAAAATGTAACTTATTATTATTAATGGATGTTATTGTTTTAAGTACCCTTAGCTCGCATGTCTTTGTCTATGTCTCAACCTCCCTAATACCTCTCTCTCTCTCTCTCTCTCTCTCTCTCTCTCTCTCTCTCTCTCTCTCTCTCTCTCTCTCTCTCTCTCTCTCTCTCTCTCTGAGATAGAGATATGAAAAGGGTGAAAGAGTGGACAAGGAGGAAGAGAGAATCTTTTTTAGGAATCTGATCACCTGATTCCTAAAAAGAGCTCACCAAAAATTGCTCGCTTGGAAATATCCCCCTTTTAAGAGCGGCTTTCCACTCTTCACGACTAAATTGAAAAAATGCAAGCAAATGCCAATTTAAGCCCTTGAGCTATTAATGGCGATTAATAGCTGATAATGCAAAATTTTACCAACTTAAGTTTTTGATGACCCACATTTGTCTTATACCCTTAGTAAGTAATACTTCGCTTTTGTTTGACCTTTTCCTGAGCTGGTGACACCATCTTGGCACTTGGTACTCGGACTTTGGAGGTTTTTGGTGCTTGCACTTTGTGGCAGCCATTTTCTTCAATTTGGCATATGGAAACATCCCATAGATTATGTAGAATTATCTTGTCAAGTTTCGTCCATTTTGGAGCTGATTTGTGGTTGTAGCTCAAAAATGGTGCTTTATCGACCATTGATCCATTCTTTGTTACCATAAGCATCAAATGATGGTTTATCCAAGTTCCACTATAGTACATTGGTTAGTTTACTTGTGAGGAAGCTGGCTGTGGAGTCAGAATTGAATTTTGACCTCGAGCTAAAATTGAGATTAATATCTATAGACCCTCTCGATCCTGGTCAGCAGACCCTGGTCAAATGGTCATCTAGTCACATGGGAATGTTCTATAGGTCTTTTCTATGCTCCCTATCAGGTTTGGTTACATTTAGTGGGCTTAGTTGATTGGTACCATCAGTTTTGCACTTGCTTTCCCCGAGGAGGTTCTGCCAACCTAGGGTTTTCTTGACCTTGAATACATGATTAAAAATGTTCATTAGTAGGTTAGGAACTCACCCCTCATGTCTTGTGTGAGACGGTGTATTGTGGTGGTTGCTAGAAGCTGCAAAAGTTGCACAGAAAGGTTGCCAAGAGCTCTCTCTCAACGATAGACAAGTGAAAATGAGACTATTGTTAGCCTACCTTCACTATACATACTTGGGCTCCCCAACTCATTTCCTCTCAAACCCCTCGGTTAGTCCTACTAGATTGTGATACATATTTTTCTTTCAAAAATTGTCTAATTTGGATTCTGATTGCTCCATTTATGAAGGTTTTGTAGATTCAGGCATTGCGGGTCTAAATTAGGCTTTCCGTCACCACATCATCAGAATCGCACTAGATTTGACCTGGTTGTTTGTCGCTGCTTCTTGATCATCGTGGTCCTTTTCATTTCTCCATCTGCATTTGTTTGGCATTTATTTATTATTTTTGACCTTATTATCAACACTCATTTGGTTCCAAGAAGGACACTATAGTGTCCTTTTTTCACAATTTTAAATGAAAATGGTACATGAAATTTAGAAAACACCTCAAGAAATTCTTTGGAAGACTTATAGAATGTTATCCAAGGCTATGTTCTTCATCTCATGACTGACCTAAGGTATGACCATAGCCTATAAATTGTTTTTCTAACTTCATCAAATAATTATGACAAGTTGTTGGAAAAACAGGACAGTTGAGTGTCTGATTACAGAACTAGTGTTAAGAAAATTAAAAGAAAATTAAAAGAAAATTATAAACTCACTCCAAAAAATAGAATCCTATGCCTAAATTTGCAAACACACACCTAATTTTATTACTTGGCCATATTTTGGTGGATTGCTCCATTTTGATCACTTTTTTGGCCAAAAAACACGCAAAAAGAGTAAAATCTACAGTATTTTGTTTTTTTTTGGCAATATTTGCACTATTTATACACACCTAGGGATTATCATATCACATATTCTCTAATTTGTTTGATTATCTTGGAATTTTACGCTTGAGTAGCAAGAAAAATCCACACATTAACATTCAAACACTTCAAAACATTGCCCCTTTCTTAATCTGTGGCCAATATCTAGGTCCGTATTAAGAATTCCTCCCCTCCTTGTTTGAGTCCTGCGGGACGATATAATGTAGCGGGAGTTTTACAATGTATGGGTGACAAAATCATGTCTATGCATGACCAAGATTGTTCCCTATCATGCAATTGAGGTCAATGCAATTGGTGGGTCTTTTAAGTCATTGTATCCTCATGCGGGATAGAATACAAACATACCTTTGTCGTAGTAGATTTTGGAGAAGGAAACAACTTTGAAGTTATTTTAGGATGACCATGTATGTGTCAACTCAAGATGGTTCAAGACTGGGGCTATGCCCATCTCTACTTATGGAACAAGGGAATTACAACTAGGGTTAACACAAAGGACCATAGTTATAGAGACGTAAAACAAAACCTTGATAGTAGAATATTCTGTCACTCTATGGATGCTGGAACACAATTGCCTGCTTGGTTAGTCAAGGATGTGTATACTTGGATGTGCGGAGCGTCGGAATGCGGAAGGTTGAAAAGGGAGGATTGCATCCTAGAGCGCTCAATAGAAGATAATTACTATGTGAAGGAACCATTTTCAGAGGAGTTATTTGAACCCTTTGGATGGGAGAAAATACTGGTGAGGCTAGATTTTTGTGTAAATGAGGTAACCAATACAATGTTTTGCGGCAAGGATGGTTACGACATAATGCCCTTTCTAATGGTAATCGCTATCCATAAAATAGAAGATATATCTAAAATGATTGAAACAGTAGAGACAATTGATTGCAAATGGATAGTGGACAAAGTTTCTATACGGGATCTTTCACACGATGTTGACAACAAATACCATGATTTGACGAGCAATTTTATGGAACGATTCGGAAGACGAACTTTTTGGTGGCTCTGAAAATGAAAATGCAACGAAAGAAGATGAGCCAATTTTCAATGAGTTTTCTAACCAAAAAATACAAAGACAAAAGAGATATCAAATGAGACGAACAAAAAAACAAATTTGAGAAATCAATACCCAAGTTGATGACCAAAATGCAATGTCTCATGCCCGTAAGAGCAGATGATTGTGTCCGAAACAAAATAACCTGAAAACCCTTGAAGTTGATAAGTTTTTGGGCAAACTCAAAGAAACAAAGCCAAAAACAATTGAAAGATAAGACTGAGTCACCAATGAAAATGTCAAAAACTGAATGTAAAAGTGCATACCAAAAGTTAAAATGAACATTGAAGGAGGTTTGGACAACAAGAATGGAAATTGAGGGAAAATTTAACTCGAAATTTTTTGATGTAGCATTTTATTACAAAAAGTACACAATTCAAGACCGACGTATTGTGGTGGAGCATCTAATGTGAGAGCCTAAAGAACCAAGAACATCATATGATGGACCTAAAAATGCGAAGAGAATTGATATAGTAGAACCAGGGAAATAACCGAGACTGGCTTACATAGCCCCAAATCTCACCGAGGAAGAGGAGCAAGTATTGATAGCTACCCTCAAACAATATAGAGATGTGTTTGCCTGGTCATACAAAGATCTTAAGGGGGTAGATTTGAGTATATGCCAATACATGATACCCCTCAGGAGCGATGCTAAACCGCGTTGACAATGTACCTACACCTATAATGAAACATTTGTCAGAAAAATCAAAGAAGAGATAGACAAGCTTAAAGAGGCATAGTTTATCTATGAGATAGACACACGGAGTGGGTGTCACCAATTGTAGTGTTGCCCAAAAAGAATGGTAAATTACAAGTGTGCGTAAATCTCAAACAGGTGAATGCTGCTCTACAATCACGGATAACTATCCCTTACACATCACAAACCATGTGATTGAAAGAGTCATTGGAAAGGAATCCTATAGCTTTCTCCATGGCATTTTAGGCTATAACCATCTCACGATCAAGTTGGAAGATTAACACAAAACGGCCTTTGCAATGGAATGGGGCATATTTGCATATCGGGTGATTCCATTCGGTCTAACTGATGCTTTGTTCCAAAGGCTAATAAGTCATGCATTCAAGGAGTATCTAAGACAATTCTTAGAGATTTATATGGATGACCTGCGTGTGAATTATCTCCACATAAATGAGAATGTAGAACGTATCACTTCTGCCTAAACCCTAAAAAATGTGTTTTCATAGACGCAGCTATCCCGAGTATGACTTGGTAAGTGACGTGAAAAGCCAAAAAAGCTAACATTATGTTTGGTCAGGTATTGGCTATAAATCCTAAGCTAAGGAGATAGTGATCTATGAGCATGAGCATGAGGCTACCAAAAGCTAAGGGCAATGTACATGCACCACAAAACATGGCCTTAAGGATGGGTAGTCCCCAGCAGATTTCCTTCCTCTAGTGGATGCAGTCATTGAAAAGAGGATGCAGGTGCATGCCTATATAGATGGCAAAGCACAAGTTTGTGTCATGATGAAGGCTACTATGAGGGAAATAGGTGTTAAAGCAATAGTTAAATCAAATTTTTGCATAAGGATGGCTAACAATGCCAACGCTAGGTGTTTGGGCGTGTCTCAAGATGTGAAAGTGAAGGTGATGGGAATTGAGTGGCTAATTGATTTCTTTGTGATGAAAGAAAGTGATAATGCATACCCTATCATCTTGGGTAGGCCATGGTTGCCTGTAATAGGTGCTAAACAGGATTGGGAAAGCAGGGTATTCACCTTGCCTGACAAAGAGAGACGAAGATAGGTAGTGAGAGATCTGAAGGCCAAGGAGATCCGTTTCCATCCTATGGTGGAAAGAGAGATGAAGACAATACAGCTAGCTATGAGTATGAGACCAAGATAGCTTATGATGAGGGCTATAGAGAGGAAGAGGAAGAGGAAAGAGAGGATGATAAGCCAAATATTGATGCTGATTTGTTTGGTGTCACCATAGAAGGCTCTCATGCAGAAGAAGAGGTGCAACCGCAGGTTCATGGCATAGGTGCAGAAAAGATAACCAACATGCTGAGCGGCGAGGACTTGACTAAGAAAGGGAGAGAAGTCTATGTCAAGCTATGTGCCTCTTTTCCAAGTTTGTTAACAACTAGGTACAAGGATATGCAAGGAACAAAGGGTGTAGAGCACAAGATAGTTCTCAAGAAAGGGTACAAACCAAAGATGCAAAAGCTAAGAAGATTAGGCTAGATTCAAAAGGAAGCCCTTTGGCAGGAGATCAACCAATTGTTAGATGCAAGTATTATATACCCTGTGAAGGGGTCAGAGTGGGTTTCCTTGTTGGTCCCCTAAGAAGAATGGGAAATGAAAAGTGTGCATCAACTACAAGCCATTGAATGTGATGACCAAGAGAAACCACTAGCTGTTTCCATTTAAGGATGAGATCTTAAATAAGGTAGTTGGCCACGAGAGGTATTCCATCATGGATGGATTTTCAGGGTACTTTTAGATAGGGATTGCATTTGAAGACCAGCTAAAGACAACCTTCATCTCTCCGGGGATGTTTTGCCTATCGAAGGATATCGTTTGGCTTGGTAAATGTTTTAGATATGGATTTTCCACAAGAGGTATCCCATCATGGATGGATTTTTAGGGTACTTTTAGATAGGGATTGCATTTGAAGACCACAACTAAAGACGACCTTTATCTCTCCATGGGGATGTTTTGCCTACTACAAGATGCTGTTTGGCTTGGTAAATGCCTATGCCACCTTCCAAGACTAGATGAATAGGGTGTTTGTGTGGGACGCATGTATAACCTCACCATCCTATTTTATTGCAGTATTAGTGAGAACCACCTTTAATTTGTCAATCCATGGGATGAAGCTACAAGAGGTTGTCAATATCTCGGAAAACAACTAACAACTCACATCTAACTCAGGCTACACTCAAGTGACTGAAATCACTAAAAGCCAATCGCTCATTGACAAACAAATCACATCCGTTGCAGCATCAAATGACATCCAAACTTAATGAAACTTCTAGGACATGTTTATAAGACCTAAGCATACATGCTTATGGTCTCAAACCCCACTTTAGGTCAAGTTCCAAAATTGTGATTATTAGCAGCAGTGGATTTTTGACCTAGTTGTTTTTGACCCAGAATGCATCTAATTGCTTAGCAATGATGCCCCAATACCCTGCCTATGCTTAGTTTTTTATTTGAAACTATAAACTCCTAGTTATGATGAAATTAGGCCGCGGGTCGACACTGTGAGCTGCTTACGTCAATGCGTAGAGCTCTTACCCGCGGTTGCAATGCAACAAACACGATTGCAATGTGACAATCGGGGAGGGAGTAGGAAGCGCAAGAAGGAGAGGAGTGAGCGTCATTAGCTTACACTGTGTATTTCATTATCCAAAACTTGAAAATAACTTACAAAAAAATTGACTTTTATACCTTAGCCAAGGTTTTTGGTGGTCAAAACTAATAATTTGGGAGTTCTACCAAAGATGGGTAATGACAGGTTGATACAATCTGGTAGATTGTAGCCCCGGCTCATTAATTACAGAGTTTATCCAAGAAAATAGGAGTTACAATATTCTCGATTTATAAAAAAATAAGTGTTTTACAATGAGTACTCTAAAAAATGGTATCTGTGGTATCCGTGCTAGCTTGCTGCTAACATTCCCCCCCTCCTCGCCTATGTCGTCCATTGACACAGCTTTACGGGCTGAAATAGTTTTGGGCTGACGCTGGCGAGGCGGTCTTTAAGCGCATTCAATGCCTTTTGGTATCTGATTTTCCTTTCTTTATCGGGCACTTGGAGAAACTGCATGGTTACTCTATTCTTCAGCTCCACCACTGAGTAGCCTACAAACCTGGATGTGAGGTTGTTAATCACTGGTGAAAATATCTTCGTTCACCAAGTGAAGAAATCCGTGTAGAACGCTTCCTCAAATGCCATCATATTGTGTGAAGGTAGAAACATGCATCTGGCGTAGAAGCCATAGAGGAATTTTCAGAAGGTTGGCGACTGAGATCATAGCACAAACCTTTATTTCCCTCAAGGAATGACATCCATGGGGTGCCTGCTTGCTCTGGCTCATGAAAAACTTCAATACAGGTGAGCAGGACTCGGCATATCTATATAACATTGCACATGAGAGATTTGGTAGACTTTTGAAGAAAGACATGGAACCCTTTAGGATGTTCACCATGTATTCCTTTGTGGGCCGATCCCATTTCTGGAGCTGGCAATCTCGGGTAGTTCAACCAGGTTGGCCACTTCTTCGTCAGTGCCTCGTGCGCTTGCCAAGTCCTTAGTCTTGGTACAGGGTAGAAGGTCGGATCTCTTTGCAGGGCCGCAGGCTCTCATGAACAAAATCAAGTACCTTGGGTTTTTGTTCAGCGAGCTCAACCTCCACTTTGAGTGGTCTTTATCTGCGCCATCTATTTGCATGTCTACATAAAGCCTTTCTTTAACCTATAATAACTTGACCTTTATAAGAGGGTATGGAAGCTGATTGTTGATGCCATTGCACATTGATTTGATTGGGAGTGATTTGTGTAATGCTGAGAGAATGAAGAACTCTCAACTCCCAATCCATCACTACCTTCCACTGCTCATCCACCTTTTGTGTGATCTTTTCTTTCAGTGCGTCTTGATCTTCAGCTGTTGAGAGCTGGACCATGGGCACTGTGTTTGCATCTGTAATGTTTACCTAGAAATCATCCTCACCACTCAGCTCTACTGTGGACTTTGTCTCTAGTTCAGCAAATAACACTGAGGGTATATCTATTTGTGGCTGCTCTGAAGTGCCTGCCTCTTCTTGTATCTTCAGCTTTCCGTCTCTGAACAGCAGCTCTGATTACTTTTTTAAGCTCAGCTATCTCCTTTAGTAACTCTTCTTCTCTCTGGACCCACAAAGCCAGGTCCCTGCGCTGAGATTGCTCCAGCTTTGACTCCAGTTCGAGGTCTTTGTTCTTTTTCTCTAATGACTTGTACACTTCATCTGTCCCTTTGATCGAGGCTACGGCTGGATTCTCTCGTATTTGCCGTAAGAAAATTTCTTGATCATTTATTCTTTGTTTGGAGTATTGTAAAGAAGCATTGGTAACATCCAAATGTACCTAGATTTTCTGAGCTGACAGGGTGGTCGTTAGAAGTTTGTTTGTAACTTCTGTCAGTTGTTCATCTTTGGCTTTACATGCATCTGATAACTTTGTAAACAGATCCCTAACTCTTCCATCTCCTTCTGCTGTCTATCTCTGGCTAGCTGATGTTGTTCAACTTCGGCTTTCATTTCCTACACTTGCCTTTGAAGATTGGTGATGGTGTTCATTCTATCTTCTAACTCTCCTTGGAGAGCGTCAATCACCATCTCTAACTCCTTGACCTTTGTGCTACGGCCAAGTGCTACTGATCGGAGTCGTTCCGTCATATCCCGCATTTGCCTTGCATATTTGTTTACTTGCAGGATTAATTCGTCATTAGATTGCCAGTCTTCCTGTCTTGCTAGCTGGGTTGATGTGCCTGCAGCCTCTTGTGCATGTCTTTTGGCTGTGTTGTGGCTCTGCTGGTTCTTCTTGCCCTTGAGGCTGTGTCTATTCTTTTTTTGTGGAGGTAGAGGGTTGTGTCTCGGCCTTCTCTTGCTGTGCTGCGGTAGAGGGTGTTGGCTCATATTTTGTTGTGTCCTCTTTTGCAGTACTTGTTTCCTGTTGGGCAGATTCGTCTACCTTTTGCTGTTTAGGCTCTTGTGCATATTTGGTTGCTTTCTCTTGTTCTGGCTCTGCTTCTTTCTCTTTTTGTTGCTCTTGTGTAGCAATAGCAATAGCAATCTACTTTTTTAGTTGGCTCATTTGTGGTGTCTTTACCTGTAGGTGATGGTGGTGGGCTTGGCATAGGATTATCCTGCTATTCCATAGGCGGTGAAGTGGGCCGGGAGACTTGTAACCTTGTTCGTGTTGTGCCTCTTCCCTTGCCGTTCCCTCGGATTCTCTCTGGTCCTCTACCTCTTTTTCTTTCCTTGCCTCTTCTTGGGGTTCTTTCAGCTTGAGGGCTTTTGCTTCTTAGTACATTTTTTCCAAAGACTCTGTTGGATCTTCAGCTTCTTTTCTAGTGTGATGCTTTGTCCTTAGGCCCTTAAGTCTGCTAGGTACCCATTTTTTGGGGTCCTTTCCTTGTCTTGTCGGCTGTGCTGGTAGGCATGTTTTTCTCTTTTGAAACGGGCTTGTTTCTTCACAGGCTTTTCTTGGTGTGCGGCCATTGCTTTTCTCTTCATCTCCTCTCTTCGTGCTCGCTTTTCCTCATTATTAGAGTTGTCGTTGCTGTGTCTTTCTGGCAAGCTTTCAACCAACTCTTCATCAGATCTGTAGGATCTCTTGGCTGATCTTGTAGCTCTAGGAGATGGTTGTGCTGCCAATATCCACGTGTTTTGGTTTGGGGCAGGTGGCACGTTGTCGGCCATGCCTATGGCATGGTACGCAATCCTTGTCAAGACTTCTGGCGCACCCAGGTAAGTAATCTTCCCTTCTTTCTTTGTGCCCTTCAGAGTGGTCATGTGCATGGTCCACCGGTTGCCTGGTTGTTGACTTGAGAACTTGTGTGAAAGTGGTGGCAACCGCGTGATTTGGAGTGGTATACCTTGGTGTCCTTTTTGCCAAGAAGTGGAAATGCTGGTGGTATAACCTGGCTAGCTCTTCCACTTGCTTGTGAATTAAATCTGCAAAGGTGTCTACAGTGGTTTCTTTGGTGAATGTACCTACCGTTTTCCTGTCTCTTGCCCTCATAGTCATTCCTTCTGTGGGCAGTCTGAGTGCCTCTGCTACCATTTCTTTAGTTATTACCACTTCGCCCTTATTTCCCTGCGACCTTATTTCCATCTTCTTTAATCGTGGATAAAAGCTCGTAAGCTTTTTGGAAATCCACTCCACAAGGCTTCTGATCATAAAAGTCTGTGAGTCCTAGCCTGCGGTTGGCTTCTTTGGTCTCAGGCTTCGTGGAAACATCATATACTTCTTTAGGTAGGAGTTGCAACTCGACATGATGTCCCTCCTTAATCTTGAATCTGCTGGTGAAGACTGTGGTGTGATGCTCTTCTAGCTGTTCTTTTGAAAGATATGCTGCCTTGGCTACTTTGGTTGAATCTGGATCCAATTGGTATGCGGGCAGCTCTTGCAACTTTCTTTCTGGTTGAGCTTCTTCTTGGCCCTCTCTACTGCTTGCATGGATCCTGTTCAGTGAATAGAGTGTCAAAGTTAGCAGATTTGTCGGATTTTTCTCTGAAATGTCCTTTAGTCTGAATTGCTGACAATTTTGGTCCAATTTGCTTCAAATTAATTTTTGAACAAGCATAGATGCATAAAAACATGCAAGAAACAAAACTGTAAAGTCCAAACAAATTTTTGCAACCAAAGTAAATGATCGCGATTATTTACAGCTGAGTATTTTTTTCAACATTTTGCAAACTTGGCATCACAAGCTTGAAGTATATACCAAATACATACTCTGAGTGAAATATGGGCTCATTTGGATGCATAGGGTGAAAATGGTACTATATTTTGGCTTTAGGTCTCTGAAACAGTAGATATAGTGGAAATTTGAGATTTTGAGCTCCAAATTGGTTCAAACTTGGCTAGTGGGCTTAACACATCATGTACTTTGGATGTATGATGGAAAAATATCAAAATACCCTCATTTTAACTAGAAAGTAAATAACCGCAATTAGTAACTTTTCTACCAAAATCAACATTCTTTGGTACAATTTGGTTCTAGGCATTGTATAGACCCTGTGTATGAGATATGAGGTAGAAATGTTGTCCATAACCCAAAAATTGACTTGCAAAGACTTCTTTGCATTTTCTGGCAATTTTCCAAGTTATAGGTGCTCATTTTGGCTCATACTTGATTTTTGGCATGTAATAGGTGTGTACACATGATAGGTGAGGTGATGTGACAATTTCCAAGCAAAAATAGTGCAAAAGTAAATAATCGCGATTATTTACAATAGTGATAATTTTTTTACAAAACTCACAAATTTTGACCTAAACACATTCTATACACCTAAAACAAGTCCTAAATTGAATTTAGTCAAGTTTGGTCATCCCGGTATCACTTTGTGCTTTGTCGACTCTGAAATCACCATTTGCTGTGACTACACTGCCTGTTGAGTTGGTCAGTCAACTTTGAGGCTTTGGACTTGTCCGCAATATAGTCGTGAAGCAACTCATCCAATTCTGGCTCATTTGGAGTTAGTTTGACCCCGTATGTGGAATTTGATGCTTTGTAGCCTTTGAGCCGTTTTCTGCTTTCTGAGGCCTTTGCTTGATTGATTTCACTAAACCAATCATATACATTGTATATGAACCTCGTAGGCAAGCTCTCTGTGGAGTCAGATCGAAATTCTGGCATCTGCCAAAAACCTAGCTTTTCTACTGGGGACCCCCTCGATCCCTGTTGAATGGTCAACTGATGATATATAAAGGTTCTATTATACTAGGACATGCTACGGTTCAAATCCCATTTGATTTGGTCGAGCTGATAGGCCGCTATGGTCAGTTTTTGTTTGTAGATCCTCGTGCATTGCTCGGTTTCTAGGGTTTTTTCTAGGGGTTTAGACTAGCTACCGGCCATAGAAAATGGATCATTAACTAGTAGAGAACTTACCCCTCATGTTTCGTGTGAGACGGCACTGAAAACGGGCAACTGTGGACTCCAGAAAAGACGCGTGAAAGAGGTCGAAAAGCTCTCTCTGCAAAGGCCGCAAGTGAAAATGGGGTGGTTTTAGCCTACCTTGGATATCTATACCCGGAATTCCCAAACCAATTTTCCCCAGATTTCCCGTGAGTTCTACTAGGCCGTGAAATGTATGTTAGACTCAAAAATCTCCTTGATCGGATTCATGTAGCTCATTCTGCAAAAAATTTGCAAAAGTAGGTCCGGCCAGCTAATTTAGGCTTCCCGCTTCTGTTTTCATTGAAAATTTTTGTGCTTATCCGCCTTGTCTTTCTAATCACCACCATCTGAGCTTCCTTGCTATTTATTATTAATTTTTGACATGTTTATTGAAAAATTCAAAGAAAATAGCAAAATGCTCTAAAAAAATAAAAGTGAAGATCCATTGAAAAACATAGCTTTATTGTTTTTTGTTGGATTTTCCTATTTTTAAGTCTCATTATCAATAAAAATGATGAAAAATATCCAAAAAAGACTATTTTTTGATGATTTTATGATAGTATATACACTATTTACACTCATCGGTAAGCTATTATCAGTGAATTTTCCCTTGATGATGAATTATAAGGGTATTATTAGGTAATTTTGCAAAAATCACACGTTAACATCAAACTTTTTTCTCCCTCTTTAAACATTGCCCTTAATTACTTAGTACTTAGTGCCCTTCCACCCCTCCTAGATGTCGTACTCCGAGACGGCTGTGTGTGCATGGGTTGAACAATCGTGTCTATGTATATCCGTGGTTGGCTCTACCATGCTTTGAAGATGAATGCAATTAAAAACACTATGCTATGCAAGAGATGGGTCTTGAGTAATTAACTCAAGGGTTTCTGATGTCGAGGTTTGCTGTTTATGTCTTCCAAAGAGCAAATCTTGTAGCTTGTGTGCTCTTTGTTTGATTGTACCATGAGGATGCTTCAACACGCTGATTGCTTGAGCTGTTGCTAGCACTTTTGATTGTTGTCAAGCTTTTTCTCGCCATTGCTTGATTGGTTTTATGGTTTGTGGAGAAGATAAGTGCTCTTTTTTCTTCCAAACCAATTTCATGTTAGGTTCCTTGCTCGGAGATGCTTGTCTCTGTGTTTTTACCCTTGGAACCTTCCCTTATTTTGTTGGTGAAGTCTTAGGCACCCATCTGAATCGGCTTAACCTTAAGTTGTGCTTTTGGTACCCAAATTTACCTGAGTCCTTGCATGCTACTTGTAGCATTTGCTTGTCAAGGAGATGTAGAAGATTGACTACTTTGTGGTTTGGTTTGCTGATTGCTTCCATTCCATTCCTCTTTGCTTGGTGCAATTGGAACAATGAGTTGCCCGCATTTAGGTGATAGCTTTAGCTGATTTGTATCCCAATCTGGTATTGCTTTGTATATCCGCATCTCCGGAACTCCAAGAATCCTCGTCTCATTCATGTGTTCATCTGGTAAGCACACAAGTTGATGAGGACATGAACATCCATGTACTATCACGTTCAAGTTGACTACTACCAATGTTGGGGTTGGGTTCTTATTGCATCCTTTGATTGTCACTATTTTTGCTGTCAATGCTTGACTTGTTGCCTTCTTGTACGTGGAATAACTACAACATTTACTTTAGCTCCTGTGTTGACCAAGGCATTGGTGCTATGATTGTTGAGCTGTACTTTGATGCGCACATCCATTCCGTCTAACCAATCATCATCTGTTGAAAATGCATCTTTAGGTAATTCCCATTGTCGATTATCTATTTCCAGAGTGTTGATGGAAATTGGTATCTGTTGATTCTTGAGAGAAGCTTTCCTTTTGAGTACCCGAAGCCGAGCTTCCTCTTGGGATTCATCATTAACCTACTGTCTGTTGTTTAATCTTCCTTTCCTTGGCTGCATGCATTCTTTCTAGCAATTCATTGGTTAGCGGAAAATTGTATTTCTTTAAACGACATCCACTAATCCAATTAGCCATTGGTTCACCATCTAGGATAGACAATTTTACTGCTCCACTTGGAGATACATATTCAATGATAAATGGTCCGTTTCCCTTTTCCTTAAACTTGGGAATGTGTTGCTTAAGGGAATAGATTAAAACTAAGTCCCCTTTCTTGAAGATTTTTGTGATTAAGTGGGAATCAAAAAACTATTTTTGCTTCCGCTTTTGTCCATAGATGTGAGCTATAGTAGTTAGCCTTTGCTCATCTATCTTTTTCAAATCTTCAAGTCTTTCTGACAATTCATGTCCAGTCCACTCAAGATTCTGTGCTACCCTTAATGTCGGCAATAGAAATTCTATTGGCAGTATGGCATCAAGACCATAAACAAGGTTAAAGGGTGTAGCATTTAAAGCTGTTTTGAATGAAACTCGATAAGCCCATAGAGAAGCATGGAGATTAATTTTCCAGTCTGTCCTTCCTGAACTAACCACTTTAGTCAGCACTGAGCTAAGAATTTTGTTTGTATGCTCAGCTTGTCCATTTTCTTGTGGGTGATAGGGAGCTGATTTTTTATGAATGACCATAAACTCATTGAGCAAATACTGGATTACCTCATTGAGAAAATGAGTTCCTCGATCACTGACAATTTCTATTGGCAGTCCATATCTCATGAATACATACTCATATAAGAATGCAACAGTGGTTGTGGCATCATTCTTTTGAGTTGCTTTAGCCTCGGTCCACTTGGTCAAATAGTCCATAGCTACAATGATATATTGAGCATGGGTTCTATAAGCAGGTGGCCGTATTGGCCCAACAAAATCTATATCCTATTTTACGAAAGTTTTAGCCCCCATCATTGGTCTTAAGGGAATGCTATTTACACATGTTGGCATTTTTGTTGACAAGAATCACACCTTCAAACATATTGTTTGGCATATCCAAAAAGTGTTGGCCACCATATGCCTGCCATCAAGATTGCTCTTGCGGTGGTCTCACTAGAAAAGTGACCTCCAGCTAATCCAGCATGTGCTTGTTCTATAATCGGAATATACTCGTCTTCAGTTGCACAAAGACGTAAATGTTGATTCTTTACCTCTCCGATACAATTGGTTCCCAATAAGAGCATAGTCTCTTGCTTCAGTTTGAATTGCTCTTTGACGGCGTTTACTCATATCCTCAAGAAATTATTGGCTTGATAAGTAGGTAAACTGATAGTTACTCCACTTAGGAACAAGTGACATTTGAAACAATGTTACATGAGGTATGGGTGTTTTTTTTTGACATTGAGGACAATCCTTTACAAAAGATCGAACATCACTCCTCATAGTCGACCAAAATACTCCAAGTCTCAAGATTCGTAGCATAGTTTGGTCCTCCGTAAAGTGAAGTCCTACTATAGTAACATGTGCTTAAGTCAGGTACTGTTGTTTTTCTTCATGATTAATGCATAAGAGCAATATTTCGTCTCGATTGCTTTTGTCTAGCCTACCAGCTAGTAATTGATACATAGCCGATTGCTCGATTAATCTGATCGTAATAGGAAGTGATATTTGTGAATCCACTTGAGCTATTGTCATCAATGACACCGTGTTTTTCGACCATCGAGGTATCATTTCCACGGAGAACAAATAGGCATCTGGTAGATCATTGTCTACCCCTTTATGTGATTCTCCTGAAACAATCCTTGACAAATGATCTTCTCGTTGATGTGTAGTGCCCTTTTTTACAACCACAATGAAATCAAATTCCAGAAGAATGATGAACCATCGCACTATTCTTCCTGTGCTACATGGCTTGTTTACCAAGTACACAAAGATTGGTGGTCTACAAAGAGCACAAACTTGTTTGCTAATAGGTAATATCTATAGTTTTTAACGGCATACATCATTCCTAATCCTTCCCTTTTGGTGGTGGTGTAATTCTTTTCCGCCATGTTCAACTGTCGGCTAGCATAAGAAATAGGAAAATCAATTTTCTCATCTCCTGGTTGAGCTAGTATACCACCGATAGAAAAATTAGAAGCATCTACATGTACGTGGAATATCTTATTCCAATTTGGTGCTTTCAATATTGGA
This sequence comes from Adiantum capillus-veneris, assembly GCF_014529385.1. Classification (NCBI taxonomy): domain Eukaryota; kingdom Viridiplantae; phylum Streptophyta; class Polypodiopsida; order Polypodiales; family Pteridaceae; genus Adiantum; species Adiantum capillus-veneris. The sequence continues at coordinate 80,816,379 of NC_140955.1, read as the reverse complement.
GATGAGGTGAGAGATTGCTTAAGCTTCATGAAGGATTCTTCACATGCCTCGGTGCACTCAAAGTGTGTAATCAAGCTATACATGGGTTTTGCAATAATAGTGTACATGTATATGAACTGTTGGTAATATCCACAATGCCCCATGAAGGCTTGTATCCCTTGACTGTTGTTGGTCTAGGCAAATTAACAATGCCATGAATTTTTTCAATATCAGTAGCTATGCCATTTTTAGACACTATATGTCCAAGAAGTTTTCCTTGTCTACCCATGAATGTGCACTTTTCTGGATTTAAGCAAATCCTATAAAGTCTACATTTTTCGAATACCTTTTTGAGGTGTTTAAAATGATCAGCTCGGATTGATGAATGTACGCATAGATCATCCGTATATACTTCTAAGAATTTCCTAAGGTATTCTTTAAAATCATGGCTCATCAACCTTTGAAATGTGGTTGGAGCATTAGTTAACCCAAACGGCATAACTCGATAGGCAAAAATACCCCATTCTGTTGCAAAAGCAGTTTTATGTTGATCTTTTGGGTCAACCAAAAGTTGATTGTATCCCGAAAATCCATCTAAGAAGCTGTAAGCTTCTTTTCCTACAACTCGTTCTGAAACATTCTCAGTTATTGGAAGAGGGAAGTTGTCTCTAATGGTAGCTGCATTCACCTTTTTGAGATTAACACACACTCGTAATTTTCCATTTTTCTTGGGTACTACCATAATTGTAGCACCCAATCTGTGTGTTCAATTTTGTAAATGAGTTCAGCTTCCTTTAGTTTTTCAATCTCTTCTTTTATCTTCTTGGAAAATGTTTCATTATACGTGTATGGCCTTTGTCTACTTGGTTTCGCATCATCTCTCATGGGTATGGTATGTTGACAGATTTCTGGATCAACACCCTTGAGATCCTTGTAAGACCAAGCGAAGATATCTTGGTATTTCTTTAGCAAGATTAGCAAGAGCTTTTCTTCTTCTTTTGTTAGGTCATTCGCAATGTAAGCAGGTCTAGGCTCTTCTCCCACTTCAGCCAGGTCTAGTTTTTTTAGAGTTTTCAGGCCCTTCATAGGACTCACCCTATTTACATAGTTCCCTAACAGGTTGTTCGACTATGATTGTTCGATCTTGGAGAGTATACTTTTTGTAATGGGATGGAACGCTCATTACATCCTTACCATCCTCTTTCGTGGTTTCCATTTTGGTAGTATATATCTCCTTTAGAGCGTTTTTCAACTCTTGATATTTCTTTTTACGCTCAACTCGGGTCATGAGTGGTTTCTTATCGTGTGGGTTTACTTGAGTATTCTTCCTTGATTTTTGCGATGTTTTAGACATTTTTGAATTTTAGTTTGAAGGATATCTGCCAATGATTTTGTCCTTGCCACGATTGTTTGCATCTATCTGCATCAGGAATTGTGTTTTACTGGAGATTGATGGGATAGGTCGTGTTTTCACGTTTCTGGAGTGTCTTTTTTGTATATACCATTTTTGTCTTCTTGATTTATGGTTGGGAAAGTCAAAAAACTTTTTCTCCCCTCCTTTCAGGAGTAGCTCAGCTCTCATATGTTCTTTTTCTGACCCCGAACCTTCTGAGGTAGTTGAGTGTTCATCTAACTCATTTGTTGTATCGTAATAGAGGTCTGAAAAGACTTGTTGAGTTTTCATCAAGTCCTTGGGTTCCTCATCTTTGTCTTCAATGTTGAGGATTGAAATCATTTGGATGGGAATTATGTCGTAGCCATCCTCATTGCAAAACTGAGTAGGCATAGACGTATTCACACATACATCCATGGTCGCTAAAATTTAAGTCCACTTGAATAGCTCAAATAAATGCTCTGAAAAGGGTTCAGGTACATAGGCTTCGTCTGTGCAGTCCCTTTCTAGCATACATTCTTCTCATCTTAAACTTCCATTTTTTGAAGCTCCACACATCCAAATAGGAGTGTCTTTGTTTAACCAGGATGGAAGCTTAGTTTCAGCAAAGAGACTGAATCAAACTCTTGTATGGTGGTTTTTAAGACATCTCTATAAGTGTGATCTTTTAGATTTACTCTTGTTATAGATCCCACTTGCTTCAAGTACAGATAATTGTTTCCCCAATCTTGGATAAGTTGTACCTGTTGCATGAAAGGTCTTCCCAATATGATTTCATAATTGAGTTTTTTTCCAAAGTCTACTATGGCAAAAGTGTGTTGATATTCAATCCATAAGAATTGACTACCACCTTTTCAAGCAGCCCTAATGGTCTCTCAATGTGTCCATCAGCCAATTACAATTTCAGTCGAGTTTGTCTAATGGATGGTTCTCCCTAGGATTCCCATACTGCTTTCGTGGCTATGGCTATGCCTGCTCCACTATCCAGTATTTCCATGGTTTCAATGTCATTGTATTTCACTGGAAGGGTGGTGTTTCCTTCTTTCCCTTCATAATATTCTTCGACTTTGTTCATGGGAACATATCAAATCTCTTTGTTGTCCATTTTATTTTTTAGTTTTCCCATTTTTTTTTGAGATTAACCCCGTGATCCCCACCTTTTCTAGGGTTTTTTGTAGATCATTCCATAAATATGGTCTGAGTTTTAACAGTTCTCCCAAGGTAAGAGTGCATTGGATGGGTGTAGACATGATTAAATGAATTTTGTCTACTTCTAAGGTCTGTTTTGCTCTTTTTACTTGAGTGGTCTTACACACTATGGATTCATCTTCGTTATCTCTCAAGTAAGAGGGTAATGTTTCAAGATCAATTGTTTTGACATTCCTGAAGTGTCAGATCTGCAATCCTCGTACAAGGATTGTACGTCCATGTTCATATCAGTAGGTCGATTATCCAACCAGACTTCCTCTATAGGAGCTGACTTAAGAGTTAGACTCCCATCATTGATCTCTCTAACTTTTTTCCGTAAGTGTCCTAGCCAGTCTTCCTCTACAAATGGAATTCCATCTAAGGCATCTTCGCTATCCGACACTATAAGTTCTGGCTCTTTTATTTCAAGGTGGGGTTCTGCCACCACATCAGATTTTTATTTCATTTCTCTTTACACAAGCTCCTCAGGTTTTGTGATACTTTCAAGCTTGGGTTTTTGTGTTTCCAGCATTTCTTGTGTGATTCTTACCAAATTTTGATAAGCTTCTAGCTTAGCTGCTTCCATGTCTGGAGAAGGGTAGTTTTTTCATCTGTGTTCCATGTTTTGGCCTGCTTTAAGTCCTGCTTGGTAGGCTTCCAAGGCGGCATTAATAGGCTCAAAAATTTTATCAACCAAAATGGATCCTCCAGATTTCACTGTTGTTTCCTTGATTTCACTTCCAGTTTCTTTCAAATTTTCCTGAAATAGATTTTTTGCTTTCTCCTCGATTTCAACCCGTTGTTTTTGTTTTCTTATCTTATATCTTTTGCTTTTGCTTCTTTTGATTCTTTGAGAGGAAGCTTTCGTATTTTTCGAATCATCAGAGGAGTTGTGTTTCTTTTTCTTGGCATGGGCTCTAATGATTATCTTGATTGGAACAATCGGTTCACTCTATGATGAGCTACTAGGTATCACTTGGACTACGTTTACTACTGTTTTACCCTTGTTTAAAGGATTTTTAGGACAATCTTCTATAAAGTGTCCTCCCTCAGTTGCAACATTGTATGCAATAGGGTTCAACTGGCTTGAGGTATTTGTCAGGCTCTGGAACATTCATTTTTCCAATGATCATCTGCACCACAATTGTGACAGTTCCCCGTCCTTGGCTTAATCATGGGTCTTACCATAGGAGGTCTGACACCATGATTAGCTATGTAATAAATTGGTGCGAGCTATGGTGGAGCATACGTCATGGTTTCTTCCATTGGTGGTGGATGTGAATTATACCAATCTCCTTCCACCATTACTGTAGATGGGACTAGGCTCTGCATAGGGTGTAATAGGCACTAATGCTTGTTCATCTATGACTCTTTTAGAGTGCATGTACGTTACAAGCACTACATTATATCCTAGGTGAAGAGGTTGTTGTCCCAACTCAGGTTGAGGTCTTTCCACACCCGTTGGTGGTCTTTGAGCTTGGGCCATATTAAACTAATATCTGTACATGGGTTGTCCTTGTGGCCTCATAGGCACGTACTGAACATTCCCATCATACTTTGGTCTGAAGTAGCACTTGTGGGTCTCATGGTTGGTCCATTTATCCTCAATTTCACACCATTTTGGTGGCCTAATTGGTTGTCCCTGTTGAGGTATCCCTTGTCCTAGTCCCCTTATAGGTGCTTTTTGCATGTTGTTCATCATGTCATTCATCCTTTTGAGCATATCTTCTATGGCTGAAAGTGGTGCTGTAGCAGCTGTTCCCACTTGTGCTGGTTTAGTGGATGCTATTTTCTCACTTTGGTTATCCTTAGGGACATCTTCTTCGTTAAAAATATCACAATTGTCTCTTAAGTCAATATCATCTGGCACACACTCTTCTAGGGTTGTATGCTTTTTACTATAGAGTATAGCATGAGGTTCTTTGTTTAGCAGTCCCTCTAGAAACAAAGATACAAGTCGTTCTTCTGCAGGTATATCTAGCCCTGGGAATCTAGCAATGTATTGTTTCATTTGAGTTGCACAATCCCTTTTAGACTCACCATGTTTCTGTTTAAAGCTGTAGATTTGAGCTACCGTATTATGTTTGATCCCCGTTTTGGAACAAGCAGCTACAAATCCTTGAGCTAATGTATTCAAGTCCATGATTGACCTTGGTGGAATGTTTTGGAACTAGGTAAATGCTTTTCCTTCTAATGTCATTCCAAACCCCTCAAATTCAAGTCCATGATTGACCTTGGTGGAATGTTTTGGAACCATGTCAATGCTTTTCCTTCTAATGTCATTCCAAACCCCTCGAATTGAGTATGGAAATCGAATAAATATTCTGCTTTTAGCACTTGCTTAAAGCTTGCTAAGTGACGTATGGTTCGCCTGATCCACTGTATTTTTTGACCCATTTCTGAAAATCAATTGGTATGACGCGTCTGTTTGGTTCAACTCCGAGTTTTCTAACACTTGGTCGTGTTCCGAGTCCTTCAAACCAGTCTGTTGGAAATAGTGACTCATGTAGCCCCGGACTGGCCTTAGTGTCACCCGGTTTTCTACGTGATGAGGTGGTTTCTGGTTTCTTCACATTACCTTCAAATGATCTCTCATGGTGTTCATCTCTTGGAATTGTTTCTGGTCCTTGTCCCAATATCCAATCCCTTATGGAATACCCTTGGTATTTGGTTTGTTCTACCTCCTCAGGAGTCATCATAACAAAGTTGTTGTTATAAAAATCCCTAAACTGGTAGGTTGGTAGGTCTGCTGATCCCTTATCTTTGATTTTGAAGATATAAATGATCTTCATGGCTGTTAGTTGTCCTGGCTTGGCATGCGAAGTCCATAGAAATGTTTCTATCCTCCCAACGATAGACTCCGATCCTAGGATTATCCATACTAAGCCATTTCAAAGGCTTCAAATCTACTTGATCATATCCCTCGAATGCTGAAGTTGGTGGTACTTCTTTTGTTGACATGTTTGGGATTATGGTGTTTACTTCTAACTCCCATTTATCTACCACATCAGAGTTTTCGACTTGTACATACTGAGTTTCGTTTCTATCCATGTATATTTTTCCTTGTTTGTTTGTCCTAATCTCTTCTTTGAACTCAATACCATGGTCATCAATGCAAATAACATACTCCTCGTTAGGGTCCAAGTAAACCTGGGCTCCATGGCGATTAGTCTTATAAAAAGAGAGTATATGATTATAGCGCATTGTCGTTCCGGTTTCCAAGTGAGTCGAGTAAGAAGACTTTTCAGATGTTGAATTTGAAAAAGTGTCTGAGACTTGTTCAAGAATTGTGTGCAAAGAATTGCCTTGATTCATGCTGCCTTCGGTGGATACTCTACTGGAGGTTTCTCCAAGTATGCCCTGATTTCCTAGTACACGACCAGATCTAAGGTTCATATAGTCACTAGCCAAGTTTCGTCAAGTTTGGACAATTTTTGGTCAAATGGTCATCAATTTTCTGTCCGCAGACTAACTTTGCAAATTTGGTCACAATTTCCACTCCAATGATCCAGATCTTACCAAATTTGGTTTGTGGGCTTATCACAACATGGTAAAACTAGTGGTATGCTGACTTGGTCCAAAAAGTTGAAAAATGGGGTAGATGTAAATATTTGCCATTATTTACTACTGGCAACTTTTTGCATCTTTTTGGTCAACTGAGCATGCACACATGTTTATCACATCAATATAAGCCCATGAATCAAATTTCAAAAAGTTTGGACAATTTTTTCCCAATTTACACTCAAGATTCAAAAAGTCAGTACAAACTTTAGTTTTTACCCAGTTGTTGCTAGTTTGATGATCCAAATCTTTTGGGCCTTTACAAAAGTTGTTTGTATACATGCAATGAGTCAATGGTATGAACCTTGGTCAATTTAGAGCACAAAGTTAATAATCACAATTATTAACTTCAGGCTTGAAATGAACACTTTTTAGCAATTTTTTCAAGGACAGTCCTTACATGAGCTATTTTAAGCCTATAAATCAAGTCAAAACTTAATTTGGCCTAAATTGTCAAGAAAAAGTAAATAATCTGAGTTTTGGCCAACTCTTGAAATTTTTACCTCGAAGTGTCCCTGAGCTTACCAATTGATTCAGACAACTTTTAAGCTTACTCTCTAGTTGGATTGAGTAGTTTCAACTCTTTTTGTGCTATTTCTAGCCGTAGACCTGAAATTCTGCAACTTCCAATAATAACTCACACTTGATTCTTTGAGAGATGAGCAATGTTCTGAAATCCACGTCGGATCTGTTAAGTATGGAGCCTGATTTACCCTTGTAATTTTCTGTGGTAAAAGCGCACATTTGTAAGGCCCCCATTATGAGGAGAAGCCATCGTGCGTGAAGGAAAATCACTCATCGGAAACCAAAATTTTCACGGACAAGAATCAGGGGCAACTTTAAAGGCCTCGGGGACGGAGGCCCCTGAGATTTTTTTTCGCCGGAATATTCTTTTTCTCCGGAATATTATGGCCGAACGGCGGCCGGAAAGTGGTCGGAAAACAACCGGTTGGTTGGCCGGTGGTCGGAAGTCAATGGCCGGTGGCCGGTGGCCAAATTCAAAAGCGGACTTGTCTTCTCAAGGGCGGCCACACATGGCTGTCTCTCATAAGAGAGGGCAACCCTTTTGGCCTATAAAAGGAGGCCATTTCTACACACATTGTATAGTGTGAAGTTGATGCAACAAGGTGAGTGTGAGGTGGTGAGAGTGAAGCAAGGAGGGAGCTCCATTAAGGGTATAATCCCTTTGTAAACTACTTCTTCTTTTGAAGTACTAAAGCCATTGAGTGGCTGCTTTCCCGTGGACGTAGCCCACATTGGGTGAACCACGTATATCGTGTGTACTCTCTCTCTCTCTCTCTCTCTCTCTCTCTCGCTCTACTCTATAATCTCGTGTATATAAATCTGTCTCTCTCCATTAAGTAATCTACTCAATTATCTATTTAGCTACGTCTTATTTCCTAACAACTGGTATCAGAGCAAGGTTTGCTCGTAGCTAAATTATCTCAAGGAAAGGATTCCTTGAATTGAGTAGGAGTTATGGCGGAGGAAGGGAAGCTCAAGATTGAGAAGTTCAACGGCAAAAACTACCAACATTGGAAGATGCACATTGAAGACTATCTCTACCAGAAGGACCTCTATTTGCCACTAGGCGGTCTTGCAAAGAAGCCCGCAACAATGGAAGATGAAGCATGGATTGTCCTTGATCGAAAGGCACTGGGAACAATCCGGTTAAGCTTGGCGTCAACGGTGGCCTTCAATGTTTCGGAGATGAAGACCACGGAGGACTTGATGAAGTCACTTGACGACTTCTACGAGAAACCATCGGCATCCAATAAGGTATTTCTTATGAAGCGCTTGTTCGATCTAAAGATGGCAGAGAATGGTTCAGTTGCAGAACACCTAAATGACTTTAACACAAACATAAGTCAACTTCGATCAGTGAAAATCAATTTCGATGACGAAGTACGAGCTCTCCTTATACTATCATCTCTACCGGATAGTTGGGACAGCCTTGTGATGGCTGTAAGTAATTCTATCTCTGGCACAAATACTCTTAAGTTTGATGATGTTGTGGGTGTTCTCCTAAGCGAGGAAATGCGAAGGAGAAGCACAGGAGAATCATCAAGTGCTGCACTATCAGTGGAAACAAGAGGAAGGCTTAAGGAGAGGTTCAAAAACCAAAAGGGTCGTGATCGCTCAAGGCGGAGCAAGTCATGCACAAAGTCAGCTCTTGAATGTTGGAACTGTGGCAAGAAGGGCCACGTCAAGAAGGATTGCTGGTCCGAGAAGAAGAAGGAGACAGGGTCTCAAGACAACAAGCCAACATCGGAGGCCAATGTGGCAGGTAAAGTAGAGAAAGATGCTCTAATTCTCTCATTAGACAATGTGTCTAATTCTTGGATAGTAGATTCCGGGGCTTCATTCCATGCGACACCACACAAGCAACATTTCCAAGACTACACCAAAGGTAATTTTGGGTATGTATACTTGGGAGATGATGAAGCTTGTGAGATTGTTGGCAAAGGTACAGTTTCTGTCAAAACTGCTAACGGAAATGAATGGAAGCTTAAAGATGTTAGGCATGTTCCTTCTCTTCGCAAAAATTTGATCTCTACAGGACAATTGGACGATGAAGGTCACAACATTGCATTCGGAAACAAACGGTGGAAGATCTCAAAGGGATCTTTGGTGGTTGCCAAGGGTGAAAAAGTCGGTACACTTTACTTGTGTACTGTTAGCACGCAACCTTCAGCTTGTGCAGCAACTACAGAAGTTGACAGTGCGGTGTGGCACTACCGACTTGGGCATATGAGTGCCAAAGGAATGCAAATCCTTCAAACAAAGAAGCTTCTACCAGGTTTGAAAGAAGTGGACTTAGAGTTCTGTGAAGATTGTGTTTATGGTAAACAAAAGAGGGTAAAATTTCAAAAATCAGGAAATGAAAGAAAAAATAAAAAACTTGAGTTGGTTCATTCTGATGTTTGGGGTCCTGCAAGTACACCATCACTAATTGGTGGCTCATTGTACTATGTAACATTCATAGACGATGCGACTAAAAAAACATGGGTTTATGTCATGAAGAATAAATCCAATGTATTTTCTATATTTCAAAGGTGGAAAGCCTTTGTGGAGAATGAAACAGGTACCAAGGTTAAATGCCTCAGATCCGACAATGGAGGCGAATATTGCAGCCAAGCTTTTGAAAGCTTTTGTGCTAGCAATGGCATTCGGAGGCAAAGGACAACCCCAAGGACACCTCAACAAAATGGGATTTCGGAAAGGATGAAGAGGACAATCATGGGACGAGCACGAAGCATGCGGCTACATGCAGGCCTACCGCTTGAGCTTTGGGCGGAAGTTGTAAGTACGTCTGTGTACTTAATCAATCGGTCACCCTCAACGGCATTGGATGGGGGAGTTCCAGAAGAGGCATGGACAGGTAAACCGGTGAATTATGCATTTCTCAAAGTGTTTGGGTGTGAGGCTTTCATGCACATAGATAGAAGCCTAAGATCAAAGTTAGATGCAAAGTCCAAAAAGTGTTTCTTCATTGGCTATGGTGAAGGAGACTTTGGGTATCGCCTATGGAATCCTGAAGATGGTAAAATCTTAAAGAGTAGGGATGTAATTTTTAACGAACAAAATATGTACAAAGATTACTTGGAAAGAAAACAAACAAAAGAAACACGTGATGAGTACATGGAGCTTGAGGACGGTGAAGACTCAAGGACTGCAAACGGTGACAATGTGCAACAACGTCAACCAAATGAGGAGCCTCAACCTATTCCCCGAAGATCTACAAGAGCAAGTAGACCTCCAGAAAGGTTTGTTCCTTCCTTCAACCATCTCTTGATCTCAGATTCTGGAGAGCCGGAATCATATGAAGAAGCTATGCAACATGAATCCAAAGAAGAATGGACGAAGAGCATGCAAGTGGAGATGGACTCACTACATCGCAACCAAACATGGGAGTTGGTTGAGTTGCCTAAAGGTAAGTGGGCACTTCAAAACAAATGGGTGTACAAGCTAAAGGAAGAAGAAGGTGGGAAGAAAAGGTACAAGTCTAGGCTTGTGGTAAAAGGTTTTTCTCAAAAGAAAGGTATTGACTTCAATGAAATATTTTCTCCTGTTGTAAAAATGAACTCAATTAGGCTTGTCTTAAGCCTTGTGGCTGCTCATGATCTAAATCTCGAGCAAATGGATGTAAATACGGCATTCCCTCACGGTGACTTAGAGGAGGAAATCTACATGCTTCAACCAAAGGGGTATGAAGTAAAAGGTAAGGAGAAAATGGTTTGCAGATTAAAGAAGAGCTTGTATGGTTTAAAGCAAGCATCAAGACAATGGTACTTGAAGTTTGATCGATGGATGTTGGATCATGGATTCACAAGATGCAACTCGGATCACTGCGTCTACACGAAGAATTTGGGAGATGGGAAATTCATCATCCTAATGTTGTATGTTAATGACATGTTGATTGCAAGTGCTAACATGCAGGACATCAAAGACCTAAAAGAGGAGCTGTCCAAATCTTTTTCAATGAAAGATTTAGGTGCTGCAAAGAGGATACTTGGTATGAAAATATCAAGGTACAGGACGAAGAAGACAATAAAGCTATCTGAAGAAGATTACATCAAGAAGGTACTAGAAAGGTTTGCAATGCAAAATGCAAAACCAGTTTCTACACCTTTGGCTGGTCATTTTAAACTAACGAAGGATATGTGTCCAAAGACACAAGAGGAGATAGCCTATATGTCTAAAGTTCCATATGCTGCAGCGGTAGGTTCTCTAATGTATACTATGGTCTGGACAAGGCCAGACATTGCACATGCAGTGGGAGTTGTGAGTAGGTTCATGGACAACCCAGGTAAAGAGCATTGGCAAGCTGTGAAGTGGATACTTAGGTATCTAAAAGGGACAACATCAAATGCTTTGTATTTTGGAGGAACTGATATTTTTCTAGAAGGGTATGCTGATACAGATATGGCAGGTGACAAAGATACTCGAAGGAGCACTACTGGCTATGTGTTCACGGTTGGAGGCACAGCAGTAAGCTGGGCTTCAAAGCTGCAGAAAGTGGTTTCACTTTCTACCACGGAAGCAGAGTATGTAGCAATGACGGAGGCAAGCAAAGAAATTCTGTGGCTTCACAGATTCTTAGGTGAGCTTGGATTCAAACAAGACAATTGTGTCTTGTACAGTGATAGCCAAAGCGCTATCCATCTTGCAAAGAACTTAGCCTTTCATTCAAGGACAAAGCACATTGAGGTGAGATATCACTTCATACGCACTCTTTTGGAAGAGGAACAACTAAAGCTAGGAAAGGTGCATACAAGTGAAAATCCTGCAGACATGTTTACAAAGGTGGTCAACAAGGATAAGTTGAGCTTTTGCTCATCTTCAATCGGCATTCAAGGATAAGAAGCCAGAATGGAAAGCAGTCACAGGTTTGGTTTGGAGATCAGTCTCCAAGTGGGAGATTGTTAAGTATGGAGCCTGATTTACCCTTGTAATTTTCTGTGGTAAAAGCGCACATTTGTAAGGCCCCCATTATGAGGAGAAGCCATTGTGCGTGAAGGAAAATACTCACTGGAAACCAAAATTTTCACGGACAAGAATCAGGGGCAACTTTAAAGGCCTCGGGGACGGAGGCCCCCGAGATTTTTTTTTTCCGGAATATTCTTTTTCGTCGGAATATTATGGCCGAACGGTAGCCGGAAAGTGGTCGGAAAACAACCGGTCGGTTGGCCGGTGGTCGGAAGTCAATGGACGGTGGCCGAATTCAAAAGCGGACTTGTCTTCTCAAGGGCGGCCACACATGGCTGTCTCTCATAAGAGAGGGCATCCCTTTTGGCCTATAAAAGGAGGCCATTTCTACAAACATTGTATAGTCTGAAGTTGATGCAACAAGGTGAGTGTGAGGTGGTGAGTGTGAAGCAAGGCGGGAGCTCCATTAAGGGTATAATCCCTTTGTAAACTACTTCTTGTTTTGAAGTACTAAAGCCATTGAGTGGCTGCTTTCCCGTGGACGTAGCCCACATTGGGTGAACCACGTATATCGTGTGTACTCTCTCTCTCTCTCTACTCTATAATCTCGTGTATATAAATCTGTCTCTCTCCATTAAGTAATCTACTCTATTATCTATTTAGCTACGTCTTATTTCCTAACAGGATCCTACTTACCCTACTCCTAGATTCTCATGCAATGGGGTTGTGGAAAGTGTCCACAAACAGTAATTTCTTGTCTTTTATGGTTTTCTGAGCCTTGATCTTAAGACTTGTCTCATCTACCAATCATTCTCCAAATCCTAATCTAAATCTAAAATCCTACAATCCTAAAGGCACTCAGCAAGTACGATTACTTCCAAGCTACCTCTATACAGCAAAAGACGACAATCTTAAGCTATGCGGTTTCTAAAAGAAAGTTTTTGACTCTAGGTGAACGTAGAGGAAGTTAATGGACAACTACACAAGACGTTCGTCTTTTTCCTAGTTTAGGTCTCTTCGATCCCCGACAGGTGCGCCAAATGTGGAACGCATGTCTAACCTCACGATCCTATCTTATTGCAGTATTAGCGAGAACCACGATTAACTTGTCAATCCATGGGATGAAGCTGACTCGACCAGTGCATAGAGGCTACAAGAGATTGTCAATCTCTCGAAAAACAACTAACAACTCACATCTAACTCAAGCTACACTCAAGTGACTGAAATCACTAAAATCCAATCGCTCATCGGCAAACAAATCACATCCGTTGCAGCATCAAATGACATCCAAACGTAATGCGACTTCTAGGACATGTTTATAAGACCTAAGCACACATGCTTATGGTCTCAAACCCCACTTTAGGTCAAGTTTTAAAATCGCAATTATTAACCGCAGTGGATTTTTGACTTACTTGTTTTCAACCTAGAATGCATCTAATTGCTTATCAATGATGCCCCAATACCCCACCTATGCTTAGTTTTTGATTTGAAAGTATAAATTCCTAGTTATGATTAAATTAGTCCACGGGTCGACGATGCCAAAAGCTACGAATTACTGTGAATTGCTTACGTCAATGCGTAGAGCTCTCACCTGCGGTTGTAATGCAAGAAGCTATGTATTTTATTATCCAAAACTTGAAAATAACTTACAAAAATTGGCTTTTATAACTTAGCCAAGGTTTTTGGTGGTCAAAACTAATAACCGGGAGTTCTACCAAAGATGGGTAATGACAGGTTGATACAATCTGGAAGCTTGTAGCCTCAGCTCATTATTTACATAGTTTATCTGAGAAAATAGGAGTTAAAATATTCTCGATTTATCAAAAATTAATAAGTGTTTTACAATAAGAACTCCAGAAAATGGTATCTGTGGTATCCGTGTTAGCTTGCTACTAACAGTTTGGTCCCTACTTGGGCAGGTTTATTAGGATTTTCATGGACGACATTGGGCGTTATAGCTCAAGGGTGAATTATATGTCAAAGCAATGGCTATGGTTTTAGAGGCTTGATGAGGAAGGAGGTCAATTAAACCCTAAGAAGTGCAAGATAGCACAGCCTCAAGCGCAGTTGTTGGGCCATGTGGTGTCACAAAACAGAATTGAAGCGAATCTGGAGAAGGTCAAGGATCTAGTCTTGATGGAGCCTCCCTCTAGTGCACAAGGTTTGGCCTCGTTTGTGCATAAGCTAAAGTATTTGTTCCGCTTTTTTTGGATGACATCGCAATATGTATATCCTCTTCAAAAGAGGGCTCAACAGGTATGGGTTTGAACGGGATGGAGAATCTCAAGAAGCTTTTGACAGGGTGAAGGAAATCTTGTGTCAGTTGCTAATGGTGTGTCCTGCAAATTGAGAAGATGATTTCTATGTGGATATGACAGTAGGTATGGTGGCCATGGGAGCGATATTGCTATTGCAAAAGGTAGGAAGTGCTACAAACGGTGCATGGATGCCCTACAAAATACCCAAAACAACATACTGCTACGCATACATGAATGAATCTACATACCTGACGCCTTGCATAACACATAATCAATGATGCATGCAAACAGAGAGTGACAATGAGCGAGAGAGAGGAAGAAAACATACGCATGCATGTGCACCTCTTAGAGCAGAGTGTTACACCGGCATGGTGAGAGAGAAGAGAAGAGAGGAGAGGAGAGGAGAGAAGAATACACAGACACTGTGTGCAATTTCCCCCCGTGCAAGAGTGACCATTTCCCTCTTGCACGTATTTGATTTATAGATTTCTTGAATGGTCAAATTGAGTACAAACTGTCCGGCCAGTCATAAATGGCCAAAGCTCATAAAGAGCACTTGAATAATCAAATATACATAAAATATAATATCCTTTTGCAATAGCTTAGCTTGGTCAAGCCTTTTCCACTTGTTAGCTGTAATAAATAGTAAAGTATCAATTTCATAACATACCTCTCCGCTGGAAAGCAACTGTCCTCAGTTGCAAAGATAAGAAATCTGCAAACGATACTTGTTAAAAACAGTGATTAGAAATCTGTGTCAAGAAAATGGCATATAGTAAAAATAATGAAACTAAACAACATTGCTTACGCCTGCCGTCATCCACATACTACCTATTCTAGTGTCCGATACCACTAGAATAAGCAGTATATGTCATACCATGATGAATCAAGATATCATTGTTCACACTCATCACTCGATAATCAATCTCAAGTGCAACACTATTGCGATAGAAAATCATCATATATCCATTCCAAATCCGAATCCAAACATCTGCCAACATATACCCATTTCAAATCCAAATTAACATCACTGTCATTATATTATACCCGGGTTAACAAAATCATACCAGCTACAATGGTGGCCAGCTACAGCATGATTTTGTGATAGGTGTTGCCTAAATCGGCAAATCTACACCAATAAGACGTGCTGCCTAAAGCAGTGAATCTGCACTAATGTTTCCTAAATCGGCGAATTTGCATTTGATATCAAAAAAATTGTGAACTCTTCAGTTTGTTGGTGTGCTGCATAAATCAGTGAATCTGCACTAGGATGAGCATTGACACACTGCCTAAATCGACGAATCTGTGTGCTTGTGACCAATGGACTAGATAAGACATAAAGGAGAAAAATATTAAATATCTGTGTGATACCACTTTGGAGTATATCAAAGTACTTACAAATTGTTGTTCAGTATCCCAAAGCACCTTAGCTCACTGGAGTAGCTCCATAGCTTATTGACAAAGCATCTCAATAAGATTTCCTTTCAATACAATTAGAAGCCATGACCGTAGCAGTGTTTGAGTTGCCGCTTAGAACACAATGGAAAGAAATGAAATATGAAAAGAGGAATGACGTATTTGATGTACATACCAGGAGGGTATCCTGTATTTGAAAGTATATATACCATTAGTGGCATATGGGGAGAGGTACAAGTACTGCAATTGGTAATTTTGTGGTAGTAATTTTCAATGAAATAAAAGAATATCCGGTCTATCTAGAATTTGATTTAAGATTAGTGTGTGATTACTTTTTTAAGATGTACACTGCTAGCACCGTGACTTGAGAAAGTAAATTGGATTAAAAATAAAAAGTTATCCATAACCTTGCCGAAACTGAAATGTGAGACAAATTAGCGAGAATAAATACTTTGCAGTTCTAGCATAGATCCACTAATGCCACAAACAAACATACAAAATTGCAAGAACCAAAATCTAAGTTGTTTCAATGGGCCAAAATAAAAGAAGTAAGAAGGAAATTTTGGTGGAATCATTACAACTCGATCTGAAGGATAAAAGTATGTTGACTACTTAATGAGGCCTACCATGATTAGCCTCCTTTGATTGATGATAAAGTGGGATTATTCTGCTTATATTGTGTAAGAAGATGTGGTAGCCCTGTCTTGTATAAAAGGGTTAGTATACGTAGTCAAATAAGCACCTCTTTGTCGTTAATGATATGCTTATAATAAACTCAAAAGAAAATAATGCCCATTTTGGCCTGCATGGCTCTGTGTGAATGATTGGACATGAGACAAGTAGTGAAAATAATATTATGTGGGTGCATGTAGGCGGGACAAATAGTCATATTGCCCTAAAGGTCTAGTGAATGTAATAAAGATAGGCATGTTGAGCAAATTTTACTAACAAGTAGAAAAATATGAGAGAGTAATTTAGCGCGAAAATTTTTCACAAAGTTGCAAGTACATCAAATTTGAAACCCTAAAAATGAGTTGATGACTTGTTATAACTTGAACGAATCACAAAAGACAATGTAGTATCATGATACACATTGTAGAAAGTGGTTACAGCGGAGAGTTTTAGTGGAGGTATTTGTAGATATGAGCATATCAAATTTTATACTAGCTTGTGCTAATCAAAGTTATTTAGTACAATTCAGACAAAACTACAAGAAATAATGTGTTGTGTACATATGAAAAAATCATTTTAGAAAAAAACCATGCTAGAGTACGTATGCTATGAGAAGTACTGACAAACTGAAAGCAAACCAAAAGACTAGTTATGAATCCCTGTATACGAGAGCCGACAGAGATGTTGCAATATTCATAAAAATAAATTGGGATACATTAGAGATCTACGAAAGGAGGGTAGAAGGGAGCCTTGATAGGATTATTACAAAATAAATTTAAAAAAAAACATGTCTATGGTATAGGGTCGGGGAAAGTAGTGCTAGGAGGGTCGAGGCGAGGTTTTCTTGGTGTCAGTGGAGGGTGTGCGTCCAAAGAGGTGTTTGGTGAGGCTCATTAAAATAGAGTTTAAGGTATGGATGGAGGCCTGCATGTCCAAAAGTCAAAGGCAAAGCTTTCAGAAGCGGTTTTCTAGGCAGACATAGTCTCGTTGAAGTTGTGTGAGCTCATGCATGTTGCAAGGACTAGAAGGTGTCAAGGACGTCAATTGTTTCGTTGGGCGAAGACAAAGCCATAGGTGACGGAGTAAATGTGAGGAGCCTTGGAGAGATAAGTTTCGATTTGTCTTGATGGAAAAGAGATCGATGGTGTTAGTAGAATTGGCTACTGTGAGGAGAGTTGTGAGAACCAAGCTCCAGGCTGATACACTCCTTGTGGATCGACGAATCCAATGTCTAAAGATTAATAAATCTTTGTTGAAGAACTTCGCAATGTCCTCTTCCATAGGGAGTTGTACTAGGAGAGAGCGGCAAAGAAGAAGAGTAATTTAAAGTCGTAGGAAACTATCCTAGGAGACCTCATCAGCAACATCTTTAAATGAGCAATCACTGCAAGGATTTGTCAATGTCCATAGTCATAGCGAGGGACAGGAGGGAGAGGAAGATAGTGAAAGTTCAGGGAGCGATGTCGTGGATTACTGGAATCTCTCCTCGTGGATAGAGCGTATAGCTCTCCTTTGGAATGGAGAGAGAGAGAGAGAGAGAGAGAGAGAGAGAGAGAGAGAGAAGAGATTTTGA
This sequence comes from Adiantum capillus-veneris, assembly GCF_014529385.1. Lineage (NCBI taxonomy): Eukaryota > Viridiplantae > Streptophyta > Polypodiopsida > Polypodiales > Pteridaceae > Adiantum > Adiantum capillus-veneris. The sequence continues at coordinate 80,798,909 of NC_140955.1, read as the reverse complement.
TGACGATACCCTGTTCTTGGTACCCGGCCAATTGGCTTCACAGAGAGTCGAAGATGGACGGTGTGTGTGGCCTCCTAGAGAGCATGGTTGGTTTGGTTACAGCTCCATGCAAGCATGCAATTGAGTGGATTGTAAGTGATGCTTCATGGCAGCTGCATGATGGGTTTGGTTGGTAAAGAAGCAGCTGGCCACTTGTGTGGTTGGGGAGTGAGGGAGAGAAAGTTCTAGATGGCTACGAGAGTTACACAAGAAGATTTAGAAATTTTCTCATGTAGGAAAACGGAGTCATTCTCAGTGTTTTTCATACAATGCATAACATCATGAGCTTCTGCTCGAGAGGCACCGCATACCTAGCTAGGTATGATTGGGGGCAGGGGACCCCCGGCCCCCCCACCGGGCCGGCGGTCCCCTACCCCCAATCGTACCTAGCTAGGTATGCGGCGCCTCCCTCACAGAAGCTCATGATGTTGAGGTAAGTCACAATGTGGGAAATATTGTGAGAATTTGTCCAAAACTTCTTGTGGTTGAGGTGCCAACAAAACTTGAGGTTGCAATTGGTGCAGGCTGCAAAAAGGGAGGCTGGACTGGCATTGACAATTGTACGTTGATTCTACTGTAGCATGTGAGTGGTAAAAACAAAGTCGATAATGGCATTACTCAGTGTGTGTGTTGGCAAACGAGAGTGCTGTGATAATAACAAGGAGAAAACAGGACTAGGTGGGCTGGTAATGCTTGCTACAAATTTCCGTGTCGGGATGGTATAGTTGTTTATCATGCTAGTATGTGCGAACGATTTTAAAAAAATCGTTGATAGCTGGAATCTGGACAGATGCCAGGTGGAGTCCAGCGAAGAAAAAAAGGGAAGGGAGTTTGTTGAATGTGCAACTGCATGGCAGCGACGCCACCGACATGATTGAGCGCCAGGCAAGGTTGGCCTCCATGCAAGGTTTCCGACAGGGCAGGGCTGTGCTGAGTAGCGCAGGCCAGGACATGAAGTTTTTTCTAAAAAAAGGAGGTGTCGATCTCGCAGGTAGAAAGCCAGTGGAGCTGGGCTGGTTAGCTCCTCAACTTGAGGCTGCTGTTTGAGATGGGCGAAGGTTCGAAGCCCGCTCATGGTTGGTTATTTTGCTCACTACTCCAGACGAGGCTCAATGGTTGGGAGGAATCTATGCGGAGAATCTACAGGAATGTGAATAAAATAAGGAACCTACCAATGGGTAGTTCAAGGCTGTAAAAAGTGTGGGCGTTATGAGTTATCGACGAGGGATAAAGAGTGAAAGAGGCTAAACGGGTTGATGCGTGCAGCAGCTATGGTAGTAGTTGGCTGAGATGGGGAGAAAGACCAGAGGGTGGGCCATTGCATGTAAACTGGTAATTCTTGGCCGCTCACAAAAAAAAAAGGGTTGGTGCATTGCGTGTGGTAAAGGGTGATGCTACAGCATGTGACGAGCACCAGATAGATGCCAGCTATTGTTAGTCAAATCCATGCAAAGCAAAGGTAGGGGTGTTTCCATCAGAAGACGGCGATGACGGCCGTTGTTGGGCTTGCAACTATTTGCAGCTAGTGGTTGCTACTGAAGTGGTGCACTGCGTGTTTGTTAGTCACGCTGATGACAGCCCAACGTGATGCGAAGCTCTGCTGAGAGCAAGAAAAAAAGAATATTTTAAGGTGGTGATTTCCATGTCGAGGTCGGCTCCCACATTAATGATTTAGTTAAGATGTTTTGAACGGATCATGGGGATTGATTTCCATGCAAGGCAGAGACAATGAATGAAAAACAATTAAAAAAGTTGATGGTGTGTCTTTTCTTGCCTTGTATAATTTGTGGATTATTCTTACAAGATGTTCTTCTACTAAAAGTTTTGATTCTCTTCTCGCATGAGAGGTCATGACTTAAAAACTCTTCCAATTAATCGTAGAAAGTTCCCCGTTAAAAAAAATATCTTTATTTTCTTCTTCTTTCTCTCGTTCTAATATGATTTTCCCAATGCTACTTTGGATTGATTCCATAAAAATTAAAAATTAAAAATTAAAATCTCTTTTTCCTATTCACCTTCGTCTACAATGTTTGTCTTTGCTTCATTTCAATTTACCTTCATCAAGATCTTAATTAAGCTAACCATGCTCTAATTCTATATTACATCACAATCCAAGTCATTGGGAAAGACAAAACAAACATATAACTTTTGATCGAGAATAATGTTAATAAAGCACATAGAGTAAACACAAAAACTTAGCTACAGTATTTGATCATCATGAATTGCTTCAAGACCATATATGTTTATTGTGCTCATAGGAGCGTATTGCTAGCTCTGATACCACTGCTACAAATGGATGCGTCGATGTCCTACAAAATACCCAAAACAACATACTGCTAAGCATAAATGAACGAATCTGCATACCTGACGCCTTGCATAGCACATAATCAACGATGACGCGAATAGAGAGAGACAGCGAGCGAGAGAGAGAAAGAGAACATGCACAGGTGCGCCTCCTAGAGTGGAGTGCTACATCGGCATGACGAGAGAGAAGAGAAGAGAGGAGAGAAGAATACACAGACATTGGGTGTAATCTCCCCCCGTGCAAGAGTGATCATTTTCCTCTTGCACGTATTTGAATTATAGATTTCTTGAATGGTCAAATTGAGTACAAACTAGCCAACCGGTCATAAATGGCCAAAGCTCATAAAGAGTACTTGAATAATCAAATATGCACAAAATATATTATCCTTTTGCAATAGTCTAGCTTGGTCAAGACTTTTCCACCTGTCAGCTGCAATAAATAGTAAAATATCAATTTCATAAGAGGAAGGAGTTATAAGCATATCTACTTTGAAAGCAGGGTGATAAGTCTTGAAGAGGCAACCTACACTGAGGCAGAGCAGTGGCTCATGGAATTGTTTTTTTCTTACAAGAAGCTCAAAGTGCACCTTATTGTGCAAAATTTTTATAATGTGTTGATAGCTAACAATCTTGCCTGAAGCGGTGTTACACTTGAAGCCAGGGAAGCGAATCAATACTAGTTCATCTCACTTAGCTGACATTTTGGTCAGCAAGGTCATTGATTTTCCTGTTTATCCAAGGGTGGTAAGAGATGAATCCAATGAGGAACCAGACTTGGTGAGATCTTTTACCATGTGCTTTGATGGTGTGTATAGGAGGGTGGTGCAGAAAGCAGGTGGAGGTGTGGTAATACATGACCCACACGACAAAGTGGTTTTTTTAAAGTCCTATGATCTAGAGGATGTCTTTCACCAAGAATGAAGCAAAATATCTCACCCTCCATCTAGGTTTGAAGCAGTGCGTGGAGTTTGGGATTTCCAAGTTGGTCATAAAAGGAGACGCGTTATTTGTCATCAAGCAATTGTTGGGCCAATGGCAGGTAAAGCGGGATTTCTTAAAGCATTGGTTCTTTGCTATAAAGAAGCTGCTAAACTTCTTTGAGGAGATTCGATTCAAATATGTCAAGAGAGAGAAAAATCAAGAGGCGCACCAACTAGCAAGCAGTTGAGTGTAGGTACATGTTGCAGGTATATATGTGGCCCCAACCACTTACATAGGTAGGGAAACATTGAAGGATGTAGAATATTTTTTGAGCATAGGGAAGTGTCCTAGAGGTTTTTCCAAGCTACAGAGGAGGAGCATAGTACAAAAAGCTTGTAAGTTTATATTGGTGGACAAAGACCTAATGGCCTATGGCAAAGATGGAGTCCTAAGGAGAGTGTTGTACAAAGAAGAGATTAGCTTGGTGCTAGATCAATGTCATGAGGAAAGCGGACACCAAAGTAAAGACCAGGTACTATTTCTAGCGTTGAGAGATGGATTTTGGTGGCCTTCAATAGTGAAGGATGTGCACTATTGGTGTAAGATCTGCCACAAATGCTAGACTATGGGAGAGAGGCATTCGATAGCCGAATCATAGGGGGCCATCATCGCTCAGAATGCTTTTGATAAGTGGGATTTGGATGCCATCAGTCCACTCCCTGAGTAGTATACAAGTGGTAAGAAGTATGTTATAGTAGCCATTGGCTACCTCACCAGATGGGTTGAGGTCAAAGTTGTGAGAGAGGTAAATGCACAGGTTGTAGCCCCAGTTTGTTTTTGACAATATCTATTGCCGTTTTGGAGTATTGTGGTTGCTCATTTTTGGTAGAGGCCAGGGATTTAGAAGCAAGCTTATGCAAGATTTGGTCCCTTGACATCTTTATTGGCCTTTCTATACTAGCTGTTCTATCCCTCATTAATCTCTCTAGCTAGCCATCAAGGTTGCATCCATTCCAAAAGAGCACTATCAAAATTGGTGGGCATGAAGGATGGGAGGAAATCCGTATTGATGAATGATGCATGAATGTGTGATAGGCACAATGTTGCCCTCACGGTAAGACATAAGCTCACCAACATAAATAGATTGTCCTTTGAATGTATTGGCTACATAAACATCATCTTTAAAACCATCTTCAAAAACTTTTCCTTTCATCATAATGTCGAATGCCCTTGCCAACATTAAAAGATGCCAAGAACTAAATGCAAACATGGGAAGAATGTGGAGCACACAACGCATAATGCTACTTGTATCTGGTGGTGATGGAGCGGCGGATGCTTCCACCACTGGTGCTTGAGCCTCTCCACTAGTGCAAGACTCATCGATAGTGCACGGGTGCTTGCCCTTATTCTTCTAGTTTCCATAAAGGGTTTCAACTAGCTTTATGCAATCTATAAAGCCACTTTGAGTTCACTTCTAGATAAAGACTTTCAAAAATCCTCACTACTTGCTCCAAAATACACATGGCTTCATTTTCAAGCTTCCCTTGTATCAAAATCTGTATTTCACCACTTGTTGTGCCATTTTTTCAAAACACAGCATTGTATGTATGCTAACATACAGCGTCAAGAAAGGGTTTGAATATGAAGGCTTTGAATGAGTACTTGAGATTATCCTCTCTAGAAAAATAAAGTTGCAACAATATGAAATCCTTTACAAATTGATCATCTATTTTTGTGACTTTGTCGTCCATGATATATAGAGTACCTATGTAAAATATGTTCCATTCTCAGTCACAGATCTTGAAAAAAGTGAGCAATAAATGACTATAAAATAATCATCATTAACATGATGAAAACTTGAAATTTACAAGATAATGTGATACATTGTGATCATATAAAAATGCAATAAAGAAAAATGAAATGTGATCAATAAAATACAACATGATCAAGTGCTTATTTATAAAAGAAACAAACATAGACTATAACACAATGATATTGTTTGTAATCTTTCGCATCGTAAGCATACCTGGATCAATCAAACACATAGGTTTTTAGACCCATATAAGTGTAAGTAACTATGGATCCAAACATCGAGAAAAATTACATTAAAACAAACCACTACAAACATAAAGCAAGCAAACACAAATAGTCAAACAATGAGACAACATGTAATCTTGCCCACTACAAGTACCTAAACCACTACCAATATTGAACGTAGGGTTTTTATTCCGATTGTTAGAGAAACAAAATAATTGTGGATCCAAACATCAAGACATATTACATTGAAAGAAAGCCACTAAAAATAATCACATTGATGCAACCAAAATTGGTCAAAGCTAGGAAGTAGACTATGCAGTGCCATGGGTGGATATAAATGTAGGCTAAAGGGCTAAATCCAATATGAAGGTCCGGGGCATGTAAGTGATAGCAGAGATGTGGTTCTTTTTTGGCTAAGAAGGCTCCAAAAGGGACCATTGGTATGATAGGTCCAAGTGCCTAAAGTGCAAGGATTCTGCCTAGAAATGTGTTTCTTGAAGTGCTCTATGAGCCAGTCCAAACAGATCCTCAAATGGAGCCACAATGTGAAAGTTATGCCAGTTCAAAGATGGAAGGCTTTGCACATCCCCAACGGATAGGGTAGGTGAAAATAGATGGTCCAAGATGATGCCAATGGATAAATGTGAAGTGCTCATGTTGTGGAGCATGCCGTTGGTTTTTTGGGATTGTCAATCAGAGCTCAGACTGGAAATATATGGCTAGTTGAATATTTGTCAGGGGCTAGTTATGTGTTAGATAGATCAAATTGGTAGGCATGCCATCTCGTGTTTCTTTGGGCTTGACCAGGTTCTCAAGGGTAGTGTGTAGCATATGCAGCTGTCTAGATTTGACAGCTTGTCAACTAGAGTTACAAGCGGCAATATACGACAAGTTGAAGTTATAAGCCTGTGTCGAGAAGGTGGGTGGAGATGGTTTTTTGCAATTTTGGGCGCCTTGTTTTAGGCCATGGCCATGTCGGAATGTGGTAGGGGCTTTACAAGTCGGGGTCAGGGAAGTGACTTTTTGGCTGATTTTTATGGCTTGAGAATCAGAGCACATGGCAGTACATGGTAGTACATGGCAAGGAATGCCAATCGAAGGGAAAACAAGATTTGTTTAGAGATTTTTTAATGAAGTTTTTAAAGCTTGGAGGGTCAAATCGATGGGAGAGTTCCACATGGAACCGCAAGTAAACCCACATGTAGTGGGGAGGGCCTAGATGCAAGTGTATATAATCTAGAGTGCACCCATGTATAATATCCAAGGTTGGAGAGAGAGAGAGAGAGTTCTCTCTTGAGCATGGGCTATGGTGGTAGCACCCCTCAGCTCTGCACACGAGTGACGAGCTGCTAGTGGGCTGCATAAGTGACTCTTTTGTTGTGGTTGATGGCCGTTGTTGGTGTAAGGTAGTGCATGGTGGCCATTGAACGGTGGCTCTGTAGTCTAATGACATGGAAAGTCTATAGGGGAATTCCCACGAGCCAACAACCCCAATTTTTTTTTGAGAGAAAAGGCGAGGGAGAACCCCCCCCACCCCTCCCTCCCGCTAGCGAGGTCACTAGTGCAAAGTTCTAAGGGGAGGGAGAGGTCATGAGAGGGTGAGTTTGATAGTGAGCCCAAGGTAGGTCAAAGGCCGGTCAAATCTCCTCAAAGCAGGGAGTTCCAAAGGATGAAAAGTGGAGAGAAAGAGAAATAATAAATTTCAAGGGACTAGGGGCACTAGCGATGTCACTAGTACGCCCCCCCCCACCCCAAGTCAAGTGGAAGAGAGCAGTTAAGAGAGACCATGCAGAAGTTGCTAAATTCAGATGCCATATAGGCCAATTAGAGGCCACCTTCCAAAAGTGAACATGGAACCTCTATAACATTCATTTTTGTATCATTTTTAATGCTTTTTTGTTAGGCCCTTGAGCGGTTTGAGCATGTAGAGAGCTAAGAGAGAGAGAGAGAGAGAGAGAGAGAGAGAGAGAGAGAGAGAGAGAGAGAGAGAGAGAGAGAGAGAGAGAGAGAGAGAGAGAGAGAGAGAGAGACTGAGTGAGTGTGTGTGTGTGTGTGTGTGGATGGAGGTGGTAAAGGCCAAGGGTTTAACCCAACTAGAGGTTATGATGTGAAGCAAGGGGTTGGGCAACGTGCATAAGCAGTGGGTGGCACGAGCGAGTCCTTGTACATAATTGTTAGGAAATAGGACGTAGCTAAGTAGATATTAGAGTAGTTTACTTAATGGAAAGAGATGATTTTCACACACAAGAGATTATATATATGTGTGTATATATGTATATATATATATATATATATATATATATATATATACAGATCGATAGGAAGAGAGAGAGAGAGAGAGAGAGAGAGAGAGAGAGCACAATATATGTGTTTCACCCAATGTGGGCTACGTCCATGGGAAAGCAGCTACTCTATGGGTTTAGTACTTCAAAATAGAAGTAGGTTACAAAGGGATTATACCCTTAATAGAGCTCCCTCCTTGCTTCAATCTCACCACCTCACACACCCCTTGTTGCATCAAGTTCACAATACATTTTGTGTGTAGAAGATGCCTTCTTTTATAGGCGAAAAGTGATGCCCTCTCTCATGAGAGGCAGCTGTAGCCGCTCTTGTGTAGACAAGTCCAAGTTGAACCTCCCACACGCCCATGTGTGGCCATCCTTGAGAAGACAAGTCTGCCTAAAAATCGACCACCGGCCATTGAATTCCGCCATTAGCTAAAGAATTCCATCCACCAACCATCGATTATATTGACTACCGGCCACCTACCAACCGATTGGCCGTTTTTTTATCACTTTCCGGCAGCCATTTGGTCATAATATTCTGACAAAAAGGGAATATTCTCGAGATTGGGCATGAATTTTTGTTTTTTCGACGAGTGATTTTTCTTATGCACGATGTCTTCTCCTTATAATGGGGGCCTTACAAATGTGCTTTTTTAAAACTAAAAATTACAAGGGGTGAATCAGGCTCCATACTTAACAATTTCCCACTTGAAGATTGATCTCCACACCAAACTTGTGACTCCTTTCCACCCTGGCTTCTTATCCTTGAATGCTGATTGAAGATGAGCAAAATCTCAACTTCTCCTTGTTGACCACCTCTGTAAACATGTCTACAAGATTCTCACTTGTGTGCACATTTCCTAGCTTTAGTTGTCCCTCTTCCAAAAGAGTACGTATGAAGTGATATCTCACCTTAATGTGCTTTGTCCTTGAATGAAAGGCTGAATTCTTTGCAAGATGAATGACACTTTGAATGTCACTATACAAGACACAATTGTCTTGCTTGTATCCAAGATCCTCAAAGAATCTGTGAAGCCACATAATTTCTTTGTTTGCCTCCGTCATTGCTAGAAATTTGCTTCCCTGGTAGAAAGTGAAACCACTTTTTGTAGCTTTGAAGCTCAACTACTACTGCGCCTCCACTCTGAAGACATAGCCAATAGTTCTCCCTCGAGGATCTTTGTCACTTTCCATATCTGCATTAGGGTGTATGCATGATAAGGTGTACCCACTTTTAGCAGTTGTCCCCACCAAGACAACCGAGAAATAGCCTCTTTTTTGCCATTCCTACATACCTCGACTTGCTTGCACTTACTTTGAAGAGGCAAGATTTGGTAGCCACACAAAGCACATAGTTGCAAACACAATGGAAATCTCTGATCTTCATTTTTCACATGTAAATGGAGATATTATTGTGCAAGGACTAATCTGCTTCAGCCTGTCACACCATTGTGACCTTGATGAAGAAATACTTATAACTTTTTATGGGCTTTTCTTCTTTACTTACCCTCTTGCACATGAAATGTTCACTTGGCAAGCAATTTAACTTGGTTATTGATAAATTTTTGGATCTTTGCATAATTAATATTCCTTTTCTTTGTTATAACTTCTATTTACAAAAACCTATTTTTTTACACCAGATATCTGATTATGTTGAACTTATTTTGCAAGATCCAAAGGTCATTTGATAATTATGACCCAAGGAATGTGACCATGCAACAAAATATAAACTTCAATGGTTCATTTTTTTAAGATCAACCTTAGGAAATAACAAAGACCACTTAGAGAACCTTGATATAGTTTTTAAAAATCTAATAAATAATGTACGTTGCGACTCATTTTGATTTTCATGTATGTCATAACTCTTAGTGTAAGGTCCTCATAGAAAAAAAATTGAGTCAATTTGAGTAAGGAAAAGAAACTCTTTCATTGTTTTAATTTTTTTCACTTGCACCATTCACTTGAGGTCTGTCTCCTTAGAGTTGGTAAAATAGCAAACCTAGAAATTTTGATACTTGTCAACCAACCATGGCTTTGGTTATACTCTCCCAATCCTAGTTAGCTAGTCCACCTTATACAAGGAGGCCGCCACATCACCAAAGGTCCATGTCATCACCCCATCTCACCTTCCACATCACCACAGTCAGTACTTTGACTGTAACACTTGGCTTGCCATGTCACTCTAATTGCCAACTCATCCACCACCCTCCTCTGCCACCTTGCATGCCACTTCACCTTAAGTGCCATGTCATCCACCACCTCACATGCCAGATGTAAGTATTGCTTGCATGGCTTGCCATGTCATACACCACCTCACATGCCACGTGTAAGCATTGCTTGCCACATCACTCACCACCTCATGAGCCACCAAGCATGCCACATCGCCACCTTCCCAACTCATCACCTCTTTTTGCCACCTAATCATTACATGTCACCATTTTGACACGTCATCATATGACATGACAGATGAGGGGATCCATCTGCCACCTCATCTTTCCACCTATGCATTCCATGTCATCAATCATCCACATCAGATTGCCACATGGATAACGATGTCATTCTTGCATGGCCACCTCAATAGCCATGTCATTTTTTATTTTTCTAAATGTAAATAAATTAAAAATCAAGATATCTCAATCTAATTATTTACGTGGTAATTTAAGCAAAATAAAAATATTTTGATGTAATTTTTAATTTTTTAAAGTGTAAATTAATAATAAAATTCTATTTATTTGAAATATCATTGAATCACAAAAAAAAAAGAATGTTAAAAAATAGCTTTTGGTTTACTTATGCACATGGGTTCGGGACCTTCCGTATCGATACAAGTCGCATGTAGCTTGCGGCCGAAAAAACTTTTGCCACGTTCCTTGATCACACCGTGGCCTGCGCGAGAGCTCATCGTAGTTGGTGCCTCAGCCCTAGACACAGTCCGCTGTCACTCATCGCCTATCGAGCCCCGTCGGCCACCCCGAGCGCGTGAGACCCATGAGACCCAAAAATGCCCCGAAAGTAGCCAAGCTCATCAGTGGAAGGTAGCCTTGGCACTCGCTCGAGGGGAGGGGATTGCATCCCAACATCACAAGAGGGGTCCTGGGAACTCGTCGCTTCGCCTCACCCGTCCTTCGCTCTACGGTCTACCCCGTTCCCGTCTCAACCGTGCACCACTACCCTTATAGTTGTACACAATCCGGCGTGGGCCGACAAACCCCCCAAAAACCATGACCCACGGGCCGGAAAACGAGGGAAACACCCTTGTTGCGGGAAGGCCAAGCTAAGGTTTCCATGAGAGGATGTGATGGCTGAGGGCACGAACAACATGTCCATCGACGACACTTGATGTGCTGACGAGATGACTCATGGTGCGACGAGGAGCCAAGCGCACATACGAGGACCGACGGGTTCTTGATGGAGCCACTGGCAACTCCATCGTGATGTGGCCAACTCCGTCAATGGAGGAAAACCAAAGGCCTTGGACGCGTTGATGGGACGGCGTGGGCCGACGCTCCGAGTATGTCGGTGAGGGCTGACAGGTGCACGAAGCACCAAGCAGACAACGTCATTGTTGTTGACAACTTGATAAGGCCGATCAAGGTGCACCCAAAATGGGGCTGCATACATCAAGGGAGGACAACTGAGGGGTCGTCTATGCAAGTCTTCGATGACGAGATGGAGTGGGCCGACATGGGTGGACATGTGAATGAGTACTCGAAGCACGTAGCAGACTACGCCACTATCAACTGCACCATGATGGAGCCAATTGAGGCTGATAGCATTGACAGAGCCGACGAGCCATTCACAACAAGGGTGATGGGGCGGCGTGGGTCGATGGGTGAGCCACGCGAGGATCAATGAATGCATGAAGGACGAATGTCAAAGCGAATGATGCCACTGCTGACTCCACCGTGTGGGGCTGGTAGCATCAGCGAGGCCAACGGGCAATGCACGGGTGGGACAATGGGATGGCGTGGGTGAATGGGTGAGCCAACACGACGGGTGTGTTGACGGGTGCGTGAAGAACAAAGCGAACAACGTCATGGCTGATGACACCATGACGGAGCCGGTAGAATTGATGGGGCCACCTATGTTATAACTAGAAGGATGGCAACAAGAATTTGTAGGGGTGGAGAAATGGAGTTGAAACCCACCCGTGCAAAGTCACGCGGCCATCCGATATGGTTTGGGTGCTCTAAAATGGACCGTACAAGCCATACGATCCGTATAGTATGGGCCTTGACCACCCATAGTAGTTTGAATGGCTGTGAACTTTGCACACGTTGGGAAATAGCATTCACCTCCACCCATGATTTTTTTTTGGCCATCCAATATTGTTTGAAAGGTCCCAATACATATTGTACGTTGAAATTGGCCATATGAGCCATACGAACCATTTTAGCACATAGTACGGGCCTTGATTGCCCAAACCATATTTGATCCATGTAAAACTTTGCAGGGATGGGGAAATGGTTCTCACCCCCACACATGCAAAGTATCACGGCCATCCGATATGGTTTGGGTGGTCCCGACTCATACTATATCCTAAAATGGGTAGTATGAACCATACAGTCCATTTTAACACATAGTTTGGGCCTTGGCGGCCCATAGCATACTGGATGGGTAATTTGTGCTTAGTCCCATGAAAATTTTTGTTGAAGTGGAGTCTACTTCTTGCTTGCTGTCAAGAGTAAAGCCCTAACAAATTTTCCCACCTGCCTTCCTGCTGATGCTCTTGAACTCTCCCCTACCTGATTCCTTGGTTGCACATAGAGACATCCTTCTCTATTTATTCCTCTATTGTTTCTTCATAATGGAAAGGATCAATGTTACCTGCTTGGGTCTGGGACCTTGTGTAATAGACCCTAGATACCCTTCTTGGTCTCTCTGATGTACATCATCAGTTTATAAAACACATAAACCAACAACAAATGCTGACACTGAGAAAATTTAGACCGAGCAAAACTAGGCTGTAAACACAGTAGGATCGCCAAATGTATTGGGGTTCAACAACGCAAGAATGTCTCTCAACAAAAATGCTCTCCAATTAGAGAATCAAACTTCACTCCATAATCAGACTCAACAAACAACATAGTTAGAAAACTTTAGGCAAAGAAAATTCAGAGCCAAGAGAAAGATCAGACACAACAAGAAACTTCATTGATAGATCTTTTGTACATCTTGTGTGTTGTGTCTTTGTTACCCACGAATTCTACTATATAAGAGAGTTACAACTATCTAACTAAATGTACTTGGCATATACATCCAATCTAGTAGAGTCCGACCTAGCAACAATCTGACTAAGTATAATTCCGATCAGCAAAGCATAATTCGAGTAAGCACTATTTTGGCTAATCAATTACCCTTTCAATAGCAGTAGCCACGTAAATCATTATGCCTGTCACCTGTAAAGGTCAATAAAGTAGTTGGATTTGAAAATGTAGGGGAGGCATTGATCATGGGATTCAAAGGATAGCGTGAGCCATTTGTCGATATATCTATGTGTTTTCTCCCTCTTCTCTCAGTCTTTCTTTCTCGGTGTTACTATTGTGTTTTTTTTACTTCACTTGCATAAAGGCTCATATTCAGGATTCAAATCAACGTGTAGATGATATTTATGTAATTTAGTGAGAAGGTTGAGGGGTTGTATGAAGAACCCATGAATACACAATGCAAGAAAATAAAGAAACGGAATAGAAGAACTCCATTAGTCCCTACTGCATACATCGTATGGAGAAGAACTCCCCTCCTATATGACGAGGTGCATTCATTATAACTGAAAAGGGACATCCAATCAATCATCACAGGCTGTTATGACTCTGTCAAAAGAGTCAAATTTGATGTAAACTTTTTGAACGGTTGATGAGGACACCTTTTCTTTTAACACACCACTTTTCTAGAGAGAGAAGGCAAAAAATTGTATTTTCTTAGAAGGCCCTCCAAATGACCTTTAGAATTCCCTAATGGGGTTTGTTAAGCTATGACTAATGAAGTTCACTTAGAGCACATGATTGAACATTGGAAAGTATAGAGTGGAAAATCCTTTGAAGACACGCCTACCACCTTTGCCATCATGCAAGAATAGAGTACCAATTACAACACTATTGTTGCTACCTATGGTGGAGGGATTATCAAATTCCTATAAAGTTTTCTTGCTAATGACATAAACATACATAAAAAATATATTGAACAATGCTGGAAGGCCAAGGCACTAGTAGATAGATATTTTCTAGGTTCTCATTGGGTAGAGGGTGCCCTCAATGTCATCCGCATGCCTAAAGGATTTCTTGAAAGCCTATAGACAAAAGTAAACAAGTGAATATTGCCTCAAAGAATACACAGACAGATCTAGCAAGATGCATGAGCCTTGAGGCTACCATCAACATGTGTAGTTTGTGTTAGGTATGGTTGATCAGCCCATTAGGAGAAATATGAACCTTGCATGGGCCTTGTAAGGAATCCTAATTTTTAGGGATTAAGGCTAATGTTGTGTGGGGTTTAGGGGGCAAGGGCATTGAAGAAGGTAGTTTTGAGTAGGCTTTTCTAGCTTTTTTTAATAGACAAATTTAGGATGTGGACCTTAAGGGTTGCTTTCTCTCTCTAGCTTTTTTTAAAGTGAAGGAAGCATAGGGGTGTGTCCACATCAGCAATTCCGTGGGTCAAAAAGAGTCAAAATTTGACTTTTTTTAAAAATTTTCATTTTTATTTGTTTTTTACTTAAAACTCCCTCCCAACATATATACATATCCAAAAATCATTTTTTGATCCATTTTTTAACCCACAAGCTTAGAAAGTCCATTTTTTCAAAAATCTTTTCCCCCAAAAAGTAATAAACATTTTGTTCTCTCCTCCTCCTCCCTCCTCCCTCCTCTCTCCCTCTCCCTCTCCTCTCCCTCTCTGCCCCTACCTTCCTCCTCCTCCCCAATCTCTCCCTCCCCTCCCTCCCTCCTTCTCTCCTCCCATCCTGCTCGGCCTCTCTACCCTTCCCCCTCTATCTTTTCATCATTTGCTTCCTCACGCAACAGCTTCCATGGTGCTCACGGACATCACAAATGGTTTGCTTCCACCACCACGTACTCCGCACACCAAAAGCATACATATTCGCTTACCCACGGCATTTGCACCGAAGACCACTAGTGAAGGTGATCAAAGGTCATCACAGGAACGTCGCACCGCTTGTGAGACCAATGTTGACATTTGGGTGGATGGCCATTTGTACCCTTACGATCCTATAAGCCGCTTCCATCCACCGTTTAATAGCCTTTCCACATTTCTTCAATTTCTTGGGAGGGGAGAAGCAGGCTTGTTAGGCTATTGCAAGCGGCTGTGTATGGGTGCAGGTGCTTCTTTGCATATGTGGATGCACGAATGTCAAGCTCTTCACCTCAAGACGACGGCATTACAAGAGAGTGTTGCCTCTTCGGAGAGGGTAGTTAAAAGTCTTGAACAACAAATGCAAGAAAAGGAGTCCCACATCCAGAAGCTTACCAACACCATCACATACTTGAAAGAAACACCCCTTGGTGCAAGGGAACGCAAACGCCCGTATTCATCCATTGAAACTCTTGCACATTTCGGAGGAGCACGCAAACGACGAGTTACAGCCACAAGGTGATTTGGTCTTTACTTGCATGCTGCATTCTTACTTCACACTATTTTCTAACATTTATGTTTATTTGTTGCTAGAAACTTCATCCAGGAGGCATGCGGTGGAACAAGCCAAGATAATCGAGTCAACCTTCTCACTAGTTGTCTCAATACGGAGGACGTTATTTCTATCTTACAATCACCTGGAGGTAAGCACATTAAGGATGCAGTCACCAAGGACCTTATGCGTAAATTAAGAAATGTGGTTAATGATGATGACGTTCAACAAGCTTGTGATGAGGCTGGAATCAGCACCAAAGCCTATCAGGCTATTTTTCAACTCCTAAAGGATGCCCTCAAAGAACATGGCATTGTGGAAAACCTATTTCCCGTTCCTCACAACGTCAAGCTCGCAAAGAAGGCCACAAACGAAGATGTGTTCTCCCGCATTGGGACATACCTACACATTGAGGACACAATGCCAACTTCCCTTTATGCTTCGTACGCAACAAAGACAAGGGGAAAAGGTAAGAAACAATCCATAAGACCTTCGAATAAGGGCTTTCCTTACACAATGTGGAACAATATTTTCGTGGATCTTAGAAGGCTTCAAGAAGCCATGCTTAGATTTTACGAGTTACCTGAAGAAGGTGACACACTTTACTTTTTTCTTTGGTATTATTCTTTTCATAGAAGCTGAAGTTTAAGGTCTTAGCACTATTTATTTTTTAGTGCTTGGCACAAAAGTTGCTTTTGTGCTGAAACTCGATGAGTGTCAAATAGTGAAAGGCCGAAGGTTAGAGAGGCTAATTGTCACTCTAATGAACGAGGCCCTTTTGCAAACCAAGCGAAGGGATTCAGTCGAGCCATATCCCGCCCTATCTTTTAGCGTGCAATCAGAGAAAGACATTTGGTGGTTGGGTGCTATTGAGGTGCCCAAAGAGACCAATGGAGTACTTTCGTGGATTTTTGAGAGAACTCCATGGATCACAGAAGTAATACACTCCCAAATTGCAGGTCAGAAGTTGGAGATTGAGGGCTTTGGTAGTTATGATGTGGAGTGGCACTTAGGTGGGGATTTGAAGACCATAAAGTGTTTGCTTGGCTGCAAACAAGGGGCTTCTTCTCTCATGCCTTGTCCATTTTGCACTCGAGGGTACAAACCTAATGGACAAAAATCACATAAGAGCACTGCAAAGGCCAGTTACATGCTTCCATGGCAAGGGCATGGAGAACAAGGGTTAGATTGTCATGATGTCGGAGATGAAGGTAGAGAATGGGAAGTGTCTATTCTGAGATGTCCCATGCTCAATGCCCCAGACTGTGATCAAAAGGACCACACTTGAAATCCAATATTTCGATTTCCTCTATCGAATGTACATTTTTGTACATTACACGCATTCATGCGTATTTTTGATAGGCTATTGAAGCTCCACATTGACTATGCTTTCACAATGAAACCGTTGGAAAAGTCCCAGGAAGCGATCGAAAGAGTGGAGGTACTCTTGAATTCCATTGGCTGTCACAGTGGAAATGTGTCTATAGTTGCTGCAAAGAACACAGGGGAGGCCCATGAAATTGCTCAACAAGTGTCAATGAGTGGACAAAAAGCTAGACACTTTTTGAAGAAAGTTTCCCATGGAAATCCAAGTCGATATGATGCTCAAAGCAGCTCCAACCAGCAGGCAGGTAACCTTTGGGAGCTTTGGAAGGAGTTATGCAAAGCTACTACTGACAATGATTCAAATGGTGAGCTTGCAAACAAGCGCAAGCAAGTTTGGGCCCATTTTGATAAAATGGTCAAGCTTATGAGCCTTAACAGCACAACAGAAGAACAACGGCAATCATTTCAAGAAGCTTTGGCGGATTTTACCAAGGTCTTCACCCTTTCTTGGGGTGAAAATAACATCACACATTACATGGTAAGTCATTCATGGTGTATTCATTACAAGGGATTGTTTTTATTTACTAATGTGGATCGTTTGCTCATGTGAACAGCATATCTTGTTTGCGCATGGTGCATTTTTTATGCACAAGTATGGATCGCTTGAAATTTTTAGCACTCAAGGCATGGAGAAGTCCCATTATCGAGCAAGGGGAGTATACTTCAAAAATACTCGACATGGTGGTGGAATGGTGCAATCCAATTATTTGGAGGAGATGTTCAACTGGTTTTTTCCCACAACATTTGCTCGTAAGCTCACAATGGAGCATGCGCGACAATCCGAGATTGCTATTGAAGTGCGCAAATGGAGTCGTCAAGAGCATAGCAACAAGTGGCAAATGTCACAAGGTCCCACCAAGCATGCTGCATGGCGGCGATGCAGAGTGCGACAAGGATCAAAGTGGATACTGCGCGAGTCACTAAATGTGAACGCAGGGTCCAACTCTTAGCGACATGTTTATTTAAAAAATAATACTTCTTTTAAAAAAATTAGTGTGAACAGGGCCCTTTTTAAATGGGCCCTTATAAATATTGCATGCTATCATAAATCACTCATTTCTTAAGAACAGGTGAGCTCTTACCAACGAAATGGCGCGCACCAAACAAACCGCGAAAGAGCATCCGCCTGCCAACAAAAACACCCTCCAAGGATGTGAGAAGCCGTCATGGCTTAAAGGCACAAGAAAACGGCCACGAACACCTGACCGTCCCAGGAACTCTTCTGGTAGTGGGCATGGTGGTAGGGCACGAGAGTCATCAAGGACTGTTGAATCTCCACCTCCTCAAGATATAACACCTAGAAAGAGAATGAAGCAACGTGCCCAGCGCTGGAGAGAAGCAGAGGGCTAGCAAACATCAGAGTCCAATAGGGAGCAACCGTCGCGCCCCCAATCACAAGCAGGACCATCCAGGACTCGGGTGGTCAATACAGACACCGAATCAGAGAGTGAGCCACCATGGCTGCGAGAAAAAATACCGCGCACACACCGGGTGGCTGTTGGGGGGAAGACATTGCCTCAAGGCAAGGGAGCTCTCCCCACACGACAAGATCGGCAACCAAGGGAAGAGGAAGAATCAGAACAGGCTGCAGAACCAGCCCCTAAGCATGTAAATAGACGCAAGTCTAAGTTTTTCAAGAAGCCTTCACGCCGCCTGCCAGCAAATGTGCAAGTGCCCCTAAGACAACCGCAGCGGCGCCACTACCAGAAGACGACAGAGCTCTTGATTCGACATGCCCCCTTTGCTCGCACTGTGAAGGAAGTGCTTCAAAGCTATCGAAATCAGTATAGAATGCAAGGAAGAGCGCTAGAGGCTATTCAAGAAGCTGCAGAGGCCCACATCATTTCAGTGTTGGAAGATACCAACCTATGTGCCATTCATGCAAAGCGAGTGACAATATAGCCAAAAGATATGCAGCGTGCACGACGATTGCGACGAGACTTCGAGCATTAGCCGAAGTTACCCCTCTTTTTGTATTGCACACCCTTATCTTTGTAATGATTTGACTTTCCAATGACAATATGATCAACAGTTGTGTCTACTCTGTCTATTATCTTTGTAATTTCAAGTTCTGTATGTAATTGTAGTCAATTTCAGTAAATTTGTGCATTTTAAGTACCCTTAGGGGTAGATAAGCCTACAAGGGGCAGAAAAAGGCCTGGCCACAAGGGCGTGCAAATGGCCCATCCAAAACTGATGGATGGGCCATTTGCGCGCCCTTGTGGCCAGGCCTTTTTCTACCCCTTGTAGGCTTATCTACCCCCAAGGGTACTTAAA
Organism: Adiantum capillus-veneris; assembly: GCF_014529385.1. NCBI lineage: Eukaryota > Viridiplantae > Streptophyta > Polypodiopsida > Polypodiales > Pteridaceae > Adiantum > Adiantum capillus-veneris. The sequence continues at coordinate 80,780,021 of NC_140955.1, read as the reverse complement.
ATAACCAAATTTACTAAAACCTATTGGTTTTGCATCAATATTTTATATGGATCCTTATGGACACCTTTTTTTGGTCATTTCAAGCTTTGAATTCCTTATAGGATATCAAAACAAATAACATATTGTGAAACCAAGTGTCCAATGTAATTTGACTTTTTGGTGCAAGGGTGTAGTAGGTAGAGCTAAAGCAAGTGATAGTTTGCTGGAAACTTCATTTCATAATTGATTTGAGCTTTTCTAGTGTCCTTGAGTGTGAACATATACTGGAATTGCCATAAAAAGGATGCATTTAAATGAATGATGCAAAACCAATCCATTGCAATAAATTTGTGCTTTTTAAGTACCCTAGGGGGTAGATTGGCCTATAAGGGGCAAAAAAATGCCTGGCCACAAGGGCGCGCAAATGGCCCATCCAAAACTGATGGATGGGCCATTTGCGCGCCCTTGTGGCCAGGCATTTTTTGCCCCTTATAGGCTAATCTAACCCCCTAGGGTACTTAAAAATCACAATTATACTCAAATTGACTGCAATTACATACCTTGAAATAACAAAGTCAAAAAACAATTCATATCACCAATTGAAACAATTTTCAAGATTGACAAATCAGATTGAAAAGAATTTGCAATATAGAGAGACAATTTCAAATATTTTTTATTCCTTCTAGCACGGTGATTTTACATCATGTATCTGAGGAGTTCATAATTTTTTTGACCATTTCCTGGTGCCTATTTTGCGCGTAAGGCAACTCCCCAGTCAAGAGGGACTGCGCTATGGCATTTGGGTCAGTTGAGCCAATGGAAGCATGTATCCCTATCTGGGCAAGCACTTTACCACGAAAGCCAGTGCCAAACGCTGTGCATACAAGGGATCTACGCACTAGGAACACTTGATGCGCAGTTTGAGCAATGGTACTCAAACACAAAAACTTGCTCAAAGCTTTTAACGACCAAGTCATAAAATGGGCTTGGGGAGTAAATTCATTATGGATAATGGCCACATCGCCAGGGGGGAGTTGTCCGAGGTAATGCGCAAGGGAAGCTTGAGGTCCAAAGCCCGTCCGCTTGCCACCCGTCCTTGCAGCAAAATCATCAACCTCCACAACATCTTGTCATAAACCGATGAAGGTTGAGAAAAAAGACAACGAAGTATAAAATAGTAACATGAAAATTAGGATACAGTTTACCTCCTGCTCCTTGTCGTCCTCCTCCCTGTTGCCCTTTGCATCCAAGTCAATGCTCCCATGCACCACAGATACAAGCTTTGGATCATCAGATGGGAGGTTGCATAATGGCATAGGCATCCTAGCAGCCTCAACCTTGGCTTGCGTGGCTTGGAAATCTTCATCAGCCACGTGCAACTGCTCTGCTGCCAGGACCTCCGTACATACAACTGCAATAGTGTCAGCAACAGGGTCCCCATCTGGCAAGAGCTTGCTTTCTAGGGCATCTGGCGTATTGTCTAAGGGACATTTGCTGCTGTTGCATAGCATGCTCAAGCATTCATCCATGCGCAGGCCAAATGCTTTTTCCAAATCATGCAGGAACACAAACTCCTCCCCATCCACTAACACTGAGGAGAAGCGGCTAATTTCTACCTCTGGGATAGCCACATCCGTCAGTGGTAGTGGCACTGGAGTGTCACTAGGGCCAGCCGCAACTATGGATTTCTCAACCACTTCCTCAAGACCCCTAGGGTACTCGAGCTGGTGTGCTTTTCCTTCCGCTGCAGGGTTCATGGGGATAACCTACTGCTCCTTGGTGTCCTTGATAAAGGACCCAACTTGAAGGTGTGGTAAGCGGAGCTCCTCCAAATCAGGTTCCTCGCTCACCAAGAAGATAAATGTTGCAAGCCGAGAAAGGTACTCCACCCCCAACTTGCGCTTCTTGAGTGTTGACACCCCAGGGGCTTGCTCGTCCAAGTAATGGCCTGCATTGGTTGCAATTTCTTGGAATCGTTGTAACCGCTTGGAGAATGGGCGATCACCTTTGTGTATATAGCGCAAAAGATTGCAAGGCACCCATATCCTTGCATGTGGGGGGATAGATACAGAATATTTTATGATGTGCTCCTCCATGAACGCAGAAATCTCCTCAAATGCATCCATGTGAAGGGAAACTGTGGCGTCAAGGTCAGGGAGACGAGTAAAAAAGGTGTGGAGGTCCAACTTCCCTTTGTATTTGGTGTCCTTGAGGAAGAGGATGAAGCGTGACAAAGGGGTGGATGTGGGTACAGATGCAGAGGCTGTGGCAGCATCCATGTTTAGCTTGGGGTGTGGATAGAGAGTGGAGGAGCTCAGGAGTTGCAAAAGTGAAAATAGTGAATGAGTTAGGTGGCCCCCCTTTTATAATGTACCCTTTTTTTAAGACATTAAAAAAAAGGCACTTTCACCAAAAAATGATTTCTCATCCCAATGCAAAAAATTATATTCAAAGGCATGATTTGCCAAAGCAAATCATGTTGATTACAGCGGGGATCAATATGAAAATTGCAAGAGTTACAAAGTTATAAGATCGATAGCATAGTTCCATCTATCCCCCAGTCCTCCTCGACCTTCAATTTGTCTTCCATTCTCTTCCCAATCTGCGGACATTCATTACAATAAGTATCTAATGATCGACAAACCATGATGTATTGAAAATGTGGTGGAAGGATTCTCACCTTGTGACCTTGTAAACGAAATTGTGCTTGTTGAAGGGCCTCAAAACCCATAATAACCAAATGTTCTCGAACATTACTAAGAGTCCAATGCTTGTTTACTTGGACTGCCTCCAAAGCATCGTTGGGAATCTTCACTGCAATGTCAAAGCTTGCAATAGTGCCGTCTACACTCTGTAAGGGAGTCCACACTCCAAGCTTGCACATCCAACGATCATAGTGAAATCGTATGTACAAGGAGGTGTGGGACTTCAAATAGCGCATTCCAATACCTGAAGCTCCAACCTTACAACGGTACCGGTCCCCGTTGTGCATGCCCTCCACAAAACCCCAGTCCTCTTCTAAAAGCCTTCCTAATTCCTCGTAATGCGCATCTTTACATACAAGCATTGTGGTAGTCTCCACAAATCCAAACTCTTTAAAAATGTGCACAAAACAATGAATAGGCAAACACCAGCTCAAGCCCACAGACCTAGAAGCTTTAGAGTATTTCAAAGAGTTTTGGACATCCATTATCATCTTTTGCTTGAAAGATGCTACCGACCACAAATCTGGGACCGGCCACTCCATACTTAATAAGGAAGTTACTTTGATGGGTTCAAGCGTTCCAAATGCTTGTGTAGAAGTAGGGACAATATAGGAGTGAGAATAGAAGAAAATCCTTCTTTGAACCAGTTTGGTTGGGCAAAGATGCGGGAACATTATTGCTCCAATATCCGCATGTATAGCATTGAATGTGCTGGAGAGACTATGTAGTGGCTGCTCCTCCACCAACATGGATGGAAATATGACTATAAATGCATGACAAATGTTAAGTATTAATCCATAATAACATTACACTGTGATTTCACACCTAGCTTTGTATTCTCAAAACATGTACTTACAATGTGTTGGAAATCGAGGTGGTTGTTGCAAGTGCATGGTTGACATTGAGAAAACATGTTACACAATGGCTATGGTCCCCTTGTGTTTGCGGTTCTTGAAGCCAAGGAGCTTTCCTTTCCAATGAAGATTCAAGTTTGCACGATTCCGCACACGATGAGGGCCAACAACAGATGGTTGCATGTATACCCAAGCACCTTTGGTGAACTCTTGTGGCACCCACTCATCATCTACACCTCTAGTGTTGTGGCATGCAAGTGCTGTGACCTCATCCTTTGGTCGCCTTTGCGAAGTAGAGTTGGCCATGGTTGAGCAAAGCAAACTAGGAGGAGGAGAAGAACCTTGCTTGTTGCTACAATGTAGGTGTGATAAAGTGATATGAGAAAATGGTCAACCCTTGTGGCAATGGGAGGAGAAGGTGGACAACCCTTGCTTGGTGTGGCACTGGGAGGAGAAGGTGGATAAGCCTTGCTTGGTGTGGCAATGGAAGGTGGTAGGGGAGGAGAGAGGAGCTTCCTTGCTGCAACAATGGAGATAGTGTAAAGAGAGAGAGTGTTGGAGTAGAGGATGAGTGTGATGGTTGCAACCAAGGAGGGGTTGGAAAAGGGGTTCTAGAGAGAGAAAATCCCTTTTTGCCTAATAACTAATTTTGGGGGAGCTCTGGATAGCAAAAAAAGATTTTTTAAAATTTTTTTAAAAATTTTGAATTTTAGGGTTTTTGGATGCACGTTTTGACTTTTTGAGATCAAAAAATGCTTTTTTGACCATAAAATAGTGTTAGGGGGGTTTTCAAAAGATGAAATTTGAGTTTTGAAATTTTTGAAAAATTTCAAATTTTTGGGATTTTTTCAAAACCGGATCAAAAAGGAGGGAAGTTGGAGGTTCCATATGGCCCACCCACCCCCCCCCCCCCCCCCAACCCCACCTTCTCACTAGGTAAGAGCCCATTTAAAAAGTGTAAGACTACTTTGTCCCCCTACATTTTTGAGGGCATAGAGTGTGTCCACCACCCTCTTCTCATTGGCTGGCCTCTAATTAACCTTAATCCCAAAGGGCCCCTAGAGGGTTCATATTTTTCATAATGCCATGATCCTTATAACCATGGTATTGCCTACCTTGCTTTCAATAAAAGGGCATCTACAATGATATTTAATGTGTGCCATGTATGTGGTGTGAAAATTCACGAGCACAATAATGTGTCCTATGTTGTAGTGCTGCCCTACACACATGACTTCTATGAGTTTTTCTATGTGTGCTTCTCTTACAAAGTATAACTCCCTGTCAATGATTGTCCTAGCATCATCCTAGTAGAGGATTGGTGCTTGACGTAGAGGAGCCCCTACCACTTCAAGCATGTTGAGACATTTTTTACTCGATGAGCAACTTCTTTACATTCCATGCCGAGTCTACAACTATATATACCCCTCTACAAACCACCCGTGTCATTGTTGAAAGCTCCTAAATGAAGTGGAGCAAACTTCGAATGAGGATGAAACATTCCAAGAGGAATATAGCATAAAGGAATGAAAGACAACACCAACTTGAAAACTCCTAGGGAGGAAGGCAAAAAAATGCAAAAAGCAATGCAGATGAGCAGTACAAGCATTGAGAAAATTAAGTTTACATATTTCCCCGCTATATGTAATGGTTTATAGAGGTATTATACCATAATACCGATATGATTGAGGTAAAAGGCCAGAAATATAATGGTATGCGATTGTCGTTTAGGGTGGTATAATACCGGTTGAAATATTTAGTAAGGAGCATAATACCAATATTAATCATGTAAGGAATTGGTATAATAACCAAACAATTCTCTCTATTCTCTCATATTTGTTTCAACTTTTGTATATCAAATGGCTAGAATATCCTAGTGGAGAAATACATGTATTATGCATGTATAATAGTTATGACAATGTTATAAACCCCTCTTATCCTTTTATATCTCATTATAATGCTTTGATTAAAAAATCCTACTGGTATTACCAAATATCGTCAGCAATACCAAGGTAAAAATTATTGTACTAGTATGATATTATTGATATTGATATTCATTATTACGGTTCATATCATTACAATTATGGTGTTATATTTTTATCATATGGTGTTATTCCAGTACCATACCTAATAAGGTGGCATCTATTTTTTTACAAGAAAAAGATTCGTCCATTAGTTCATAAAACTTCCCAAAGGGCTACAACTGGCCTCTGCTAGAGAGGGCTACATTAGAAACATGGGGAGACTTGTCGAGTTAAAAGACAAGATGTGTACAATGATGGATAAATCATGAGGTGGGAGGAGGAACAACCACACTCCTGGCGGATAATGCCATCTAGACTTGCCCTAAACAATGTTTAAGAAAGGCCCTAGGCACCAAAGTCTCAAGAAAGCTTCGTGGCGCTCTTGTATGCTATCAAAGTTGACCTAAAGTCTCTCAACCTAGCCCTTGAGTGTATGGATCAGCTTCAACCAAATGTCACAAACAATCTCCATCTCAATGGGACAAGATATGCCTCAAAGGACGAGCCTTGAATATGAGAAAGAAGTGAGTCCGCCAGATGAACCAAAGTGTTAGGACACAAATGAGCTCCCCACACCTCTCTCTATCACTGCATCACTCCTAGCAGGTGAGCTCTGTGGTAGGCTCGGGTGTAGGCCAACCCCCCTTGAATCACTATCATCCTATTGATGGGAGCCATCTCAAATTGGACTGTTGGGCCCTTCAGTGTGGACTAGGTGCAACACCCCAAGTGTACTGATAGGCTATGGAAAGTGCTGACATCAGCAAAAGAATCTAAAGCCAAACCTGCTCGAACATGGGGCAATCCCACAGAGAGATGCTCAGTCTCCACTGGGTGGGCATAGGCTGCACATGTTGCCTTCTCAAAATCAAGAAGGAGTATCACAAGATCCTCTCCTTGGAGAAGTGAGAGGGTAGACACCTCCCAAAAGGTGAAGATGTTGTCAAGGATAGTGTGCTCCTTGACAAAACATGTTTGGGTCTCATGTAAAATGCTCTCAAGTAGCGGGCTGAATTCTCAAACTTAGAGCCTTTACTAAGATTTTGTAGGTTGAGTTGAGAACGGTGATGGGCCGCCACTGTCAAATCTCATCCAAGGAGCCTTCATCCTTGGGGATAAGGTATATCAAACCCTCACTCATGCAACATGTTGGGCATCTCTCCAATGTACAGAATGTGATGGAAAGTGCGACAAAGATCCAGACCAAGTAGCTCCCAGTACTCCAAGAAGAATCTGGGAGTCAAACCATCCTCCCTTAGGCAATTACCTTGAGGAAGTGCCCCGATGGTCTCGTGGAGATTCTTCAAATGGAGAGGAATCTCTAGTCTTCCACGCATCTCCTTAGTAACTAGGCAAGGCATCTTTACCCAAACGTGCTCTCTACATGCACCTTGGAACTCTGACTGTGGATCAATTGAAAGAAAGTCATGATAAGAGTCAGTAGCAATTGCATGCATATGCCCAGGCTTCATAGCAGCCAACCCATTAAGTCTCCTCAATTAATAAACATTGGTGCACACATGGAGAGAACCCATAGTCTCAAAGATCTCATCATTAACTCTGTCTCCCCACACCTATGTTCACTCATATGCCTGACCATGGAAGCAAACTCATGACGCCATTGGTGATCAACTCCTATAAAGCCCGTTGCATCTGTTCCTCCAACCAAGGATTGTTGGGGTGGCACTCCTACATCCATTGTAGGAAGCAATTCCCCATCAAAGATGCTTCTCCTCCTCCTTGGATACAACCAAGTGAGCTACATACTCTTAGAGGAAGAAACGAATAAGCTCCGCAAGTCTACTAGAAGGGGTTCTCTAAGTGCCCAAAATTTCTATCCAAAATGCCACCACCCACTCTTTGAGCTCTATATCTAGTAGAATCCTCTAGGGAATGTGCACACCATGGTACTCCCACTCCTCTATCTATCTACCACACCAACCCATTTGCGCATGTTAATAAAATGTAGTCCCTACTAAAGTTCTTACAGATCCTACCATTTCATAGATGCGGTCATTGATGTAGAAGCCATCTATTCAAGATAGATTCATGCCCCATAATTTGAGGTGATATTGAGAGAAAGATAGGTTGTCTAGGGTTGCAATAATCCTACATACTACCAAACATCTAAGCTCCTCAAGGTCATACAAGAGCACTCCCATGCTGCCAACTCAGCCCTGTGCACAATAGAATGACTCTTTGAGGGGTCCTCCAACATGTTGAAGTCCCCCCCAACACACCACCTCTTTGCATAAGGTAAAGACTCCACAAATGTATGACTAGATTTCATCTTGTGCACACGCATGGATGGGTGCATAGATGTTCAAGAAGCCCATGAGGCTACTGTGAACCTACCTAGTAACCCATTGGCCCTACCTAGCACAATGACACCTCTCCGCAAAATGTATATTACCATGACTCTGCAGTAGTCATACATACACCTCCTTGGATGCCTCTAGGCCCAAAAGCAGCTGACCAAAAGGTCTCATAGTGGCCACATAGAATGTGACCACAATTGGAGCTCAAAGATGGTGCTCTTGAAGCATATGTATATCAATCATACCACCCGCAAGGAATCTATGAAGCTCTTGATACAAGCAACCCCTCTGAAGTTGAAACTAGGGTCCACCTAAACCTTGCACATTCCATGAGACAATCCTCGTGGGGTGAGTGAGAAAAGATTGATGCTCCAACAATAGCCAACCTTGCTATCTTCAAGGTCGTCTTGGATGGGGAGTAATCCACATCTGAGTGACCCCAAGATACGCGTTTCTATAGTGAGTATCCCACCCATGCCCAAGCAGAGCATGTAGTCTATAGGGATACATCCTCTGTCCAAGAATCCTCATTTACGTATAAATATCAAGGGGTACTTTGAGTGTCAACAAAGAAGTGAACCACAATGTGCCCACATCCAGCTGCATCCGATGGCATCACACTGAACTTGGCTAGTGGCCAAAGTGTCTGTGTCAAATCTACCGGGTCCCTTGTGTGGTGTTAGAACTCTAAATCCTCAACTTGAAGCCAATCAAGGAATGTGTGCAAAGTCCACTATGTGTGATCCTTACTACACAATGGAAAGGAAAATCCTACCGTTGTATCCAAATCCTTGGTGCACTTGGCAGCTAGAAAGAGAACGTGTACTTAAAAAAAAGATACCTAAAGGTCAAAAGATGGGTCATTAAGGAATCAGGTGAAGTTGTAGTCAAAAAACTACAATAAGTGACGTCCTCAAGTAAGGCTATCCCTCTTGATTTATTTGGCTCGTATAGAAAAAGCATTACCAAGAGATTTTTGAGCTACCAATGAGTGTTAGGGGAGGAGTGTGGGGTGACAAATCTGAGGACCCAACCAGGGAGAGGGTGAGAGCGGGAGGTGGGGGAAGGAGGGGGGAGATGGAGGCAAGAAAAAGCAGTCAGTAGAGGCGGAGGGGGGGGGGGGGGGGGGGGGGGGGGGGGGGGAGGGACATGTAGTGGTGAAGCGGAGATGGAGGGTGGATCCTCAAGGAAATCCTACTGCAAAGGGTCAAATTGGTTCCCCAATGTTGTTGGCATGTAGGAGGCCAGCCACTAGGGAGGCAATGCGGGGAGCCCTTCCTTGTCAATGATGTACATGCATCTCCTACAAGCCATTAGCTAGATAGTCATTGGCCTCTAATGAAGTGCCAATTTGTGTGTCCTGGGTACCTGACTGCTATGTACGTTCAGCCTTGGGGGGGTGAGCATGCAATGCGGGTCGAGATCTCTTGTGAGGATATACATTTGCTACGTGGCCCATCTGTCTATAAATGAAGCACTTTTTAGGAGTCCCAAATGCTCCACCCTCTAGAAAAACCACCCACCACTCACCCTAGGTAGAAGGACTAACCTCGGGAGGGTGTGGGTGTTTCAAATCAAAACACATACTATGGGAATACATGTAGCCTTGGCAAAAACTGAAGCTATCATGCATGAGGTCTTCAAGACTATCCCAATCTCAAAACTAATCATGCAAATAAGCACAAGGTACTCTCTCCTCACGTAGGAGAAGTAAACCACAGTGAGCAGATCTACTTCCTTGGAAAGAACATCTGAAGCTGGGTCAAAACCATGGCACCATTGTAAAAAATGAGCCCTAACGGCTCAGATGGCCGCTTGGATGGCCAGCAGGCTCATTAAAATGACCTTAACAACCATCTTGAGAGTCTCAAACTTGATCTGGCGGTGGCCTCACCCAAGAAGTTGTAGGTTGATTATCTTTCCCACCTTTGGTAGGAGATGGGCTTATAGGAGAACACACACCTCACCTCTGCTAGGTCAACTACTAATGATCTTGCAAATAATAGAGGAGGCCTGAAGGCACATCAGCTCTTTTACAAGGATCGCTTGCTCTGCTGACAATAGACATGGATTTAATATTTATAAAATCACATAAAAGTTTTTGTTATTACTAAGTGTTATTGTCATATTTACATAATTACATTTACATGATCACAATTAAGTCGGTTATGGGTGATCTGTTAACCCACAAAAAGCCGGGTGGCCCCACTGAGAATTTAAAAAATCTTGATGGACCTGCAAATTAATAAAAATGCCAGCCTGTCTAGGCCCGTGGGGTAGGATTTTGAGAGCCATAGAGAGAGAAAGAGCTCCAGATAGCTCCACACACACACACACACACACACACAAAGAGAGAGAGAGAGAGCTCCACACACACACACACATGTTGGAATTAGGGTTGCAGAGAAACACACACAGCTTGGAGAAGACGAAGGAAGCTCAAGGCACACAATAGAGAGTGTGTTACTTAGTGTGCAATGGAAAGATAGATAGCCCTAGAGTGATGGGCGTATATACAATGCACGGGGGAAAAAACCTCCTAAAGAGGGAAAAAATGCCCCGGCGGTCCTAGTGTGTTCACACACATCACTACCACATGTATATGGTAACAAATCCCCCCTGGAGTGATGCGGGGAACGAGAGATGGCACATGAGTAAAGGGAAGTGCCATGCCCTGAGGACAGGATCAGTCCACAAAGGGGAGTAAGCCCAAATCTTTGCGGAAAGCTTCAAGCTTCTCACGAGACAATGTCTTTGTGAAAAGATCTGCAAGGTTGTCCTGTGTTGGCACATAAGCCAAGCTGATCTCTCCTGCTGAGAGCCTCTCCCTGACATAGTGGTAATGCACCTCAATGTGCTTTGTTCGAGCATGAAAAACTGGGTTCCTCGCAACTGCCAATGCGCTCTGACTGTCAGTGTAGATAGTGTTGGCAGTGTCCTGTCCAACACCCAAATCAGCCATAAGGCGTCTGAGCCATACACACTCAACCGTAGCTGTGAAGACTGCCCTGTACTCAGCCTCACAACTAGAAGTGGCCACAGTAGGTTGCTTCTTGCTCAACCATGATATACATGAACTGCCAAGCATGCAACAAAAACCACTTGTGGACACTCGCGTGTCAAAACAGCCAGCCAAATCTGAGTCCGAAAAAGCATGTAAGTCTGGCGGCAATGATCCCCCCTTGGGATAAAACAAGCTAAGATGTAAAATGCCACTAAGGTAGCGGAAAATCCTCTTGACAGCCTGCCAATGCTTAGACCCTGGGGTATGCATAAATCTGTTGACCTGTGAGACTGCAAATTGAATATCTGGCCTCGTGTTGCATACATAAATGAGGCAGCCAATAGCAGTTTGGTAAAGAGTGACATCAGCAGGATCACCAGCATCATGTAGACTCAACTTCAAACCTGTTTCCATGGGAGTGGCAAGAGGTTTGCAATCCTCAAGTCCAAACTTACATAGCAATGTCTCTATGTAACTTGTCTGACAGAAGGAAATACCACCATCACACTGCTTAAACTGTATACCCAAATAATGATGCAACAGCCCCAAATCTTTCATCTTGAAAGTAGCATTTAAATCAGCCTTAAATTCAGCAATATGTCTCTCATTTGGTCCAGTGATCAACAAATCATCAACATAAAGAACCACGATGAGAAATACATCACCCTCACGCTTTACATACAATGTGCTTTCTGTTGGACTGTTACGAAAGCCTTGTTTGACCAAATGAGTGTCAGCTTTCTCATACCAAGCACGAGGAGATTGCTTCAACCCATACAAAGTCTTGTTACATTTTCACACTTTGTCCTCTTGTCCTTTTATGACAAAACCGCGAGGCTGCGTTACATAAACTTCCTTAAATATGTCACCATTCAAGAAAGCAGTAACAATGTATGATTGATGTACATCCCAACCAAAATGAGCTGCCAATGCACATAGAAAACACACAGTAGTCATACAACAAGTGGGAGCAAAAGTCTCTTCATAATCTATGCCTTTTTGCCAGGAGGAAAATCACATAAAGTCCATGTGTCATTCACTATAAGTGCATCATATTCTGATTGCATGGCAGCCATCCAATTTTCTGAATTCTGTGCTTCATCAAAAGACAGAGGCTCCTCAACATCTGTAAACTAGACATAGCCAAAGCATGACAATTTGATGCATAAGATGCATGGCGAGAGCCTGAACGAGTACGACTAGACAAAGGTGCATCCAATTTACTGTCACGCAAAGTGTGCACCAGCCATTTTGGCATACCTCTAGCCAACTCATTTTCAACCCTTTCCTCATTAAGTACATCATGTACATCTGCATCAGTAATAGGCTGATCTAAAACATTTTCAGAAACCCCCATAGGCTGTACATTTGCCTCATTGGAACTTACATTCCTATTTCCACCACTGAAAAGAGGCAACAAAGTGTCATAAATGTCCTGTGAGCTTACATTACTGTCTCTAGTACATGACAGCAAGGGCTAAACAGAATCTTCCACAAACACTACATCCCGAGAAACCAGAATACGTTTTGTTTGCGGATGATACAACCTGTAACCTTTGCTTTCAGCACTATAACCAACAAAAATACATTTGACAGCCTTATCATCCAATTTTCTGCGCTGCACTTGTGGCACCAAAGCATATGCCAAACAACCAAAAACACGCATGTGCTCAATAGAAGGCTTTCTATCATGCCATGCTTCATATGGATTAATAGACTGCAAAGATTTTGTAGGACACCTGTTTAGTACATAAGTGGCACACATGATGGCCTCAAGCCAAAAGGAATGCGGCAAAGCTTAACTTTTGACCATACATCGTGCCATTTCCGTCAGTGATCTGTTTTTCCTCTCAGCAACACCATTTTGCTGAGGCGTATAAGGCACTGTACATTGGTGTTTTATCCCACGACTAGCCATAAATGCATTAAATTCATGAGACATATACTCCCCCCCTCGATCTGAACGGAGGGTGCCCATAGTACATTTCGAGACATGTTCAGCCATAGCCAGAAATTGTTTGAATCACATAAAGACTTCGGACTTCGCTTTAAGCGGAAATACCCATGCATGCCTGGAGTAATCATCAATGAAAGTCACAAAGTACAGGTAATTGCCCAAGGACAGACTTTGCATGGGCCCACAAACATCACTATGCACAAGCTGCAACCTGCATGTGGCCCGAACTGAACCATCCTTTGGAAATTTAGAACGCTGCATCTTACCCAAAATACAGCCTTCACAAACATGTTTGACAGGTGCTTCAAGAGGTGGCAAAGAAGCAACCATATCAGATTTCTGCAAACGCAGCAAACTGGCAAAATTTAGATGACCAAAACGTGCATGCCAAAGTTTTGCATCTGAAATAGCCCTTGAATCTGCAACAGCATTTGCAAAATTTTGTCCACACTTGTCATACAAAGTGAGCTTATACAGCCCACAGCACAAAAGGCCAGATGCAACAATTTCATCACCAAAACTGAGATCATGAACTATACATCTGTCATCCACAAATTTGACTACAAGTCCAAGTCTGGCAAGTGTGGATACAGACAAGAGATTCTTCTTGATCCCAGGTACATAAAGTGCATCAACAAGTGTAAAGGAACTACCATTAGTAGCAGTGAGCACAATCTTTCCAACTCCCTGAACTAGATAAGAGGCGTTGTTGGCACAAGTGACTGAATTCCCATGAGGGACAGACTCAAGAGAGGTAAACAATTCACAATGTGAGGTAATGTGCTTTGTAGCACCACTGTCGAAATACCACACATGTGAATTTGCAGCAACTGACAAGCATGCATCATGGACAACAGGATTGTAAGTGCACTCTGCGCTAAAAGCCCATTCTACATCAGCATCAACAACACAGTCTCCTTTCACAGAAGACTCAACAATGGCTGCATTTGTAGTGGAACCAGCATTTGCAGTGGAACCACCCTCTTTCTTCTTAGCCTCTTTGGCCTTCAACTTAGGACACGACTTAATCAAGTGATCATTGGCTTTACAATAATGGCAACGCATCTTGTTTTTGCCCTTATCACTAGAATTTCCAGACGAATTGCTTCCAGCAGAAGCATTAGGGACATAATTTTTGCCACTCGCAGCAGAACCATAAGAAGTGGCTGCATTGCTGTTACCACCCTTTCTTTGAGAAGCAATAAAAGCCTGTTCAAGTGCACGCTGTCTAGTCTTGTTTTTTCTGGACAGTGACTCTTGCAACAGCAATGTGCATAACGCATCAAACTTGACAACTTCTGGATTTCCTTGGGTCATAAGTCTCCAAGTACTAGCAAAAGTCTGGTAAGAATCTGGTAAGGCATCAAGAACAGTCTGCACTAGGGAACTGTCTGAAATGACTTCACCTGCAGAAATGAGTTTCTCATTGATATCCTTGACACTAGCAAGGAAAGTGTCCATATCATCTTCCTCATGCATAATCTTCAAATCCAGCTCTTTACGCAGCAAAGCAATTTTAGTCTCATTGCGGCTTGCATAAAGACCTGCTAAAATATCCCAAGCCTGTTTTGCAGATTTTGCTGAACGGATGTGAGGAACAATGGTGCGCTTCACAGACAACGCAATCAATGCATGAGCCTGCGCATCCTTAACATCCCAATGAGCTTGTTCTACCGTAGGCAAAACAACTCTAACAGCTGCAATCCTTGCAGCAAGACCTGCAACATCCTCAACATCGCCTACATCCTCTGAACCAGGACGTACATCAATGCCCTGCACAATGTTCTAGACACCCTTTGACACAAGAACATGTTGCATCATATAAGCCCACATAGGGTAGTTGTCCCCATCCAACCTGTCCTCAGTAGCAAACATCTTGAACACATGTGTGTTGTTGTTGTCAGCCATGGTAAATGCTGCACCTGATGTGAAAACCACCCGAAAGTAGGAGAAACGGAGCGGGAACAACCTGTGCTATACAACACAAACTGTAGAAGACTATAAGGCACCTATTATGTAGAAAACGACACTGACAGAAATTCTGTAAAAAATGACGAAATAGCCTGTGCAGTACTGCCTTTAGTGGAAACGAAGGCCGAAATGAGCCCAAATCAAAATTCTGAGCAGACCTGGGTAAGGCAAGCTCTGTGGACGGAGTAAGGCAAGCTCTCTCGCCGGTGACGCATGAACCTGGGTGTCCTGGCAGGGGTCTCTAGTGATGCATCGATGAGAGTATGGACGTCAGGTGTCTCCCCTGGAGTTTGGGCCTTGAAGTGAGGAGTGTCGACTGGAGTGACTCCTGGAGGAGTAGCTAGTGGTGTGTAGCCGCTAGGAATAGACGTGAGTGGTGTCGATGGCGATGCCGTGAGTGGTGTAACCTGGTGTTGATGGTGATGCCGTGAGTGGTGTCGGGATGGTAAAAGAAGAAGAGGGTAAAGAGCCTTGTCGAACACAAGGCGATGTCGAGGCATCAGCAGTGGCATCCCCACAACAACCGCCGCCGCCACCACTAGAGCGCCGACGAGACGAGTGTGAAGATCGTCTTGTCGACACCGAAGCTTCAGAGCATGGTGAATGCTCCGAAACAGAGAGGGACGCGGCCGGAGTAGGAACACGTGATGGTGCACGAGAGCAATGATGCTCCACGTACCACTCTCTCTGCTTGGGCGACAAAGAAGAAAGAAACTCCTTATCATCCATACTTGCATTAAACACACAAACAATTAAACTTAATATTGAATGAATGGAGAAGAAAACATGGACAAGTAGAGAGAGAGAGAGAGAGAGAGAGAGAGAGAGAGAGAGAGAGAGAGAGAGAGAGAGAGAGAGAGAGAGATAAAGAGAGAGAGGGGACTCATAAAGGGGGAGGGATTCTTGTGTAGACAATGACGCATATAGACAGAATGGACGAAAAGCCACGTGAGTATAATATACATTATAAAACGGAGCTAGATTGTTCAAATACAATATTTATGGCTTTAAGAGGTCTCTCTCTCATCCTCGCAAAGCTTAGCATAGCTTCCTATATCTATATAGAGCTCTCCGTTTAAACAGATGTCCTCCATTTCATTTTGTAGATCCTCTGCATGCACCCCATAGAGAGTAGCATCTTGATGCTCGTCTGGCAGCACCTCAGTGGCTTCTAACTGAACATCTTCTCCGATCTCCTCCATTGATGCCATTGTGATTGGCACATGGTAGCCTTCATATATCCATGCACTATGAGGGGCTACCTCTATGACATACCACTAGTTTGATGCAGACTTTGTAGGATGAAATATCACTTGCCAGATTCACATAAAGTACATGAGAGCTTCCAAGCACATAACTTCTAAAATTGGATGTTAACTATTTACATACTTGTTCACAATGCTCGGGTAGTACGAAAGTGTCTCTTAGGTCAATCCATTTCTTAATTGAATCCACCTCAAGAAAACCAGACTCTCCTCTACGCATAGTAGCGTTGCGACCCTCCATGATTATCTTGAACCATTGCATGTCGAACAAGTCAACAAAAAATCCTCTATAATCGATCCTCGAAATCTCTTGTAGCGTGCCGAAGTAAGCGAGTTCCACCACCACAGGATCTGTATCAGAGGACCGTTGTTGACTAGACTGTTCAAATTTTTCCATGATTCCACAATCTTGAGTAAAACGCTTTTTGTCGATCCTCAGTCACTTCTTCACCGCACTATTGTGCGCTTTTCAATTGGTTGTGCAACCATCTTAAGCTCATGAATGTTGATAGGCTCTCCAGACCTGTCAGATAGTGCATCGGTGGTCGTCTTCCCCGTCTCCACTCGATTCGTGCCCTTTGTCACTCTTGCTTTGCATCCTCATATTGTGAAATCCACTTTTGCATCACTGGATTGTGAAGCATGCAAAATCGGTTGATTTTAGCCTCTAGATCTTCCATCATCTTCTTCTCAACACCGAGATTGCACATGACAATCCTAGATATGCGCTCATCTTCTATGGTTCGCCATAGAGTGTCCCGGGCTTTATCAAATCAGTCTAGCCACTCTCCAATGTACACTAGGGACTCTGATACCAGCCAACCTTCTGCCATGCTACCCTCCGGACGTGCCTTCTGATGCACATATCCCTTGAGCATTTTCATGAAACTTTCTAAAAAGTACATCCATCTGGAATGTACTGTGCCAGCTATTTCCACCTCATCAACTCTGTGAACAAGAAGATGCACCTGAATGGTTAGCATGGTAGTAGGAAAGTGTTTCTCAAACATGTACACAACCTCCACAGCATTTAGTTTGGCGAATGGTATGGAGTCTACGTTGATCTCCTTTTGTGAGATCCATTGCACCAACTTCGCAAGTTTAAAGTCCACACACAAATTTGTTACACAATTCCCACTATGATATATTCCACTATGAACATACCTGACACATTTTATGCCAGTCATGTGACTTCAAACTGGTAAGATTTCCTTCTTTAGTAAAACACATTCGGAGCGAGTGCAATACGCCAGTGGGGGTCCACAAAGATCGAATGGTCTCTTTTACTTTGCGTTCTTGGGCTGCTATGAAAATCCATGGCGCTTTAGGGAATTTTATCAATCCATCGTATGCTATCTGCGGCCAATATTGCTCCATACGATCCACATTTCTAAGGTCAACCCTGGCTCCCAAAGTATCTTTCTTGCCGGTCAGATGGTCCCATAGTAGATTACCCACATTCTTGAATATGTGCATCGGATCGAGCAAGTGATTGATCATGAGTCGGGGCCAATATGGTAAGTCATACCATAGAGATAGTCTCTTCATCTCGTGGGGCAAGCCGTCATCACACATCTCCTTCTGCTCTAACCATGCTTGTGCAGACATCCTCGGTGGCTCTCTTCCCAAAAAGCCATCGCGTAACACATGATCTCTGGAAGATACACTTGATGACCTTCGTAGATTTGCTTCTTCAATGAGCGCGCCCGACGTGCATTTAGTCTAGGTACACATGTGACAAATGCTCTGTATCCGCTTGTTTGAAGCCCTGCATGTATACACATGATAATAGATAAGCTTGAGAAAAACCAAGATTTATAGTGTTTGAGTTTAAGTGTAAATCACCTAAGCATTCTGTTAGTCCGGGATAGTCATGCATGGTCCATTTTAGAATGCCTCTGATCAAAGCATTCCGTCGACCTGTGTGTCGGCTCATATCCACCACTTCTATGGTAACTCATAATTGTTGTAGCTCTTCCAATAGTGGACGAAGATACACATCCATATTCTTCACTTTATACCACCCCGGCACAATCAAGCTTAGCCATAGGTGCCCCTTCTTCATAGTCAACCATGGGGGAATGTTGTAGTTGATGATGACAACGGGCCATACACTGTAAGATGTCGATCTTTGACCAAATGGATTTATGCCATCCATAGCCAGGCATAGGCGCAAATTTTGAGCTTCCTTGGCAAAATCCGACCATGTTTCATCTATATGTTTCCAGACTGTGCAATCTGCAAGAATCCGTAGCACACCATCCGAAGATTTATTCTCCTCATGCCATGATGGTAGGGCGGCCATGAACCTACATTCGAAGAAATGCTTGATACAAGGAAGCAAAGGAAAAAGTCACAAAATCTTTTGCGGAATTTTTGTTCCATGGAGATCTACTCGATATCTCTCAGAATCACAATACGGACACTTCTCCATGTCTATGTATTCCCCTCTGAAAAGAATGCAGTCGTTCGGACAAGCGTGGATCGAATTGTAATCAATCCGCAAGTTTTCCAAACTCTTTCTTGCTTCCTCTCTGGAATCACATTTTGGCTACTTTGCATTTGTGCGCAATGGCCGATGGTTCCACAACAAATCTCTACGACAAGGATGGCTATGACGTGATCCCATATTACATGGTCAATGTAGTTGAGGAACAAGGTGAGAGTAAAGCCTCAAAATGAACCAGAAATGAGAAAACAAGATGAAGAAGGAGAGAAAGAGTTGTTTTATGACTCTCTAGAGCATTTCATGTATGATGAATCCTTTGAAAACCTTAGTGACCAAGAAGAGACCATAACGGATATTAGATTTCATGACGCGGATGATGAATCCTTTGAAAACCTTAGTGACCAAGAAGAGACCCTAACGGATATTAGATTTCATGACTTTCCAAGCCAAAAACCTAGGTGACAACAACATTACACTAAGAAAAGAGCCTTAAATGTAGCCAAAGAAAGTCCGATCACAAGAGTAAAAGGTAAAAAATGATTCCTGGTGCTTGTAAAGGTAGCAAATTGTGTAGAAGACAAAATCTCCAGTCGGTTCACAAAAACATAAGACAAAAAACAAAAGAGGGTATTAGGAGCTTGAGGAAGCAAGATCTACTTAGAAGAGTGAAATAGAAACAAAACAGAAGAATCCAAAGGAACCAGGGATGGATGAGTTCGGAGAACGGAAAAAAATAACAAAGAAATTAAGAGAATGTTGAAGAAAGTATGGAAAACAGAGATAGAGAGTGGGAAAGGAGAGTGCACCGAGATAGAAACTATGAATTTCCCTTCCCACTATCAAAAATTCACTATCCGGTACAAAAGAATAGTGATGACTCAATTGATAAGGCAAAAAAGAGGAAATCAATCTTATGATGGCCCAAAAAACCACAAAACAAATAGACCTAGTGGAATCTAGAGAGGCTACAAGTCCGGTCTACATAGCAACGGATTTGAGCACAGAAGAAGAGAAGCCGCTCATCCAACTCCTCAAGGAATATAGAGATTTTTTTTCATGGTCATACAAAGACCTCAAGGGGGTGGATCCATTGATATGTCAACACACGATTCCCCTAAAGCTTGATGCCAAACCCTACAGAGAATGCCCCCAAACCTATAATGACACGGTTGCCAAACAAATTAAAGAGGAGATTGATAAGCTTAAGGAGGCGGAATTCATCTATGAGATTGAACAGACAGATTGGGTGTCACCCATTGTGGTTGTCTCCAAGAAAAATAGGAAATTACGTGTATGTGTAAATTAAAAAAATGATGTTGCAACAATAAGGGATAACTACCCCTTACCAATCACGGAACATGTGCTCGAGCGAGTGGCTAGCAAACAAGCTTACTCATTTTTAGATGGATGTTTGGGCTATAATCAATTGGCTATCGTGGTAGAAGACCACTACAAAATGGCATTTTCCATTCCATAGAATGGGGAATCTATGTTTACAGGGTGATGCCTTTTGGCTTAACCAATGCACTTGCCACATTCCAAAGGCTAATGACTCACATATTCAATAAATACTTGTGGATATTCTTAGAAATTTACATGAACGACCTTTGTGTTCACTCTATCCTCATGGAAAAACACATTGGTATCTCAAAAAAGTATTTGAGAAGTGCAAAAATTATAGAATCTACCTAAATCCTGAAAATATGTCTTCATGGTAAGACATGACAAAAATCTTGGGACATATTGTCTCTGAGAATGGTATGTCTCCAGATCTTGAAAAGATCAAGGTGAGTGTGGAAATACTAAGGCCGACTAATGCCAAATAGGTACATTCCTTCATGTGACATTGTGGATATTATCGACAATTCATATACATGTATACAGTGATTTCACAATGCTTGTATAGATTGATAGTTGTCTTTGATTGGACAAAAAATTGTGAGGAGTCATTCACCAAACTTAAGGATGCATTTATATCAGAACCCTCACTCAAAGGACTGGATTGGAATAATATATTCCATGTTCACATTGATGCCTTAACATTTGCAATAGGTTGTATCTTGGCTCAACCAAGAGAAGGAACAATGGATTTACAGTTTGTTATGCTATTTGATAGTTGAACAGTGCGAAAAAGAATTACACAACCACAAAACAAAAAGGGTTAGGAATGATACATGCCGTAAAATTTTTTAGGCGTTACCTTTTGGCTAAACTTGTATCTAGCAAACAAACCTTTCAATACAGGAAGAATTGCTTGATGGTTCATCATATTGCTTGAGTTTGATTTTACGGTTGTAGTAAAGAAGGGCAAAACACACCTTAGAGAAGATAACCTCTCTAGGGTACCCAATGGCAAAGCACCCAAAGGAGTGGATGATGATATTCTTGATGCTTATCTCTTCAACATTGAGATGGTTCTAAAGTTGTCTCAAGAGATAGTTGCACCTTTGACTTACAGTAGCAAGTTTGATAAGATTAAATGAACCCATAAGCAACAAAGTATCAGGCAAGAATTTTTTTGAAAAATAATAGGTGGACAATTGTACCATCTAGGCTCTGAAGGAATACTATAGCTATGCATTAGTCTAGAAGAATACAAGTGCTATCACATGGAAGCCCATGCATAGGACATAGCCTTCCATTGTTCTCAATAGAAGACACACTAGCACCTAAAGCAACTAGGAGTATATTGGCCGGATATGCATGTGGATGTACATGGATATGTTTTAAATTGTGCTACTTGTAGGAACAATTGACTTGTGGAATATTCCACATTGTTTCAAATAGCAGTTACACCTCAATGGAGTCAATACATGGTTGATTACCTGACAACAAAGACATTCCCTGAAAATGTCACAAGAACCAGAAAAAGAGTCATTGATCTAGAAGCTCAAGACTTCACGTTCGTTGAAATTTAGCTCTACAAGAGAGTGAAGGATAACCAACTCAGAATATGTGCAATAGAAAACAAATATTTTCCTATCTTAGAGAAAGCACATTGAGGGATTAGCAGAGGCCATTTCTTCGAAGATAAGACAACTAAAATTTTCTTAACTGTGGGAATATGGTGGCCAACATTGCACATGGATGTGGATGAATATGTTAAGCGATGTGATGATTGTCAGTGCACCAATGTACCTATAATGAGGGATGAGATTCCACTACGGCTGATGACGGGAGCAAAGGAATTTGCTAAGTGGGGTCTAGATTTTGTGGGACCAATCTCACCACCCCCTTGCAAATCCCACGCCCAATATATCACCGTTGCCACATACTATCTCACAAAATGGACTGAAGAATAAGCCACACAAAACGCAGATGCCAAAGCTAAAGAGTTATGTCAAGCACAAAAACAACAACTTTGGATCTCAGTAATAAAAACACCCAGCAAACATCAAATCCATAGGCATGGTAAGGAATTTCATACACACCAAGTATGGGGGGCAAACAACCCAAGAGAGTTATCAACATGGCCGGTCCTATCAAATTTTCCTAGATGCCTATGAAAGCTCATGTTGCACTACTCAACAGAAGCTATATGGACCCAGAAATATTGTTGCACCTAACTTGCATCCATAATTTCCAATTTCTCCAAGAGGATTCAGACACGGGAAGAGGGAGACGTGATAGAACTCATGGCAAAAGGCTTTTTATATATTACCAGGCATTGTCTTACAATGGTTTTAACCTTGTTGTGCTATATTTCAATTTAGTTTTTTCAAAAGATGCTAAGTAATGCCTGCAAAGTAAGTAAAAGGGGATCAGGTCATGATAGGGCCAAAAGTCACCCCATACTCTTGTATATACTCCATACATGAGAGCTTTTTGTATTGTGTTTCTAATTATATGGTCACCATTGGTCAATTGAGAATAAGACACAAAAATAGACCAATGATGGCTTAAACACTTTGCACCTAGTAGAAAGCTTATTTTCTTGAGTCGAGAATAATTTACCTAATTTTGATTATTTTTGGATAATTTTTTGTTTGATACCTTTTTGAGATTTTCTTTCAAAAAATCTAATAAAATTTTCCAAAAAATCAATGAAGAATTTGAAGCCAAATGACAAAATACCATAACGGACAGAAAAAGTTTGGAAGCAAATGGAAGACGTCAAATTTTGACCTAAATATGACGGTGGCCCGAAAGGTAATCTAGCACATATGAAGTCCAAATGCGGAAATTGAAGATCTGTTGGAAATCTAAGGTATGCATAGGGAACGATGGGATCAAAAAGGAAAATGGATTCAAGAAGCACTAGGTACATATACTAACTTAGGGGAAATTCCAAGTCATTTCCGAATAGAAACCTTGTGGGAGAGAGGAGGCGAGCAAGAACACGCAAACTTCAGAGAGCCCATACACATAGATCAAGCATCCCCATGGCAAGCAGAGCTCGTGGTGAGTTTTATGGAGCTTATAGAACATGTGCATGCATGCCAAACACTAACCCACTTATCAAAAACACAAAAACAGAATATATGCACCTCACGTAGAAACCTGAGCAATGCACAAAGTAGGGAAGTCCAAATGACAAGTGCAAGGAATCAAAAGAATTCCCAAAGCATGGGGAATGCAAAAATGGGATCGAGGTCTACAGTAGTTTTTAGTAACACATACCACGGTTGCTGCCACTTAGCACCAAATCAACAACAGAAGATACCAGCAGGTAGCTTACCTCTAGAGGATCCTAAAAAGGCTATGATCACCTCAAATGGACACGTAAAACCCAGAAATAATAGCCAAAGTGCCGAGAAGACCATATTTTTTCCTCACACAGAGAGTATAGGTTGCCAAGCTACAAGTGCAAGGCCCCAACAGGATCTCCTTGACATGGAAAACACGTCCATGTGATTTTTGTGCAAAATGGCCCCACTTGACACATACCGCGGTTGCTGCCACATGGCTTAGATCAGGTAAAAAGTGGTATCAATAGGTTCTACAGATGAAGAGGAGTCCATAGGCACTTCATTTGCTCAAATTGGACCAAGATGGAATTTCCACACATAGATTTACAAATTTTAGAGTCCAATAGAAGGGAATATTGTAAAACTAGGAGAAACTTGTGCAGAAACCTCGAATTTTTGACCATAAGCTCCACCTAACCATAAGAACCAGTTACCATAAGGAATAGAGCAAAAAGTTGGCCAGAGTTCAACTTATCATAGATTGTGCATTTTTAGTGTGTTTTTTTTATAAAAAATAGACAGGTTAACTAGCCCATGGAACAAAGTTTACAATCCAACCCTCGAGAACCTTCTTAGTGATCATAGAAGCTACAAGGAAGGTTTGAACCCAGCTGCTACAAAACCCATAACTAGGGCTTGCTTAACAAACAGGACTTTTGGCAAGAGAAAAAAGTAAGTGGTGACCAAACCAATGATCCGAATTGACCATACAGGGTGGTAGTAGACTCTACACATCAAGGGGAATCAGATGGTACCACTCTTGCCAAGAATTGGCACAATTGACAGATACCGTAGTTGTTACCACAAGACCTAAAAAGAGGACTTTGAGCCAAGAAAAATGACAGCTATAGCTTGTTGCCAGTCCAGAGAACCCCATTTGAAGAGTAGAACACAAAAATGGAATCATAAGACCTAAAAAAAAAGATATAAATTCCAACTTGACTTCAGAAAGACCAAGTTAGAAAGGGTTCATATACTTTTTGGGTCAAATATGAGATTTTAGAAGTCCAAATTGATTATACATAGCATGGATGGGATCAAGAGAAGATGAATATACCAAATATATGTTAGCTGCTTAGCTAACAAGAGCCAGAGAAAGAGCATCAAAAGGGACACCACTCCTTTTTTAGGCCAATTGATTGTATTAAACCCCTTTGCATTACTGAGAAATCCAGAAAAGTCCAAAGCCATAGTAATATTATTGATTGCCAACAAGTCTGAAGGGGTTGAGGGCCTCCAAGTTTGTAATCGTATGCAGTTTTTAAGCTTGTATTGAACCCAAATAGCTAGGAATCCATTATTTAAACCTTGGCTGAGGTATAAAAGCCAACTTTTGTAATTATAAACCTAAGTTTTGGATAATGAAAGTATGCATTTGCTGTAGAAGCTCAACGTGAGTCTATTGTTTCTTCAATTCCTTGTGTGTCTCTTGTATGGTTTTGCATTGCTATTCCAAGCATACTAACGTGTTCACAAGTGAAAGATTCTCCATTTAATGTAAATTTCTCACGATGAAAGTGTGCTTTTAGTCATGCCATCTACGAGCTTTTTTTGCTTCCTACACACAATACACACACCAAAATTGGCTTCTGACCTTAGGAGTAGATCGAGAATGTCTAGAGGAAGCCATAGAGTGCTTTGGATGCCGAAATTGATTGATCTTAAATAGGTTTTTTATATTATGTGCAATTTTTGTCGAGTGTCAAAAATGACATTTGAGTACATGAGAGTGTTAAGGATACTCTGCTCATGCTAGGCATTGAGTTTTGTTGCATTGGAGTCTCGTAGCTATACAAATTCATCGGATCAAGCTTGCGGTAAGATAAGTAGCTTGTGATGTCTGACACATATTTTGATGCAGTCGGGCTCCCAAGTTTAGAAGAAGCAGAGATGATGCTGACCGACATGATTATACTTCTCCATTAAAAATCTCTTTTCTTGTGTTCAAAGGCGGAAAGAAAGATGACCATGATGTTCATATTCAAGCTTTTGAGTAGTATGCTAAGTTAAAGAATATTGATGAAGATGACTGGGGTAAATATTTTCCTCAGACACTGAACGATGCGACAAGGAAATGGTATTACCATTAGCCAACTTGCCAACTCAGGTCATACAACAAACTACTCAAGTTTTTCAAATTTGAGTACTCGAACAACAGAGGCGATGAAGACATCCTCTGCAAGCTGGACAAGACTAGACAAGAAAATTGTTTGTGAGAAGTTATGTTGAAAAGATCAAGGAGTTAACCAGGTAGTTGCAGGAGCCACCTTCAGAAAAAAGGCTACGTGCTGAATGGGTTCTGCAGCAAGAAGATAAGAGAGTAAGAGGTACCTGCACCAATAAAGAAATTTAATGATTTGGTGCAAGAAGCTAAGAGAGCAAGAGGTACTTGCACCAACAAAGAAATTTAATGATTTGGTGCAGAGGGCTTTGAAGCTTGAGCAGCAAGCTAAGAAGGAGAGGAACCACAAGAAGCGGAGGTCCAACAACAGGTTCTTCCACTGAGAATTCCGATTCTAGTGAGACCTCTAGCAACTCTAACAGCATCCCAGATGAAAAGATCAAGGACAAGGCTAAGAAAGGGTCTTGGTCCAGGAAGCTTGATGAAATGGAAATTGTTGAAATCAACCAGTCCAAACAACCAATTAGGAGAATGGAAACTTGGTGCCCCAAGTGCAAATCTAAAGATCATGATTCCAATAAATTTCCACAATGTACCTATTGCAAAGCGTATGGACATTTATGGAACAACTATGGAATTCGAATTCATCACTTCAAGAAGGGAAAGGATCTGTCTCTAGTGGCATTTACCAATGCTGAACCAGCTAAGGTAGAGACGACCAGTGTACCTCAAGAGAAGAAATCAGGTACCAGTGGCACTGGTACTGGGCGTGGCACATAACAAGGGGGTACTGGCCGGGGCCGAGGTCATGGTAATTTTCAAAACCAAATCCTTAACTGCTATACTTGTGGAAAATATGGGCACTTTGCAGCTCAGTGTCCAGAAGCACCTAGTACTACTGCTATTGAGGCGAAAACCCCAGAACTAGTTCCAGTACGGATAGTTACGTGCAGTAAAGGGGTAGTCATTGAAGAAATCCCAGATGAGCCTATGAAACCAATCAGTCCTGAAACTAGCAAACAGACTCATGAGAGGAACGTCTGGAAGGCTAAGGGCAAGGAGAAGGTAGTCAAAAAATGGCACGAGCAGCAAGAACTGGCGGCTAAGATCACAGAGGATCTAGCTAAGAAGATACCAGAGCAACCAGAAAGTGTTGATGCTCAAGTTATTCAAAAGATACCAGCCCATTCTTCTGAGAACAAACAGCCAAATCAGCCAGAATCTGGAATCTCTGAGACTATGCTTTCTGCAGTCCAAGGACTGGTGGAAGATCTAAAGAACGTCAAATCATATTTGACTGCAATAGGAAACAATGAATTGGGAAAAGCAAACACCAGAATAGAGGAATGACATTGTGAAGATACTCCTGATTCCTTGAGTTCTGATAATAACTCTAATCAATAGAGAGAAGAAATTCATGTCAAAATATATGAAAGAATCTAGAAACTGAGTTGAATTGAAAGATATCAGGAAGACTTTGCCTGAAGTAGAAAAATTCATCAGACAGTGAAGAAAGGTTGAAGCCAATGCTAGAGTAGTTCACTTGGTAGCTGTCAGAGATGATGAAGTTTCGATAATCCAAGTAGACTACAAAG
The DNA here is from genome assembly GCF_014529385.1 of Adiantum capillus-veneris. Lineage (NCBI taxonomy): Eukaryota > Viridiplantae > Streptophyta > Polypodiopsida > Polypodiales > Pteridaceae > Adiantum > Adiantum capillus-veneris. The sequence continues at coordinate 80,753,093 of NC_140955.1, read as the reverse complement.
TCAAGAAACAATGGGAACTGCTATCCGCAGTGTTATACTGGATGGAGGAGCAAGCGTGAATATCCGAGGGGCACATCTTCAGTAAGGGTTAGGCATCACAGATTTGAAACCAGCACCTTTTAAGGTTCACATGGCCAATCATAGAGTTTTTCAGGCAACTGGTATGATCAAATGATATGCAGATAAGAGTGGGGAAAGAAAAAATCAAAACCAGCTTTCTAGTACTGGATATTCAAGGAGCATATGGGATGCTACTGGGATGTCCATGGCTGCGGACGGCGCATGCTATTCATGATTATGCCAATCAGACTCTGACAATACAGGGCACCATTAGGAGAATTCAGATCCAGACGAGCAACATCAAAAGTTGGAAGAAGGCACTACAACCAGAAGAGATTTTCTAGAAGTATGGGGTAAAGAAGATTGAGAGGATGCTGACAACAATGAATATTTTTCCATTGGACGAGATAGACTTAAATGCAGTATTATTTGACAAGGATCAAACTGAAAAGTAGAGGAAGAAATTTCTAGATTAGTTTACTGAACTAAATCTTGGAGGAAGATCAGTTTATTTAACTGGATGGCCAAAAAAACTAGCTGACTCCAAAGGAGAATGCTCAGATCCCAGTACACCAGCGCCCACTGAAGAGGTTCACTCTGAAGAAGTTACTAGAGTTTAGAATGGAAGTCCAAAACTAATAGGAACGTCCTGGGATTATGCTGAGGAGTCAACCAAAAGGAAGGGAGATGGGCCAAATTGGTTGCTTCCAGATGATCAAGAAATCGAAGAATGGAATTTGGGTTCTTAAGAAAGTCCTCGATTGATCAAAGTGAATAAGCATCTGAACCCAGAAATGAAAGAAAAAGCCCGACTTATGTTCCAGAAATACAAAGACGTATTTGCATGGAAACATACTCATTTAAAAGGTGTAGATCTAGAGGCCTACCAACACAGAATACCTCTGAAGCCAGATGCCAGAACAGTGCGTCTACAAAGGTACAGAATGAATCCAAACTTTGCTAAGAACATTAAAGAGAAAATTGACAACCTTCTGAAGGCTAGATTCATCACACAAGTCGCTAGTAGTGACTGGCTATTCACTATTGTGGTAGTACCAAAGAAGAATGGAAAGCTCAGAGTCAGTGTGGATTATTGAAAGTTGAATGCTCAAACCATCAAAGATTCTTTTCCATTACCTTTTACAGACATGCTGCTTGATGAGATTGCAGGCCATGATATGTATAGCTTTATGGATGGCTACAGTGGTTATAATCAGTTAAAGATTGCTCCTGAAGATCGGAGTAAAACCACTTTTCTTTAAAAATGGGGTGCATTCATGTATTTAGTCATGGCCATTTGGTCTCTGCAATGCTCCAACAACATTCCAACGTTGTATGATGAAGATATTCAATGAATTCTTGCACCAAATTTTAGCTATGTTCATGGATGACTTCATTGTATTCTCGACTAAAGAGAAGCATCTACTCCCCATCTACTGTTTTTGGAAATGGTTTTCCAACGGTGTAAGGAGAAGAGGATCTGTTTGAATCCATTCAAATCTGTTTTCCTGGTCTGGAAGGGAAAATTACTGGGGCATATAGTATCCAGGAATGGCATAGAGATGGCCAATGATAAAATCGAGTGTGTCCAGTAGGCCAAGGCACCCTGCACATCATCCAAATTAAGTTCATTTTTGGGATATATAAACCTTTACAAAAGATTTGTTTATATGTTTGCTTCCAAGGCATTACCTTTATATGAGCTCACCAAGAAAACCAGTAAGTTCATCTGGACTACTGAATGTGAGGAGAGCTTTCAATGTCTTTAAAAATCCATTATCAGTAAGCTAGTACTCCGACAACCGAACTGGGATGTTATATTCCATGTGCATGTCGATGCTTTGGAACAGGAAATGGGAGCAATACTGGCTCAACCAGATGGGAGGATTGATTATCCAGTGGATTTTGCCAGTCAAAGATTCAATCAAGCCGAACAAGGATATACTACCACGGAGAGAGAAGCCTTAGGAATGGTTTTCAGTGCCACCAAGTTTCGACATTATTTACTGGGCAAATTATTTCATTTCTATGTGGATCATCAGACATTATTATTTTTGATTAATAAAGTCATTATCCAAGGAAGATTGATAAGATGGATGATGTTCCTGACTGGGAGTTTGAATTTCGCATCTTCCATAAGCCTGATAAATCTCATTGTGGTGCTGAATTTCTGTCTAGAAGTACTAAAGGCTACTCCTAAATATCCTTCAGAGATGAGCCAATAGATGCAGAGCTGTTTGAGGTAACATCTAAGGAAAGTACAGATTCAGAGTGGTATGATGTATATCAGTTCCTTTCAAAAGGAGGATTCCCAAAAAACTGGACTCATAATCAAAAGAAAGTTCTAATTATTAAGAGTCTGAAGTTCACCATCATAGGAGGATTGCTCTATAGACTTGGTGTAGATGGTGTGCTTTGAAGGTATGTGCCTTTGGAAGGGTGAATGCAAGTTATCTCTGAAGCACACAATGGGGATTTTTGGCAAAAATTTCTCCATGATATTACTTATAAGGAGATTTTGCAAGCTTGATTATGGTGGGAAACTCTGATATCTGATGTCCAAAGTCTTTGCAAAACTTGTGATATATTTCAGAGAATGGGCAGACCAACACCAGCTGACATGACTCCAGTTACTCCAGTTCAACCACTGGGAGTATTCATGAAATGGGGTCTGGACTTCATGGGACCATTCAAGAAGGTCACTCCTAGGAAGAACTGGTATATATTGATGGATACCTATTATGTCACTAAATGGGTGGAGGCCAAGGCTCTTCTAGATAATACTGCGAAGTCCACTGCTGTTTTCATATTTGAAAACATTATCTGCCACTATGGATGCCTCATTGAGATTGTGTCTGATCAAGGGACACATTTCATCAATGATACCATGGAAATTCTGATGGAGATGCTCTCAATTAAGCACAGGAAATCACCTCTGTATTATACCAGGTGCAAGAATTAGAAAAAGAGAAATAATAAAACCATCAAGAATTTTCTAACCAAGATTAATTGTCCATAAGGAGCCACATCAGTGGGATCTTAAACTCCAGACTGCTCTATGGGCCTACAAAACAACTTATAAAGTCACCATTAGAATGACACCTTTTAGAATGGTGTATGGTAGTGAAGCTGTAGTGCCTATTGAATTTGTGATTCCTAGGCTCAAAATGGTGGTTGAATATGGATTAGATTTTAATGATATTCTCAAACAGAGACTGGAGGAATTAGTTCAATTGGATGAATTAAGACAACGAGCCATGTTGGAACAGGAGATAATTCAACAACAAAGGAAGCTCTGGCATGATAGAAGAATCAAGGCTAGGGAGTTCCTGAAGGGAGACTTAGTCCTGGTTTATCAGTCTAAACTAGGCCCTAAGAAACCAAATTTAAAAATAGATTGGGCTGGTCCATATGAAGTTGATTGGGTATTTTCCAATGGCATAGTGAGGTTGAAGGACTTATCTAGATTACTATTGCTAGGAGTTTATAATAGGGCCAAAATCAAGCTATATTATTCCCCGGGGGATTCACTCTATATACAAAACGGGACGCCACTTGCAAGCGGACAACTTGGATAAAACCCCTATATCATACTAGTGAAGGAGTACGAGCGGAAGTGCGACACGAGAGAGAGTGTGAGAAGAAGAGCACGAGGATATGGTGAACTCACTCTACTGTAATGTGTAGAGCATAGTGAGTTCTTATTAGGTTTTTACAAAAGAATATGTGTTCATACCTGGCGGCCCGCCCACTTACCTGGGCAACCACATTGGGCTTTATGCCCCAACAACCTCCCACTTAAAGTCCAATGTGGTACTTTAAGTGTGAGAGAAGCTACTATACAAGCTAATATACAAGAGATGTAGAGAAGTGATGTACTACCCTACACCTAACTGCTTGCAAAAATGCGCAAAGCTCTCTGAGGGAAGTCCTTTTGTAAGTAGATCAGCAGGATTTTCTGTGGTGTGAACTTTGACAAGCTGAAGTTGCTTATCCTCGAGCATTTCCCTAATGAAATGATACTTCACATCCACATGCTTTGTCTTTGAGTGATAATTGGATTGCCAGCCAATTGTATAGCACTTTGACTATCACAATATAACACAGGCATCTCTTCTTTGATTCCCAAATCTATTACTAGTCGATTAAGCCAAATTGATTCTTTGCATGCCTCTGATGCTGCAACATATTCAGCCTCTGTAGTAGACTAAGTAACACAATCTTGTAATCTAGAATGCCATGATATTGCTCCACCAGCCAATGTAAAGACATACCCTGACGTAGACCTTCGGTTGTCTAAGTCACCTGCATAATCTGAGTCTGTAAAACCCTTTACACTTAGCTCCTGACTCCCATAGCATATACGCATACTCTTTGTAGCTTTCAGGTATCTCAATATTCCTTTCATTGCCTCCCAATGTTTCTTGCCTGGGTTTGACATGTATCGACTTACTACTCCCACTGCAAATGCAATGTCTGGGCGAGTAGCAATCATTGCATACATCAAACTACCCACTGCAGAAGCATATGGAATCTTATCCATTTCAGCCTGTTCTTCCTCAGACACATGACAATCTTGTTTGCTAAGTTTCACATATGGTGGCAATGGAACACTCAATGCCTTTCCCTTCTCCATATTGAAATGTTACAAAACCTTGTCAATATACTCTGTTTGAGATAACCAAATCAACTTCTTTGATCTGTCTCTCTCAATGCACATACCAAGTATATGACTTGCCTCACCCATGTCTTTCATGTCAAACGATTTTTCCATCTTTGACTTCAAAGCTGAAATTTCTTCCAAGTGCTTGCCAGCAATAAACATGTCATCCACATACAAAATAAGGATCAGCCAACTGCCATCCTTAGCTCTCTTTGTATATAGACAGTGATCGAACTCACTACGTTTGTAGCCTTGAGAAAGCATAAACTTGTGGAACTTATGGTACCATGCCCTCGGTGATTGTTTTAAGCCATAAAGACTCTTTAACAACTGGCATACCCAATCTTCCTTGCCTTTCTCAACAAACCCTTCTGGATGCTGCATGTAAATTTCCACATCTAAATCACCATGCACGAACGTTGTCTTGACATCCATTTGGTGCAAAACCAAATCTAATATGGAAACTAATGCAAGAAAGCATCTCAATGTAGTCATCTTGACCACCGTAGATAAGACTTCATCCAAGTCAATGCCTTGTTCTTGCTTAAAGCCCTTGGCAACAAGCCTTGCTTTGTACTTTGGCTGACTATCATGAGCGGTGATCTTATACCTGTAAACCCATTTACAAGGTAGAGCCTTTTTGCCCTATGGTAGTTTAACTAGCTTCCATGTCTTGTTTTTATGCAGAGCTGTCATCTCTGACTGCATGGCCAGTTGCCAATTCCCTGAGTCCTTCATTTGCACTGCTTCCTTGTAACATGAAGGCTCATTGCAATCAGTCAACATGACATAGTTCATAGATGGAAAAAACCTATCAGGAGGTCGCGTGACACGTCCAGATCTACGCACAATAGGTGGCTCAGGCTCAGCCACAACCTGTGGTTCCACTCTATCCTGTCCTTGCTCCTCTTGAGCCCTGAAATTTTGTCTTGCACGTGCAGGTCCATCTTCTTGGAAGACAACTCTTCTAATCTCCTCAACCCTCTTTGGTTTAGAATGATATTTGGCTTCATTAAAGTGAACATCATTGCTGCGGATAACCTTTCTGGATTCAGGATCCCAAAGTCTGTACCCCATCTCATCAGAATTACCATAGCCTAGAAAGATGCACTTTCTACTCTTTGGCTCAAGTTTGTTCCTAAATTCCTTTGCAACGTGAGTATATGCCTCACAGCCAAAGACTCTGAGATGCTTGTATGAGGGCACCTTGCCTGACCATACCATCTCTGCCACTAAATCCTTCTCCAAAACCTTGCTAGGAGATCTATTTATAAGATGAACAGCTGTTGATAAAGCTTCAGCCCAAAACCCATTTGGCAGCTGTGCATTAGACAACATACTTCTGACCTTCTCTTGTATGGTCCTATTCATCCTCTCAGCAACACCATTTTGAGGAGGATTGTAAGGAGCAGTAAGTTCACGTTTTATACCTTTTGACTCACAAAAGTCCTGAAAGGCCTTTGAAACATACTCTCCACCATTGTAGTGCGTAAGCATTTAAGCTTCTTTCCACCCTGATTCTCCACAAGTGTCACAAACTTTTTGAAAACACTAAACGCTTCATCCTTGTGCTTGAGAAAGTAAACCCATACTTTCCTCGAGTAATCATCTATAAATGTCATAAAGTAAGAAGCTCCCCCTAGATATAGGTTAGGCACAGGTCCACACAAATCACTATGAGCAAGTGCCAACTGTGTATCTCTTCTACTGCTTCTATGCTTATGTGGTTGTTGTGTTTGCTTACCATACAGACAATGTTCACGTAATTCAAAATCATTAAATGAAAATCCACGAAAATAACCAGAACGAGACAAGATTTCCATTCCCTTCTTGGACATATGTCCTAACCGGCTATGCCACAAAGAAACGTTCGGCTGCTCGGTTACATTGATTACATTTTTAGAGACATTTGATACATAAATCATGTAAAGTCCTCCAGAATTTACTCCATGTGCTACTGTCATCGAACCCTTGGATATCTTCCACATGTTTTGTCCAAAAGTGGTGACGTAGCCAGCATCATCAAGTAAACCTGTGCTGATCAAGCTCTTTGTAATTGCGGGAAAATGTCTCACATTCTTCAGCGTGAAAGAAGAGCCATTCTGAAACTTCAATTGAACATCTCCAACACCTAAGATCTCACATGTCTTCCCATTGCCTAGCCGAACATGATCTTTAGTGGTCACATAAGAGGTAAACCACTCCTTGTTTGGAGACACATGAAGTGATTCCCCTGAGTCTATAATCCAGTCACTCAGTGCATTTCCATCAGATGCTGTAAGAAGAGCTGAGTCCATTGTATTCTTCAAGAAGTAGATGTCTCCTGACACTAGACTGTCATCCTCTGCAAGAGTGTTTGTCACATTTATTTCTTGAATCTTCACTGAGGACTTGTTCTTCTCACCATGGTCTTCAACTTTCTCTTTGCCTTTTTCTGCTTTCCATTCTCTACAGTCTCTTTTCATGTGACCCTTCTTGCCACAATGGTAGCATTCTATGTCACTCTTGCCTTTAGCACTGCGGGACTTGCTACGAGACTGATTCCTCTTTCCACCTTTGTACTTTTCTTTGGTCCTTCCCCTGACAACTAAGGTTGTTCCTTTGCCTTTGTCCATTGTCTTTCTATTGGTTTCTTCAATAACCAGAATTCATTTTACACCTGCTATGTTCAAACCATCTGGAGGTGCAAAATTACTCAAAGCTGTGCGAAAAGTGTCCCAACTTTTCGGCAATGTGATCAACAGGAACATAGCTCTAACAGGTTCATCAAACTTGACACCTTGAGCTAACAACTGACTATAGATTGTGTTGAATTCATTCAGATGATTGGACATAGGTGTCCCTTCTTTCATCTTCAAGTCAACAAGATTCTTAAGCCAGTATACCTGTGAAGCTGCACTCTGCTTCTCATAAAGATCACACAGCTTTAACCATGCTTGATAAGCCGACATCTCGTCTGCTACATTGAAGTAAACGCTTTCTGCCAAAGTCATCATAATGGTAGAAAGTGCCAATTCATCCATTTCGCTCCATTCATCTTCGTCCATATCTTTTGGTTTTATCCCCTTGAGCTTTATAGGTTTTATCTACTTCTTTTGTACCAACATGTGCCAAATCTGCTTCTTCCACAATGGGAAATTGGTTCCATCCAGCTTCTTGATATTGTAAAGAGCAGTGTCCTGTGATCCAGCCATAGCTACGCTTCACAGTAGTTTACTTTCCTGGGAAAAATTCGGCAGAGTTTTCCCTGTAAACTGACCTCTTAACCAATATCAACCTATCAAATGAACCAAGAAAGCTTCAGATTCTGCAGAAATTTTGGCAGAGTCTCCTTTGTAAAATGGCTCTGGTGTACTCAAAAACAGACCAAAAAACAGCTCAAAAAACCAATATCTCTCTAACACTGTAAGCTGTGGGTAAACCTGTCCTGCACCTGTACTGTCTCTCACTGTCCTACACTGTCCTGTCACTGTCCTGTAATCATAGACTGCGACAATGCCTCAACGGAAATAAAGAAAAGATGCAATCCCAACTGTCTAACTCATAGTCAATACATCCTAGCTGCCTATCTAAGGGTGCTCAAGGGATCGCTCCAAGACTTGTATCACCGAAAGGATGTCAACATTCGAGAATCCTCCAACTCAATAAAACCTCACTCGACCCTCAACAAAGGCTGCAGTAAATCTGACAGTACATAGACTTCCCACAAAGTCATACATCCACAAATTTCCCACTGTATGCTGTAACCGCTGCGGCGGTTGTTTGCTGCGTGACTCACAGCCATCAAACCCTCAACAGACATACATCATCTCTGACAATACATCCCATGTGGAAGTACCTGCAATGTCAGGATGAAATCTGGAATATCAAGCAGCAAACACAAGCTACTTGATGAACTAGTGGATATCGCCTACAATCTGTGTGTAGATGCGCCTGTGTCGTATGTGACATGCCTAGACAACCACAAATCAACACTCTGGGAGTGTCGATATCCTCAGCACCTGTAGCCGTAGGCCGAAAACCCCAAATTTGTAGAGTCGGATCTGCACCCGCTGAGACCACGTAGTCAAGAATGGCCTGCGCAGAACTTTGTCGAAGCCGAACGATGGCCGAGATGACCTCAGAATGAAACCGAGACCTTCGGGCTCGCCCACAGGATTTGGGGCCGTGTCTTTGCCTGTCGAATTTCACTCCAATCTGAGCTGGTGACTCTAGCCTCCTGCAGTGCTGCCCCGAGCCTCGATCTGAGCTCTGATACCAGTTGAAGGAGTACGAGCGGAAGTGCGACACGAGAGAGAGTGCGAGAAGAAGAGCACGACGATATGGTGAACTCGCTCTACTGTAATGTGTAGAGCATAGTGACTTCTTATTAGGTTTTTACAAAACAATATGTGTACATACCTGGCGGCCCGCCAACTTACCTGGGCAACCACATTGGGCTTTATGCCCCAACAACTAGGAAATATGACCTCCCTTTCTAAGCTTATACGACAATCAATGAAGAAAACTATCATACCCCTATCTTACATTTTAGGTCTCACATGATCTAACTAAGTAAAACTAGTCAAAGAGTGTGTAGCATAGTGACTGGCAACGTACTAAGGAACCACTTCTTTTGATAACTAGATGTACCCTCAATGTTTCTCTTAGTTTGACTTTCAAACTATGTGCTCGATCAGCCTACGCTTTGGCTACTTGTCCAATTCTAACCCATCTAAATTACTAAAAAAAACATGGTTGTAAAGTTGTGTTAGGCTCTCCGTGTAAATTTGCATCTATACAAACTCTTTATAGCTTTCATCCCTCCAAAATTGTACTATAATCACAAAACAAGAAATTGATACAAAGAATTGTTAGTTTTTGCATGTATTTTTGTAGCTATTGACTCACAAGTTTGAGGTTAGAATCTTATGGGAAGCCATGATTTTGAAGCACAAAAACTTCCTCTCATTCTCCCCTTTTCTCACCCCCCCCCCCCCCAAACAAATATGATACCCCTCTCCCTTATTTTTAAGCTTGGGAGATAGATTATTGGGGGCTTGCCCCTAACTTATACGCTTATGTAACTTGTAAAAAAAAAACCCTCCCTTGTACTTACGTGGTGCAGTAATTTTTCCATGGTGAATCCCCCGGGTATTATTCTAATGAAAAAGAGACCTCGAGAGGAGAAGATATTGGTTTTTTGGGTACTAATAACCAGGGACTTTCATACCCAGCCATTCTAAATCTCTTCCATGTACAACCAGTACCAAAACTAGTGACAGTGCTAAAAAAGTTTCAGAGTGACAAAACAGTGCCAGGGACAGAGTCATACCAATGCTTATGGAGAAAAGGACCAATGGGCTTGCGTGTGATAATCATTAAAGGGATTATGGGGAAAATTGGCCAATGCATGTGTGCCACATCGTTGACAGTGCACAAAACTCTAAGAACGGTAAGTAGTGGAGCGTTTTATGGCACGAACGCGTATAACAAAAAGGTGGGTTGGTATTCTTCCTCACAAATCTCCTGCACGATGACTCCCTGCTATCAACATTCTCCATCGCCAAGCTCTGAAGACCCTTCACTACAACCAAAAACTTCCTCGTCAGAAGAATATGTTGGTCCCTATCTATCCCTTCCCGACACACCTTGCTATGGCTTTGAATATACAAGTAAGTCTTCTTCCTGGATAGACTTACCATCCTCGCAACGTATGGGTAGAAGGAAAATGTCGGAGAAGATGCAGGATACCATGGCTGAAAACACATCAATCATCACCTCTCTTCAAGCCTCCCTTCCAATTATCCCACATAGCAAAATACATAGATATGTGTTTACTGAGCAGGCAGAATCGTTGCTGCAGCTATGGGATTTGCATGTGGTCGCACAGGCTACAAGGTTGGAGTTTGAGACAGCCATTATCAAGCAGGTTCTTGATTCCTTTATTGCTGAGGAAGGCAGTGCCATTGTTAATGGAGTGAAAAATCACAGCGACACCTGACGACATTGCCTACGCTTTCAAAATGCCCAATGACACAAAGCCAACCACAATGTCTGCAGAGTAGATAAGTCTGGCTTTGAAGGAGGATGAAGAAGCCAAGAAGAAAAGGAAGGCTGGTGCACAAGGGGTTCCAGTAGAGCAAGATTGGAAATCCCCTTAGCCTATAGGTTTGTTGTTGAGGCTATCAGTTTGAAGAATAATCCCACATATGTGTCAGAGAAGGTGTTTTCCATGATGCTTGCAAAAAAAGCTAAATGCCAATGCTAAAATCAATTTATGCCAGATCTTGTCTCACAATGTGTTACAGTAGATTGCCAAGCTAAATTCTTAGAGTGTATTCAAAGCCTGGTATGTTTGGCAAAGCCTCTTTTCAAGTAAAGATGGCTTGAGTCCAAAGACCATTCCAGCCACTAAGAATGTAGAGCTATCTTCAGACGAAGAGGCTCCACGAAATCAATTGGCCCTAACTAGACAGAAGAGGAAGGCCACACACGAAGAGGCCGATGGTTCCAAGAAACCAATGATTACATTGACAAAGAGTACTGCTCTATTGAAGCAACTGGAAAGTAAGGTCAAGCCCCTGCCCATTGCAAAATAATGAGTAGGCCAAACTTCAACAATACCTAAAGAGCAGACTTCAACCAAAATCAATACTATAAAAGACCAGCAGCAACACCAAGCACTGAACAAGTGGCAATCAATACTAAAAAAGGAAAGGGTCTAGCAACAGCGAACCTGGCCACCAAAATCCTTTTCAATGAAATGGATTTATCTGTAGCCAAGAGGGATCAATTGCAGCAAATACAGCGTAACCTTCTCAAAGGACAATTGATTCTTCAAAAACCAAATTTGGTAGTATTGCCATACATAGCTCTCGTCATGGTCTATGAGCCAGTTCAATCTAACTCAGCTACAATAGATGATGTGGCTGCTCAACACTCATCCAAGCATCATGGAATACCATTGTCAATGCCTTAGGATAGATGATGGATGCGTCAGCTTTCAATAAAGAAGTGTCTAAGTGGAAAGCAGCCAGCAACAGATTCAAAAACTTCAGAAGGATGTGGTCACAAAATCTCTCGAGCATGGTATTTCTGAACATCAGTCAACAAGAAAAATTAACAAGCTCCGAACAAAGCTGCTCAAGATAGAAATAGAAAATCGGCAATTAAATAAAGACAAGGTAGTAGCTTTGAGTGATTCACAATCTCTCAAGCATGGTATTGCTGAACATCAGTCATTAAGAAAAATTAACAAGCTACAAACAAAGTTGTTCAAGGTAGAAACAGAAAATTGACAATTAAATGAAGACAAGGCAACAACTTTGAGTGATGTGAACAGATTTCGGACTATGTTGGAAATGAAGCATGGAGACTTCAAAGAACTACTGACAACCCACACTGCATTAAAGGCTTCTCTTATAGAGAGATATATATATAATAACTTTGCTGATATTCTGAACCCACAAAGAAATGTCACTCTGGATATGGACAACTTGAAGGCACCAATAGAGACTATGCAGAGTGATTTACAAGAAAAGATCTCTGAATACAACACTATCTTAGAAAATCATGCCATTAAAGATTATATCAGTAAGCAAAATGATCCTGATGAGGAGTTTGAGTGGGAAGAAGAGCAGGATGAGGAAGGGAAGGAAATCCGGGCAGACAAACCTGATGATGATGATGATTTTCCTCCTTCCCCACCCTCAGGCTCTAGAGCTGGTGAATCAGCTACCATAGGGGGAAGTGAACCCAATAAAGACCAGCCAGATCAGCACAAAGACCAGCGAGATCAGCAATTGAATGACCACCAGTTTGATGATCAGTAGTAGCAAGGCAGTGGACATCACAATAAGGGAAACATTGGAGATTCTCCAATACACCAGTCACGACACATTTCAAATAGCAAAGGAAAAGCCAAAGCTTCAAATGCAGATTGCTAGAGGGGTTTTGGATCAAAGGGTGTAAGACATCATTGAAGATCAGTATTCCAGTAGACCCCAAGCCCAAATGACAGTAGGAGAACATGCAACTTCTCTTTGAAAACTCTTTTAGTTGGTCCGAATTACTAGAAAGATGATGCAGTAGGAGAACCAAGCTGCTCTCAATTTTTTGGAGTTTGTGCCTAATTCTCTAGTTCTATTGTATGCATCACCTACTAAAGAGGTTGAACTTCCTAGATTTTTCTAAGCCTTGTATCCTCAACATCCGGCACTAGTGGATCGGCTCACTTACTTCAACATCACTAATGAAATCCAGGAATGGTATGAGCGAGCCACTATGGAATGGAAAGCCTGACAATCACTGGTCGATGACACCCTCAAGTTGGACACTTTCATGGATCTGCAGGAAGAAATGCAAAACTTCAAACTCTGTACGGCACAATGCGAGATCCAGCTCCATGGATTAACGAAGATCAGAAATCAGTTACTTCAACTAATTGTGGAGTCTTTGAAGATTCTTGAAAAGGACATCACTGCCAAACTAGGACTAGGACCACAATACAGAGAGATGGCTGAGATTCTCTTTGAAAATAGAATTAAGACAAATCATCCTCTTAATTAGGGATTGATCCACACAGCCTTGCATTGTCATAAATTGGCCAGAACCCATATGACAAAGGGAAAATGCAGTTTATATGATCCCGACACCAGAACCTACAATGCCCTCACGCCTTATGAATTTGAGATGAGCATTGAAAGGTGGGGTCAGCTTGATCAGGAGGCCATTTATAGACTTATCCAGAAGGACAATGTTGGCACTGAGACTTTTGAGGCACGAACACAAAAGAAGGGCAAGAGGAAGCGGGTTTAGTGGAAGGATACAGGGTAGCTCCATCTCAAAATCAGACGGTGGATTTTTCCAAATGTCTAGTAGGTACTGGAACCTCCTTGGCTGGACGCCCTTGGAATTGCAACTATAGGGGTGTCAAGCACTCAACAAGCATGAAGTAAGGTACCAAAAGAGTACTATCATGAGGAACATCGGCCAACTCACAGGAACATCGGCCAATGCAAAAAACCAGAAGGGTTTAGGGTTCGGGGTTTTGATGGCATTTTCTAGTCAGAATTTTTTTTGGATTATACCAAAATTCAAGAAAGGAGGGAAGGAATATAGAAGGCGAGGACAGTCCCAGTAGGCAGTAACTGCCCCTTAGAAGACAGATCAATGGGAAGCGGGAGCAACTACACTGGCAATAATTATCGCAATTACTATAGTAACTCTTGAGAGCTGTAAATAGGACCTGCTACACTATAATCCGGATTTTTCCTGAGCTTCTGCTTCTTGACTTTTTGGCTTTTCACTTTCTAAACACTTTTGGTTTACGAGCTCTTAGCTTCTAGATTCACCTCTATAATCATTTACTCATGCAATCAATTCCTCAGACTTCATCTGAGATTAAGCCTGTTGTACACTGTACTGATTATCCTTGAGCTATTAATCTGAATCTGCAAATACCATTTCTAGTCTTCCAGTTGTGTCTTTCATTTCAGTATATCATTCCAGTTTGATTCTCTATTTCAGTCCAGTACTCTATTTTAGTTCTCACTAACTGAACTGCCAAGATAATCAGTAGCTCTAAACTCTAACACTAGAATAAGTTGTCTGAAGAGACCAACTGCCATTCCAAGATTGAAAGGTGATTTTCCACTTTTGCACTCTTTTTTCATGTTCAGTAGGAGTAGAGTAAGTAAAAAACCATCAGGATTGCATCTGATCTAAGGTGCATTGGAGAAAACAAAAAAATTATCAAATCTATCTTAGGCGCACCAAAGATAGACAAGGGGTTTCTCAGATTGATACTGGCAAACTAGACTAACAGAGTGGTAGAACAACTTGATTAGACTACTCCCTTTGATTTTGGAAACATTTGGATCACTAGAACACTTGGTCAAGCCCAAAATTGAAAAAAACCATAGACTTCATAGAAAATCAACAAGGAAAAGTCAAATCAGGCTAAAACTTGAAACCAGGGTGTGGATAATTAAATCCTCAAACTTGTGGGAAAATCAATTTGTGAATAAAAAGTGAAAAAGGTCAAAATTTGGTAGAATTTTATCTTAGGTGTACCGAAGATAAAAATCTCTCTAGAGATGCTATCCCGGTACTTTCATGGGTACTTTATGGTGCTTTTTTATTTCATTTAGTACTTTATTGAACTACTTTGGTACTTTCTTGTTACTAAATTTTGAGTCTTATAAGGTATTGGCAGTTTTGTCTTGGGTGTTATGTTGGCACAATCCATGGTACTTTTGTTGCATTTTTGTTCGTTTCGTAATCTTAAGGACTATTTTGCGACTGTGTTGGTACTTTCTCGAATTGTTTTGGTACTTTCTTGAAATATTTTTATAGTTCTTTGGTAAATTTTTAATTGTATTGCTACTTTATATAACTGCTAGGGTACTTTTTTGAACACTAGGTGCTATATTGGTACTTTCCTTGATGAATTTTAGTGCTTCTTTAGTACATTTGGTACTCCATTGGACTATTTTGGTACCGTTTTGGTACTTTTGGGTACTCATATACTGTACAATTTGTTTCGAACTAGATTCTTTGTTGGCACAATCCTCGGTACTCTAGGTGCTTTGTTGTGCATTTGGTGTTGTTTTCACCTCCTTTGATATTACTTTGGTACTTTCTGGTTGCATTGTTTTTGGTCTTGTAGGGTACTATTGGGTTTGGGTACTATGTTGTTAATGTCTTTGGTACTTTTTGTGCTTCCTTGTTTCTATTTGGAAATATTTTGGTACTGTATTGGTACTATTTGAGCACTACTAAATATGTTTTGGGTGCTATATTGATTCTATCTTTGGTTTTTTTGGTGTTTTCTATGCTTCATTTGGTACTATTTTGAACTATTTTGGTGAATCGGTATAGATTACTAGTTAGTTTAGACTATGTCTCATATCATCTTCAGGGTTTATGAATGGCTGCCGTGCCTCTTAAACGTGGAGAAAAGGTGTAGTTTATGGATTTTAAATATGTAAATGGGATTTCATCTTTATGTTAGAAAATAGCCCGAAAATAGCTTTCATTAGAATCCTTGATTTTACTGACCTTGCTTGTGGTGTATGACCCATATAACCACGAACATGACGGATAGAGGACTTCTTCTCTTCTATTGCTTGTATCTCTACCTTGTGGAAACGGAATAGGGTGTCGTCAACGAAAAAGGAGAATAAAGAAAGGCCATCTATCAAATCGCCCCAATCTTTCGGAGTTGGGGACCTCAAAATTGGTATCAGAGCCTAAGTTAAAAATATTTAATTGGCTACTTCAAGCTTCCTCATGTGTATGGTTTCCTATAACCATCACCCGACCCACGAAGATATTATGACATGTAAGTTGATGTGTATCACAGTTGTGGTTGAAACTTCTATTATATTTTCTCGTTGAAAGATTTTTCTAGACACATACATGACATTTTGATGTCTTTATGAATAAAAAGATTGAGTTGTTTTTCTTCAAACAAGTTGTATGACTGGTTAAGTCATGTAAGTGAATTTCTGGTGGATTGGATAAGCCATGACTGGTCAAGTCGTGTGATTGAGATAATCATGATTGGTTAAGTCATGTAACTGAGCTTTGATGGAGTGGATAAGTCATGACTGGTTAAGTCATGTGACTGAGTTTAATCTGGACTGGATTAGTCAAGATTGGTTAAGTCATGTGATTGAGTTTTAATGAATCGGATAAGTAATGATTGGTTAAGTCGTCATATGATTGAGCTTTTAGTGAACTGGATAAGTCTAGGTGTGGAAAATACCCTATTGATTTGAGTTATTATAAACATTGATGTACACTCTTAGGGCAATCTTTAAATCACTTCTACGTTGGAAAACCCTCGGAACGATGTTATTTACACGGAAATTCAAGAAAAAAATTGCTGCTCAAACAAATGCAATCACCTTCTTTTTAAATGAGATGGTGATGATATTGAGAAAGATGTGGAAGTATGGATTGAAGCTATGGATGATTACTTCTCTGTTGCAAAGACACCACTCTTTCAGACATAATGATGGTTGAGCTAGTAATAAGAGTAGGACATCTCGAATCCCTAAGTTGGAAAGATTGTAATGTACCCAACATTTTTTCCAATAAAACTATTTAATTTACTTTGTAAAAATGCTTAAGATTTGAATTTTGTTAAGTCATAAAGTGTTCCAACGGAACGATCGGATAAAAAATCGAACTCTGGAACTATTAACTATGGCATTTATTCACTTGCAAATAATAGGTTGATATGGGAAACTTAAGCCTCAAGTCTATTTCTAAATATAAGAGTTGACCCTTAACACTAGAATGATAACATGATGCTTTTATGTCCTTGGACACTTTTGTGTCCTGTTAAGTGACCATTTTTCTTGAATTATTTGAAGAGTATGAAAATGAATTTCTAGGTGCTATATATCCACAAAGTTGCCTTATGAGCTGAAAAAAACTAGACATTTTTTTTTATAATATCGATCTCACCATTAACCGTACTCTTGCACAAAATTTTTGAATCTAAAATGTGTGAAAAAACGGGTCCTGTTTTTGGTTTATTTTCAAATTTTTGCAACTATACCACTCTAAACTTGATGTTTGTGAGGTTTGGATTTCTAGAGGATAAGCCTTTTTTGTTCGCAACATTTTTTGACACTCCTAGAGAACTAATTATTAAAATTGAAAGTTATGAAGAACTTACAAGCATTGCCTAATCCTATTTTTTGACCAAAATTAGCACTTTTATGATTTTTTTGGTGGCTTTCTTGATATCCAAATGCAATTTTGATTGTGTAAGTGTCATGTATAACTTAAAGCTAATTTTCCTTGAGTTTTGCGGGACCTTTATGCTATATAGCATAGTATATAATGATGGTTGAGTTTTTTTATTACTGAAGAATACGAGACATTTTAGTGTAGCAAGTGTAGCTTTCTCAATATTACTAGTTTCTTAGGCCAATTGCATGTATTTTGTAGGTAGTAACTATATCTAATCATAAACAATAAAATTTGGCTAGATATTGAGTAGTTTCTTTGGGAATCTAGAGGTCATAATGCTAAACCCAGTTTTGTCATGTTTGTTGTATTTAGCACTTCATCATTGTCCCCAAGGTTCCACTTAGTAAGAGATCCATTACTCTTTTGACACGCTCTATGTCTCCTTTTGGATTCAAAGGCCCAAAGGGAACTGAGAAAACATGTATATAGTATCTGTATTGAGTGTGACTATAAAAACTTTGATGATAGGTCCGCAGAATGGTAAAATGCAACTTTTTTAACCTTTTTTTCCAAAAAAAAAATGAGGAAAAAGTAACCATATGTTTTGATCCCCAACCCATTGAAATTAATGGGGAATTTTATCTCATGTCCTACAAAAAACCCCACTCTTATTTATATGCAATCAACTGTAAGAAATGGTCGTTTTGGGCAAAATACACTGGTCTATCAACTTTGGAGGCTTGTTGTGACCAAGACATATGAAATTTTAAAAATTTCTCATTTTTTCCATATGTAGTAGTCTTTAAACTATAAGCTCATGGAAGGATTTTTCAAAATGAGTGGATCTACTATGGTTTTGGAATTTTTTTCCAAAACCCTGAAAGGACACTTTTATGTCTTGTTAGGTTATCAGAATAGTATTAAGAAAGGAAGAGTATTTTTAGAAGAGAAAGAGTAGAAGGAGTATTTTTTTAAAAGGTATTTTTAGAAGAGAAAGAGAAGAAGGAGTATTTTTAAGAAAGAGGGAGTATTTGTAGAGAAGTGAGAACCTCTTTTCTTAGAAGTCAAGCTTCTCATTAACTTAGAGATTCAAAATCACGCATCATGATTTGTGTCCGAAAATAAAAATTTAAATAAATTAACAGCCGAGAACATGTGCGAACTTATCTCTCTACTTTTTGTTATTCTTAGCTTATGCTTTTGGCTCCTAAGAGCCTATATAAAGGCTCCTCCTCCCTCACTTTAAAGACACACACACATAACTTCTGAGAAGTGAAATATCTCTTGCAATAACGCCGGAGTTACCTTCTCTCCCTCAACCTCTCACACTTGACCCATGTCCATCTTTACCACCATCGTGTTGTCCCTCGGATTGTTGAGTTCGCTTCCCCTCTCTCTTACAATCTTCTCGGAAAACAAGGAAACTATAACTCTGCTTTCTAGTGCAAAGTTTTTCCTCTTCTTGTTCGTGATATGATGGCCCCGAAGCGAGTGACGCAAAGCTCCAAGGATGCTCCTGTCGTTCCACCTCCAAGGAAGGTGCAAAAGAAGGTATCATCTACTCCAATAGTAACTCAAGCGGAGGTATTGACTCCATAGAATTTGAAGTTATCCAACCTTAATTATGGGAGGTAATTTAGCATGTCGCTAGTCGAGGAAGACAAATTTATAATTCTGCATTGCTATTCATGTTAACCTGGGAAGCTAAGCATAGGGATTCCCTTAAACCGTCCAAGAAACATGATTCTATTACAAGAAACAAGCATATGTTTTCGTAGATTAGTGAAAGAATTGTTTGATAAATTGTCACTGTCTGTTAAATTGTTATTGCTTGATAAATTGTTATTGTTTTATAAGTTGTTACTGGTTGATATGAAGAGTTGGTTGATCATGTTTGAAGAATCATTTAAAGAGAAGAATTGTTGGAATAATATCTTTTGTTCCTCATGGGTAGCGAGATGCCTTGCGGTTAGCGAGATGATTCCGCGATTAGTGGAGATTAATCTGAGGTTATCGGCTCTCTTTTTTTCCTCTCGCGGTTAGCAGGATGCCTGGAAGTTAGTGGGATGCCTCGTGGGCGGTTAGCAAGATGTCAAGGTTGTGTAATTTGTGGTTGACAAATAAATTGCAAATGCTTTGTTGGTTAAACAGAGAAAGTCCACCGGTAGCGGGAACTCGTAAGAAATTAAAAAGTTTTTTTTTTTGAAATATAGGACTATCTTCATTACACCTTGTTTAAATTATTTTTGTATTGGTTGAAGGGCTGTATGAATGAACCTGTGTTTGGAATTAATTAAGGAACATTGTTTGTATATGTAAAACAGTGTGGTAGTAATTAGAAAACAAGAAGAACGGGTGAGTGTGGTGTGGAAAGTGGGAGACTAATATGGGTGGACCCGATTAGTCAGGTACTATTCACAAGATTACTAGTTAGTTTAGACTATGTCTCATATCATATTCAGGATTTATGAATGGTGGCCGTGCCTCTTAAACGTGGGGAAAAAGGCATTGTTTATGGATTCTAAATATGTCAATGGGATTTCATCTTTATGTTAGGAAATAGCTTTCATTAGAATCCTTGATTTTATTGACCTGGCTTGTGGTGTATGACCCTTATAACAACGAACATGACTACTTCCTCTCTGAAATGGAGTAGGGTGCCGCCAATAGAAAATGAGAATAAAGGAAGGCCATCTCTCAAGTCGCCCCAATCTTCCGGAGTTGGGGACACCATATTTACCAACATGATGCATGCTAAATCTAGAATCCCTAAAATAATTGAATGGTTGAGGATAATGTTTCCACCATATATGTTTCTGTGGGTTGGTTATTCTAGGGTGGTGGAAACATGGGGTAGTTGAGCCAAATGGGCCTCTTTTGTTGGATGATAGAATGTTCTTTCCAGCTTTTGAATCTCGGTATCGAGCACCACACAAGATCTTGTTTGATATTTAATGACACATTTGTATACATAAGATACCTGGGGTGTCGATTTAGCTATATCTCTCACCATTTTAGATGTATCAGTGTTGGGTTGGCTTGGAAGTCCTTGAGTAGTCTTTCTTTGATTTGGAATACTTCAAACTTGTGACGGGAGCAAAGCGAACCCTGAACCCCGACGGCCTCTAAAACACCGGGGACCAAATGGCGCGCCTCGAGCCTGTCATGGTAAAGCAAACAGGGGGCACCACCTAGCTTTAGCGGCTAGGACGCAAACAACACACCACCATAACAAAGTTTTCATCCAAGAGAGATGGATGCTTGGGAGTAATGATGAAGAGGAAAGGGAATGAGATCAAGTGAGAGAGAGAGAGAGAGAGAGAGAGAGAGAGAGAGAGAGAGAGAGTATAGCGGCTTAGTACATAGGCACCACAAAAGGATGGCGAATCCGCACACCCTTCACACATACACAAGCTCACTCCAAACACAAGACTAGGTGGCGATTCCGCACACCTCACATGGGCAAAACATTGCAAGAAAACATACTCACAAAACCTCAAGCTTTATTTAGAGAATAAGGCGATGAAATGAGGAGCATAGGATAGGGGAATGAGAAGGGAGAGCGTGGTAGAGCACATGGCGGATAGGTGGGAGTTGATGGCGAAGACTCGCACGAGGGTTATGGCCATCGTCCTTCATTTAGTTTCCCTTCATCTTCCATAGCCCAAGGGTGTAGAGGTAATGCTCAAGACAAGCATGGTGATTGCGATGATGGTGATGGTGTGGGTGTGTGTGTGTGCACTAGGCACACACAGTGCATAGTGTACTCTTTGGTGATGGTGTCTGTGTGTGTGTGTGTGTGTGCACTAGGCACACACAGTGCATAGTGTGTTCTCTGGTGATGTTGTGTGTTTTGTGAGATGGTGACCCCTCTTTATATAGGGGAGGAGGGGGGAGGAATTCTAGAATTTAGAAATGAAGAAATCATTATCTACATAGGCCATGTGACTGTGGGCCACACTTGTCTGGCTGTGTGTATATGTGCCAGAACAGCAGTCTCATGAGAGAGAGAGAGATGGGTGAATGGAAAATGAGAGGTGACATGGAGAATAAAGTAATTACAAGAGGGGAGAGAGGGGAGTGTGTTCAGAGGTGAATCTGTGTGTAGATGTGTGTGAACACAAGAAAAATCAGCTAACCACTGGGTGGGGATGGGTCTGTGGGCACCTTTTTCAGTGAAACTGAGTGTGTGTGAGTGTGGGGGAGGTTATTTAGCTACAAGACAAGAGACATGGCGCCCTTTAGAGAGAGAGGGGGGTATTTGGGTCATGGAAAATGATAGGAGAGAGAAAGAGGGGGTGGGGTATACTATTTTGGAAGATAGGGTAAGTTGCATGTGAGTTAGGGTGCATTATTGGTGAGTTAGAATTCATTATTGGTGAGAGGTGGGGTAGCTTGAGGGGAGAGATAAAGGAGAAAGGACAAGGGGAAGAGAGAGGGGGTTGACCTTTTGAGTGGAGGAGAGGAAAAGGGACACACGGTGGGGCAACAGTGAAGAAAAAGGAGGCAAGGTGGGGATGGGCTCTCTCGCAGGCATGAGGTGGCCTATTTTACCTTTCTCATATATTTACATAATCATAATTTTTTTTTTCTTACTTTTTCCAATGCCTTTTATCACTCCCTCCCTAATAGGGGGTTTTCATGGGGTGGGGACGAGAGAAGAGGGGTATGGGAGCTTGGCTTGTGAAAAGCCCCCATCATTAGCCCTCCCCTTTTGGCTAGAGGCATTCATGTCTCTAGCTTTGTTTCTTCTTCCGCTTAGCTATAGGATCCGATATCGAGTTGCCTTCTGAACTAGCCATTCCATTTGGCCATTGGTGAGATTTCTGGGATATTCATGAATCTGTAAGAGGTCGGAGTGATAACGTGTTCCTTGGAATAGTGTCGGTTGATTAAAGGGGAAGCCCATGGCTTCCAGAACTTTGTGCCAATGTCCTCCTAGATCCCAAGTGAAAAATAGGATCATTGTTTGCAGTGTCCGAACAATAAAATTTGCATGCCAAATTGGATCAAATTTGTAAGCACCAGTAGCGAGAGGGGAAATGAGCATCTTGGCTCCTGCAAAGACAGAACTAAAAATTATGATTCCCAAGAGTGTACTAAGAATCCACCATATATGGCCGCCTTGTTGGTGTGGTGAGCTCAAGTTGTCTTCAGAGTCTTGCTTACTGCCATTAGAAAAAACTGCAAGCATATCATGCTTCTTTTGGGTGTGCTCAAACATGTCAGCTTCCTTTAGTAATGCTAATAGCAAGCCACCTACCTTGCGGCTTAAATACAAGCGTAATCCACTTACCTTTCTCCAAAGAGAGGATGCACTATTTGTAAAAAATTGTACCAAATTGCGAATGAGGTCTTTATTCTTGCATTCTATCAGGCTTTTGTCTATCCATGGCTCCTTTGCTCTTATCTCCATGCTGATCTTCTCTCTATATGTTAGAGCAACTAGCCATAGCCATAGGTCTGATGCATCCCATGCAAACACAATGCTATGTTGTGGAGGAGTTTGGAACATCCTTAAAAGGTTGGCAACATGTTGAACATCAAACTTACTCTGAACACCCTCACATAAATTGGAGGCATTACCCATCTCCAAGTTTATAACACCCTTCAGTAGACTAGAGGCATTACCCATCTCTAAGTCTATAACACTACACAATAAAGTCTTGCTCAGCTGCCAAGCCTCTGGAGCAATATCCAACTCCAAACCTTCAGTCATACTTACCTCTTCGTCATGGTCCTCTAGTGAAACTGCCTTGATACAAGATTCCTTTAGCTTGCTACACTGTCCTGGGTCCATGGTGGTGCACAGGCTTCCGTTCTCAAAGACCTCCCCTTTGCTTGATATGTTGTCCATCTTCTGCAAAGCATTGCTAACAGGCTGGTTTTCCTCTTCTCTTGTATCTTTCATGCCCTTTGCATTCCTCTTACTCTGACGAGGCCTAATCAACACTTTACACCTTCTTATCCTTACTGCCCAATGCTGTCGATTGATCGCTTTGGTGCCTATTTCATTCAAGGTTAAAGATGTACTCACATTTGTAGCACAATTTTCTTGACTTACCTCCCCCACCTGGGTAGCATCTTTTGATTCTTTAACCTCTTGTCCCACTGCTTCAGTTCTTTGAATAGTCTTCTTACTTAATCCTTCTTCTGCTACACTCATCTTGACCTCTTCTGCAAGACCAATGATACTTGGTGTGCAGGTACCAATTGGTGGTGGGCGTAGGATGATTGTAAGTGGTGATTGTGGTGGTGGTTGCATTGGTGACTGGCGTCGAATTGGTGTGGCCAGCTGTGGTTGCACCACTGGTGGTGTGATTTGAACAGGTGGGATTGGTTGCCTGAGTGGCGGAGGTCTTGCTCTTGGTGGAGAGATCTGATTCTGTCTCCCCCCTCTATTGAAATTATGCCTCCTCGGGTGTGGGCAGTAGTACATTTCATGGCCATCTTCCCCGTAGTTGTAACAGTGGTACTCTGGGTTCTGCCTTCGTTGTCCTCTTCCTTGTTTTGGGTTCCTGCCAGGTGTATGCCCTTGCTACACCAGATGCACAAATAAACTCTCTAGTTGGGTGGTGATACGACTCAGCAGGTCTTGCTCTTCTGATGCCTCCTGCGGTTGGACTCTATGATTGGCTGTTGCAGTCACTGGGGTTGGTTGTATCGAGCTTGTTTCCTCTGACTCGTTTACTCTTGCTTGCATGCGTAGCTTCTTGTCTTTAAGGCGGGCTACTTAGACTCCCAACTCATATGTTGCAGGAAACCTTCCCTTCGCCTTCTCTCTAAGCGGCAACCATAGACCAGCAATGAAACGGTCCTTCTTTAGGAAATTAGGCGCTCCTTCACCTTCCTCCAGCGAGGCAACCCATCTCTCCCATAAGTCCACAAATTTGGACTCGTAGGTGGCATACTCCAGCAGGCCTCCCTGCTATAATTTTGTCAGTAACTG
Organism: Adiantum capillus-veneris; assembly: GCF_014529385.1. Lineage (NCBI taxonomy): Eukaryota > Viridiplantae > Streptophyta > Polypodiopsida > Polypodiales > Pteridaceae > Adiantum > Adiantum capillus-veneris. The sequence continues at coordinate 80,728,731 of NC_140955.1, read as the reverse complement.
CCATAGCCTCTCCGAGGTTGTGCCTCCACCAAACCTCTTTACAAAAGTAGCCATTAACACATCCCATGCATTCTTGGTGGCCTGGGGCAATGCATTATACCAGGACTTGGCCTCTACTCTCATCAGTAGAGGAAAAATTCTAAGTCGTGAAGCATCGTCATCTTTGTTGGAGACGATACAAGCAATGTCGAAATCATCCAAAAAGTCGGTGGTGAGATCCTCTCCCTTCTTTCCACTGAACGTGGGGAAAGAAATACTTGCCATGGTAGTGACTCAGGAAATTACAAACCTTTTTTTTTCTTTTTTTTTTTACATTACATTAACAGTGCGGCTCATAGCAGCTTTTTACAAGGGTGGGTGGATAGGTTAAAACAAGATAAAGATAGAAACATTAAAGGAATGATGGTAATCTAATATGGGGAGAATGATAGGGTTCGGGGAATTGAGGATTTCTCCTAGTACCGCCGCACCGAATAGGTGTACGATCTTCTGTTGGTAGAAGACTTTCCTATCTACATAGATATTCACATGCATATGCTGCAAGAATCTGAACGGGAATGCCGTTGGCCCATTTTCCATCATGCACAGAGGATGAAATACTTACTTATACTCCTATCATGCCAGTGTTGATGAGTCGGCACATCCACAAGAGGTCGGCGCCTTTCATGGGCTCTACCTTTCCTTCGTTGCTCAGCACGTACGGGGTGATGGCGACACGTCTGACCACTCCCAGCCTCTTGGCTAATAGCAATTGCAGGTAATTTCCGTAGTCGGCGTGTTGCATGAATTCTACTCCATTCAGTTGCAACTCGTCCCAAGCCCACTGGGTTTCTCCCGTGGTAGAGAGCTTCTTCAAGATAAGTTGTACCGGGAGAGGAGGAAGATCCTCCACTCTCTTTCCAAAACAGCGAGAGCAGTAGCCGAACCACTCTTCTCTAGGACATGGGAATCTTCTTACCACTTCTTCTTCCGGATTGTCGAAGTGGATTGGTAGCACTCGCATGCGTCGTGCAAACCGGTAGGCGACCTTTCGCCGCTTAACTTCGGATGACTTCCTCTTTGGCAAACTGGGTACAACCCGGCTTTCTGAGCTTGAAGCACTTGCTTGGCCAGATGCTTCTCCCTTTGGGGTCATGTGTTTCCAGACTGGCTTATCTTCTCGTTGCCTTTGGCTCGAGCAGCCCCTTTAGGCCACTTTGGAGTTATAACTTTGACTATAGTTTCTTTAGGGAAAAGAGGTCTCACCGTTTGCTTCCCTTCCTTGATGTGAATGACTTCTTTGCGATGAATGTTGATGTAGATGACTTCAGCCCTTTCGCTTCCTTCGTTGCTGGCACTCATTGACAGTGTGCCTTGGTTGACAATAGTGATGGCACTTCACCGACCTCCCACCTGATGCTCTCAATTTATAGTTAGAACGAGCGACACAAGATGGAGAATTTACCTCTTGAATGCTGACGACACTGCAGCCTGGCAGTAGCACCTCAATGAAGGCGGCTAGTGCCTTCTTCGTCTCTTCTTCTTCCGTCCTCCAGTTAAAAAATTCCTTCAGCCATTCGTCCATGATTGATAGTGGGCGTCACTTTCAGCATTGTAAACTGAAGGGTCTTAGAAAAGATCCTCAGTGGGGGCACCAAATGACAGGAGCAAAGCGAACCCCGAACCCCGACGGCCTCTAAAACACCAGGGACCGAATGGCGCGCCTCGAGCCTGTCATGGTAAACCAAACAGGGGGCACCACCTAGCTTCAACGGCTAGGACGCAAACAACACACCACCATAACAAAGTTTTCATCCAAGAGAGATGGATGCTTGGGAGTAATGATGAAGAGCAAAGGGAATGAGATCAAGTGAGAGAGAGAGAGAGAGAGAGAGAGAGAGAGGGAGAGTATAGCGGCTTAGTACTTAGGCACCAAAAAAGGATGGCGAATCCGCACACCCTTCACACATACACAAGCTCACTCCAAACACAAGACTAGGTGGCGATTCCGCACACCTCACATGGGCAAAACATTGCAAGAAAACATACTCACAAAACCTCAAGCTTTATTTAGAAAATAAGGCGATGAAATGGGGAGCATAGGGTAGGGGAATGAGAAGGGAGAGCGTGGTAGAGCACATGGTGGATAGGTGGGAGTTGATGGCGAAGACTCGCACGAGGGTTATGGCCCTCATCCTTCATTTAGTTTCCCTTCATCTTCCATAGCCCAAGGGTGTAGAGGTCATGCTCAAGACAAGCATGGTGATTGCGGTGATTGTGATGGTGTGGGTGTGTGTGTGTGCACTAGGCACACACAGTGCATAGTGTACTCTTTGGTGATGGTGTGTGTGTGTGTGTGTGTGTGCACTAGGCACACATAGTGCATAGTGTGTTCTTTGGTGATATTGTGTGTTTTGTGTGATGGTGACCCCTCTAAGACCATATTAGGTAAAGTGGGAAAATCCCAATTCCCAGGTTGGACAACTTTCAATATATCATGTATAAAATATAGAGATTTTGTCAAAAATTTGAGTTTTCTTAAGGTCTCATTCCACTTTATGCACATACAATACACAATGAAAACAACTAAAATATCATGGTTTCAATCAATTGGATTATTAGGAGAGGAGTATATTGCATCCATTATCGTTGTCTATGTTCTACTGTCCTACCTACAACTTATCTCAACATGGGGAGCTTGGTTTCTAGGTCCACCACTTGTCCAAGTTAATGTAAAAGTGACTCAAGGTTCATAACTTGTGAAAGCAAGGATCCATTGAGGAATACAATCCACTTGGCTATTTTTCCTTAATTTATTGCATGTGACATTTAAGCAAGGTCCACTTCTAATCTATAACTTCTTAATTTGAGGCATGGGGCATACATAAAATATGTAGCATATGCTCTATTGCCTCATAGGAAGGTTGGTTTCAAGGTGCACTTATCCATGCTAGCCTATCTTGGAGAAATGATGGAGCTTGCTTCTCTCCTTGTTTCAATGGAGACTAGCTTGGACAAGTGGTGGGCCTTTGCTTCTCTCTATGTTTCAATAGAGTTATCTTGGACAAGTGGTGATCTTGGAACAAAACCCCTAGGTAAAACATATCATGGGTATTCCAAGTGATTAGAAAGATTACCATTTAAGATATAACCTTATAGGTTGGACAACTAGATCTTGGCTTGGAGAAATGGTGGACCTTTGATTCTCTCCATGTTTCAATGGAGTCTATCTTGGAGAAATGGTGGAGCTTGCTTCTGTCCATGTTTCAATGGATCCTAGCTTGAACAGTTGGTGGACCTTTGCTTCTCGCTATGTTTCAATAGAGTTAGCTTAGACACGTGGTGGATCTTCAAAATAAACCAACTACTATCAATGTTGCCTAGCTTGGACAAGTGGTGGAGTGTTTCTCTACTCCATGTTTCAATGGATCTTAGCTTGGACAAGTGTTGGACCTTAAAACAAAAACCCCATGTACAACATAGAATGGATTTTCTAGATTTCAATGGAGTCTAGCTTTAACAAATGGTGGAGCTTTTCTTCATCCATGTTTCACTGAAACTAGCTTGGACAAGTGGTGGACCTTGTAACAAACCCCCCCATGTACAACATATCATTGGTTTTCTAAGTGATGGGAAGGAATACCATTCAAGATATAAACTTATAGCTTGGATAAGTAGTTGACTTTAAAACCAAATTCATCATAATACAATGAAATACAGGTCAGTCAATTCCTAAATCTTGAGACCAAACCTCCCATGCTATTAGAGATAATATATTGGATAAGTGGTGGACCTTCTATTATTTTCCCATGCCTAGTTTAGACAACCGGTACACTTCGCAGCTATAAAGGTTGGACGAGTTGTGGAGCCTTGTTTCTATCCATGTTTTAATGGATCCTAGCTTGGACAAGTGGTGGACCTTGGAAAAAAGCTTCCATGTACAACATATATGAGGTTTTCCATGTTTTAATGGAACCTATCTTGGACAAATGGTGAAGCTTTCTTCTCTACATGTTGATTTTAGAACTACCTTAGACAAGTGGTGGAGCTTTTCTTTTCTACTCTTCATAATACAATGAAGTATATATTGGTTACATGGTGAATCTTAAGGCCAAACCTCCCATTTTACTAGAGATGATAGGTTGGACAAGTGGATCAACCTTCTATCATTTCTCCATGACTATATTGGACAATTAGTAGACATAACATCTCTCTATGTTGTCTAGAGATGAGCTTGGACAAGTGATGGACCCTGCTTCTCTCTTCCCTTGGTTTACTAGTTTGAAGACTCAGTATATATACTTTCTTAGATCTAGCTTGAACAAGTGGTGGACCTTGCATCCACAATCTTAATTCAGTACAAAAAAGTATATGAAAAAATAACATAGGAATCTTGGTTTGAAGGTCAAGCAATTAGGTTCCAAATGCACATAATAATATATTTTCGACCCATATTAAAAGAAAGTTAAATATGTTATTACCAAATTGACAAAGGTAACGTCCAAGAATTATATCTTCCATCTTGTCAGATCTAAATCTTCATCAAGGTGACATGCATGTATACATCAACTTTCAAGCCATTCAAGAATACATGCACTTAGATTCCATAGTTTTGTTTTCAAAGTCTTTTAGGTTCTAAAACTCTTTCACATAAAGTATGTAATGACAAAATTCTTGAAGCAAAAATTTGTGCCCAAGAAAAAGATCCCTCTCACATATTTAAAGTCCATGAATTCTTTGATCCACACTTACAAGTTTTATTTTGACATCAAACATCAATTCTTTCATAGTTCCAAATAAATGCAACCTCGATATGAATTGACAAAAAATGAATTTCTTTTACTATATGACCCAACATAGGCCCCAATCAAATAAAAAATGAGTCCCCAAAAATTTGGGTGCACTCTAGCAATACATCAGAGTCCCCTTACAATAGGATGCACTCCAATAGTACATTGAAGTCCCCTTAGAGTAGGGTGCACTCCATTCATGTGTTCATAAAATTGACACACCTTTAAAAAAAAAAAAAGACTATATCAAATTATACAAATGTTGAAAGATACACACTAGAATAAAAAAAGCATCTTATAGCCATATTTATTCAATGCTTTCGTGTTGACAAGTACACACCAAGGACATAATTTGTCTCAGAATCACTATACTGATTTACAATTGTGTTGTATGTATAGACTCTCTTATCTCTTGCATACAACCATCCTACCAACCATGGAATTATGGTTCTCTGCAAGAAGTTTTGAAGTTGCTCGGAAGTTTGCCTCCACATCTTTGGAAATATAAGATATGTCCCTGGCATGTTCCACATCACCCTATATGGAGTGTCATCAAAAATTAAGGTATTGTTTGCATCCAAATCCTCAAATATCTTCCAAATATCACTCAGATTTTTGTGATAAACCCTTGTAAATCCTAACATGATATTTGGATTTTGGCAATTTTGTTACTCATAAACACCTTGAACTTGGTATACTGCTCAGGAAAACATTTTTGTGTGATGCGTTGCACCCTTGTTAAGTTATAGCAACTCCATATCCATAGCTCAAAGTATTCAGCACAAAAATCCAAAAAACTTTGTGCGTCTGGTCGCACCACATGATAAACTTCATCTTTGTCCTCCACAAGTCGCATGTGTTGAGCCCAAGATGGCATAGAATCTCCATGTTTCATTTCAACTGTCTTGAGAAGTAACCCCTCTAGATCCAAGATAAGTACTCTTTTGATGTCCTTGAAAGCAAGTGGTAGGTGATAAGGAGGTGATTCATTCCTTGGACAAGGTCTTGGAGGAGGTTGGATGGGTAATTCAATAGTTTTCTTCAATTTATGCCAGCATATAGCCAATCCATTTTTCTGTAATGGTTCTGAAATTAAAGAACAAGAACACTTAATGCAAACACAACAATAGACATGAGTTTTACATTGTATACCCTAAGGTTTTATTAGATACCAAAATCCATCTATGATCTACTCATTAATAGAAAGAAAGTCAAATTAAAATCCTGACTCTTTTTTATGCTACACTCTCTCTTAGTATCAATACCATGGAGTTCAACTAGACTTAAGTCAACTAATAACTACTACTTGTTGTTAAAGGTATGCTTGAAGTGTATAAGGCTTACCCAATGCTCTAGTGTAGAATGGGTATTTAGGTCTCAAGGTCTACCACTTATCCAAGCAAAGATCCATTTAGATATGGAAACCCAATTTTTCTTAATATAATGATATAGAGTGGACAAGTGGTGAATCCTGAGACCAAGCCACTCATGCTACTAGGGATAATAGGTTGGACAAGTGGTGGACCTTGAATGTAAACCCCCCATGTACAAAGTATCAGGGGTTTTGAGTATTTCAATGGACTCTAGCATCTTGGAAACATGGTGGAGCTTACTTCTCTCCATGTTTCAATGGAGTCTATCTTGGATAAATGGTGGAGCATCATTCTCTCCATGTTTCAATGGAGCCTACCTTGGACAAGTGGTGGACCTTGGAACAAAATCCCCATGTAAAACATATCATGGACATTACAAGTGGTGAGAAAAAATACCATTCAATATATAACCTTATAGGTTGGAAAAGTGGTGGACCTTAACACCCAATTATTATTAATATAATGACATAGAGTGGACAAGTGGTGAATCTTGCGACCAAACCTACTAGGAAAAGTACGTTGGACAAGTGGTGGACCTTGAATGCAAACCCCCCATGTACAAAATATTACTCATGCTACTAGGAATAATTTGGTATTAAGGTCCATGTTTCAATGGAGCCTAGCTTGGAAAAGTGGTGGACCTTTGTTTCTCTCTATGTTTCAATAGAGTTTGCTTGGATAAGTGGTGAACCTTGGAACAAAACCCCCATGTAAAGCATTTCATGGGCATTACAAGTGGTGAGAAAAAATACCATTCAAGGTATAACCTTATAGGCTGGACAAGTGGTGGACCTTAGCACCCAATTCCTCTTATTATAATGACATATAGTGGAAAAGTGGTGAATTGTGAGACCAAACCTACTAGGGATAATAGGTTGGAGAAATGGTTGACCTTGAATGTAAATCACCCATGTACAAAATATCATGGGTTTTGCGTATTTCAATGGAGCCTAGCATCTTGGAGACATGGTGGAACTTACTTCTCTCCATGTTTTAATGGAGCCTATCTAGGAGAAATGGTGGAGGTTCCTTCTCTCCATGTTTCAATGGAGCCTAGCTTGGACAAGTCGTGGACCTTTGTTTCTCTCTATGTTTGAATATGGTTAGCTTGGACAAGTGGTGGATCTTGGAATGAAACTCCCATGTAAAACATATCATGGGCATTTCAAGTGGCGAGAAAGGATACCATTTAAGATATAACCTTATAGGTTGGACAAGTGGTGGACCTTAACACAATATAATGACATAGAGTGTACAAGTGGTGAATCTTGAAACCAAACCACTCATGCTACTAGGGATAATAGGTTAAACAAGTGGTGGGCCTTGAAATAAAACCCCCTAGAGTGTTTCAATGGAGCCTAGCTTGGAAACATGGTAAAGCTTGCTTCTCTCCATGTTTCAATGCAGCCTATCTTGGATAAATGGTGTAGCATCATTCTCTCCATGTTTCAATGGAGCCTAGCTTGGACAAGTGGTGGACCTTTGTTTCTCTCTATGTTTGAATAGAGTTATCTTGGAAAAGTGGTGGACCTTGGAACAAAAACCCCATGTAAAACATATCATGGGCATTACAAGTGGTGAGAAAAAATACCATTCAATATATAACCTTATAGGTTGGACAAGTGGTGGACCTTAACACCCAATTATTCTTAATATAATGACATAGAGTGGATAAGTGGTGAAATTGGGACCAAACCTACTAGGGAAATAGGTTGGACAAGTGGTGGACCTTGAATGTAAACGCCCCATGTACAAAATATCACTCATGCTACTAGAAATAATTTGGTATTAAGGTCCATGTTTCAATGCAGCCTAGCTTGGAAAAGTGGTGGACCTTTGTTTCTCTCTATGTTTCAATAGATTTATCTTGGACAAGTGGTGTACCTTGGAACAAAACCCCCATGTAAATTATGTCATGGGCATTACAAGTGGTGAGAAAAAATACCATTCAAGCTATAACATTATAGGTTGGACAAGTGGTGGACCTTAACACCTAATTCCTCTTAATATAATGACATAGAGTGGACAAGTGGTGAATCATGAGACCAAACCTACTAGGGATAATAGGTTGGACAAGTGGTGAACCTTGAATGTAAACCCCCCATGTACAAAAAATTATGGATATTGGGTATTTCAATGGAGCCTAGCAACTTGGAGACATGGTGTAGCTTATTTCTCTCCATGTTTCAATGGAGCCTATCTAGGAGAAACAGTGGAGGTTCCTTCTCTCCATGTTTCAATGAGCCTAGCTTGGACAAGTGGTGGACCTTTCTTTCTCTATATGTTTTAATAGAGTTAGCTTGGACAAGTGGTGGACCTTGGAATGAAACCCCCATGTAAAACATATCATGGGCATTTCAAGTGGTGAGAAAGGATACTATTTAAAATATAACCTTATAGGCTGGACAAGTGGTGGACTTTAACACATATTTCTTCTTAATATAATGACATAGAGTGTACAAGTGGTGAATCTTGAGACCAAACCACTCTTGCTACTAGGGATAATAGGTTGGACAAGTGGTGGACCTTGAATGTAAACCCCTCATGTACAAAATTATGGGTTTAGGGTTTAGTCTTTATATAGGGGAGGAGGGGGGAGGAATTCTAGAATTTAGAAATGAAGAAATCATTATCTACATAGGCCATGTGACTGTGGGCCCCACTTGTCTGGCTGTGTGTATATGTGCCAGAATAGCAGTCTCATGAGAGAGAGAGATGGGTGAATGGAAAATGAGAGGTGACATGGAGAATAAAGTAATTACAAGAGGGGAGAGAGGGGAGTGTGTTCAGAGGTGAATCTGTGTGCAGATGTGTGTGAACACAAGAAAAATCAGGTAACCACTGGGTGGGGATGGGTCTGTGGGCACCTTTTTCAGTGAAACTGAGTGTGTGTGAGTGTGGGGGAGGTTATTTAGCTACAAGACAAGAGACATGGCTCCCTTTAGAGAGAGAGGGGGGTATTTGGGTCATGGGATATGATAGGAGAGAGAAAGAGGGGGTGGGGTATACTATTTTGGAAGATAGGGTAAGTTGCATGTGAGTTAGGGTGCATTATTGGTGAGTTAGAATTCATTATTGGTGAGAGGTGGGGTAGCTTGAGGGGAGAGATAAAGGAGAAAGGACAAGGGGAAGAGAGAGGGGGTTGACCTTTTGAGTGGAGGAGAGGAAAAGGGACACACGGTGGGGCAACAGTGAAGAAAAAGGAGGCAAGGTGGGGATGGGCTGCCCCGCAGGCATGAGGTGGCCTATTTTACCTTTCTCATATATTTACATAATCATAATTTTTTTTTTCTTACTTTTTCCAATGCCTTTTATCACTCCCTCCCTAAGAGGGGGTTTTCATGGGGTGGGGACGAGAGAAGAGGGGTATGGGAGCTTGGCTTGTGAAAAGCCCCCATCACTTGATAAGGGGGAAGGGGAGAGCTTGTTAATGCCATGCCTCATTGATAGTGGACGATGTGAGGAGGTTGACATTGATGGAGTACAATATCCGCTCTTCCCACTATGCATGACTTCTTTCTAGATTGCTTTGGTCTCCTCTTCCACTTGCTTCTTTAATGCCGCTTCTTCCTCAGCAGTAGTTAAGGTTTTTGGTTGAGCTGAGGGTCTTGGTTCATCATGAGAAATATCCAGCTCTAGGAGACTGACCACTTTGGTGTTCTCTGCTTCAGAGTCCATAAACTGCAGGGTGTCTTTATCTTGCATTGTGGAATCTATTGATTATTCCCTTGATGTGGTTGCATGTGCCATCATAGCCTCTTGTGCTCTGCTCAATTCCACTTTAAGCTGGTCAGTTTATTTTTGATATCTTTCGTCCCGCTGTATAAACCCGGTGGTGAGTTCTCTTCTATGCATTTGCTCTAGCTTTAGCTCCATCTCAAGGTCTTTCTTCTGTTCCATCGCTTTATATGCCTCATATGTGCCTTGTAGTGTGGCTATTGTAGGGTTATCCTTGAGATGATTTAGCAATGTATTTTGCTCCCAGCATCGAGCTTCTAATTGTGCCAACTAGGTGTTTGCAATATTCAACTGAATCTGTAGCTAGTTTATTGTGGAAGTTGACTCTTGTAAAGTGAAGTTGGCCTCTTTAAATTATTGTTCTTGCTGCTGTTGATTCCTTTTTTGGAGAGCTTCCAAGTCCGCTACGAACTTTGCAATTAATTGAGCCAGTTCTTTGTCTTTGAATTCCATGGCTTCTTTGTATGATTCATTACAAATGTTGGCCATGTCAAGCCATTCATTTGAGTGTCATAGTTGCTGATACAAATTGTGGAGCTATTGGTGGTGAGTGTAGGTCTCGTCTCTCATTTTGTCCACCACATCATGTGCATAGTGGGTGTATTCATCTATGTCTTCCAGACTTTTCAGTTTAGATTAGCCACATCCAAAGTTTGTTTTGGCCTTTCTAGTTTTTTTGTTTTGCTGATAATTGATTACTCTTCATTCTCTCCTAGGTAATACAGTAGTGTCCGCAAGGTTTTAGCTTTTGTAGAGCCTCACTGCTCTGATTCCCAATTTCCTTACAATGATTTTTTATCTACTTTCATGGGTGGTATGTCAAACCAAACTTCTTCAATTGGTACCGATTTGAGAATCACGATCCCATCTTTCACTTCCCTAACTCATTCCCACAGATAGTTTGGACAATCATCTTCAATTATTTGCACCCCGTCCCATCCTTCTTCACTATCTAGAGCTTCTAGCTTAGGTGGTTGTGTATCATCATTTCCCCATTTTTTTGACCCACCTTTTTCTTGAGCTTTTTCTTTCAAGGTTTTGGTCTCAACTTCTACTGGTCTTTCTATGACTTCCAGTTGAGGATTCTATTTTTTCATTAGGTTTCGCATGATTTGCACCAGGTTTTTATAAGCTTCTAATTTAGCTACTTTCATTTCAGGTGTTTTTTCATTGGTTTTATAACGTTTGACCGGATTTTAACCAAAGCTTGGAAAGCTTGCAAAGTTACGTCACATTGGTTCGTAGATTTTATCAACCAGAATTGATCCAGTCGATTTTTATTCGGGTTCCTGGAAATCTGTTGAAAGAGTCTGTATTTTTTCCTCTAGTTCCTTTCATACCTTCCCTTCAATCTCCTTTTGCTGCTTTTGCCTCTTGAGTTTGTATCTTTTGCGTCTTTCCTTCCTAGAGTTTTTGGAGGAATTATTGGATTTGTCAGATCCATTTTTGTTTTTCTATTTGTTCCCCTTAGTTTGTGCTCTAGTCATCACTCAAACATGAATTACCGGTTCCCCTTTTGATGAACTACTCGGCACCACTTGAACTATATTTATGACAAATTTTCCTTTGTTTTTTGGATTCCTAGGGCAGTCTTCAGGAAAGTGTCCACCCTTGCATCCACATGCTCCACAATATGTCTCTTTAGGTTTCACATTCTTGTCCGGTTCAAGACAATCATTTTTCCAATGGTCATCCGCTCCACAATTATGACAATTTCCTTTTTTTGGTTTGGTTATTGGCTTGACCATAGGTGGTCTCTCTCCCTGGTTTGCAATAAAGTAAACAGGTGTTGTATCAGGGGTGCTTGATACATCGACTCCAGAGGACAAGAGTAGGTTGATTGTACCACTCTTGTTCTATTCCCATTGTTACTAAACTCGTTTCACGGTATGAAGTAACGAGTACTAGCACATGTTCGTCCGCCTGTTCCTCAGATAACATATAGTTGATCGATATAGATCTATTCCTGGAAGTGGCGGTTGCTGACCTAATACTGGTTGTGTCTCTCCACATTCATGGGTGATCTTTGCATGGGTGCCACATTTGGAAGGTATCTATACATGTGTTGCCCTTGTAGCCTTGTTGGCACATATTGGACATTTCCATCATATTTAGGCTTGTAGTAGCACTCGTTTCTCTCAGATTTGTCCATTCTCCTTCAATGGTGCACCATTTTAATTATCTTTGTTGTCCCATAGGTTGTCCCTGATTGGGTCCCTGCACTGGGCTTCTCCTTGTCATACTTTGCATGTTGATCATCATATCATTCATGAGTTTAAGCATGTCCTTTAGCAGGAGTTGCAACAGGTGATCCTACTTGTGCTGGCACAGTGGGTCCGGTTTGCTCTCTTTGTGTATCTTTAGCTTTTCTTTCCTCATTGAAGATGTTGCAATCATCAAATTGCATGAGAATATTTTTTTAGAAGTCCCTCTAGAAACAGTGAGACAAGTCTTTCCTCAGTTGGAATCTCTAACTCCAGGCATTTTTCTATGTACTGTGTCATTCGATTCACGCTATCTTTGATAGTTTCTCCTTGTTTTGGGTTGAAACTATAGATTGGTGCCACCATACTATTCTTTATTCCCATTTTAAAACAAGTAGAAAAAAATCTCATTGCCAAAGTTGTCAAGTCAGTTTTATCAATCCAGGAGGTATGGTTTGGAACCATGTCAAATCTTTGTCCTCCAAGGTCATCCCAAATACCTTAAACTGAGTATGGAAATCGGTTATGCTCTCAACTCTCAAAACCTACCTAAGCTAGCCAAATGGTCATGATCCCCTGACCCGCAGTATTTTTTGACCCATTTTTGGAAATCTGATGGTCTAACTCTATGATTGTGTTCAACATCTGCTCTCTCCCTTCTAGATGCCCATCAATCCCTCAAACCAATTGTTTTGTAAGTGTGACTCATATGGACCTTTTCTCATCTCATGTCACTCATTCCTCCTCTATTAAAGGTGGTTTTTGCCTTTATTTCCCTGTCTGCATCATTGAGGTGGCTACTTCTTGTTGCACTTCCTCTTTGATTGGCCATGCCATCATAGGTTCTAGCATTTGGATCCACATTCCGATCGGTTTCCCGTACGGTCCCATAATCACTTCACGGATTGAGTGTCCCTAGTACTTAGTTTATTCAATCTCCTTTGGAGTCATCATAACAAAGTTATTATTGTAACAATACCTAAAGAGACAAGCGAGAATTTATGCTAATCCCTTTTCCTTGATCTTGAAAATATACAGAATTTTCAAGGGTGCCAGTTGTCCTAATTTGGCATGGTTAGTCCATATCAAATCCGTAATATTGTTTTCTTCCTAGCAATAAACTCCAAGTCTTGGGTTATCAGTGGGGATGCGTTTCAATGGTTTAGCATCTATCAACTGATAACCTTCTAATTCTAGCATCGGAGGTCCCTCCTTTACAACCTTATCTGGTATTAGAGCATCAACCTCTAATCCCCATTTATCCACATAATCAGGGTCTTGTATCTTGCGATATTGTACTCCATTTTGGTTCACATAAAGGTCATCTTGTTTGTTTGCCCTGACCTCCTCTTCAAAATCAATGGTATGGTAATCTATCCTCACTGCAAACTCCTCATTTGGGTCCAAGTAAATCCGGGCTTCATACTTATTGGTCTTGAAGAAAGTCAAGATATACTTGAACTTGAGAGATTGGCCATGCCATCGTAGGTTCTAGCATTTGGATCCATGTTCCCATTATTGATTGAGTTGAAAAAGAGGACATATTTGACCTTGAATGGGAATAAGTGTATGGCACTTGTTTTGCAATAGTTTCTAATGGTCTCCCTTGATTTTCGCTCTCCTCTGTGGACGCTGTGCTCCTATTTTCTCCTAAGACAATCAAGTTTCCCAAAACTCTACAAGATCTTAGGTTCATATATGGACTTGCACAAATTAATTAAAGTTATACTTCAAACTTGGAAAGCTGCCTTTGATTTCAAATGCAATGCTTTTGATTTTTTCTCTCTTATCCTTCACAAAGTCGCAATTCCTTACACAACAATACTTAAAGCCGTATGTGATTCCACAATTTGTCAATTCTAAGTCAAAAAATAAACCCGATAGACCTTATATGCAAAAAATGTGAAATTTTGCTCAGTTTTATCTTAGGCACACCTAAGATATTTGCACCTATCTGTGGAGTCCATTTCAACTTTCATCACATAACTAGGGTCCCCACAGCTTGCCATAGTCCATACTGGTGTCAAAATGACAAAATTTCTTTTCTAGTGAGAGATTTATCTTCGGCACGCCTAAGATAAATCTTCCTAGTTTTAACTTTCTTTTGCCAATTGTGATTTGGATTGGTTTCTAAGGTAATTTCAAGCTTGTACAATGAATTTTACAAAGTTTGGACAATTTACCAATGTTTTATCACTCTTCCTTGATCTTGTAGTCTAGGTTTCTAGTTTTCCTATTGTTTTGATCCTTGCATAGCTCCAAGTTTGATGAAACTTTCTTAGAAGCTGTATTATGATCCAAATAGACCCTCTGAGTTGAAATTTTGGTAGACTTTGATTCATCTATGCCTTCTTATCTGAATGTAGGAAACTTCTAGGGGAGGAACAATTTTTCCTCCTCCATGCCTCAATTTTTACGATCAAGCCTGCCATTCCTAGATGCTATCATTTGCAACACTCGTTTCCCAAAGTGGGCCCATGCTACTCTATGCCCTGCTGGGTCGTTTTCACTGCATGGCATTTCTCAAAAGCATAGAACCTAGCAAAGTTTTTTGTATCACTGATGGCTAGCTTTCCGAAATCCGTGGTCATGGGATCTAACCCAATGAGGGTGCCACCACCCCCCCCCCCCCCGCCCCCCCTTGTCCTTGCGCTCATAGAGGGGGCCACCCCATCTTGGCACCATACTCTCTCTCTCTCTCTCCTCCATTATCACCACCTCCCTCTCTCTCTCCCTCTCATTTGTCTACAGGTGGATGCCATCTCTCTCTCTCTCTCTCTCATCCATTATTGCCACGTGAAATATCTCTCTCTCTATCTCGTTCCCCCATTCTTACACACACCCACCCACCCACACACACACACACACACACACACACACACACACACACCTCTCACATAGGCTCTCTCTTTCTATCTCTATCTCTCTCTCTCTTTACATACACAAACACACACACACACACCCATACACACGTACACACACACACACACTCACCCTCATCATCTCTCTCTCTCTCTCTCTCTCTCTCTCTCTCTCTCTCTCTCTCTCCCCCTCTCTCTCTCTCACTCTCTCTCAGAGATTCAGTCCTCTCTCTCTTACCACACACACACACACACACTCCCTCACAAGCACATACATTTACACACACATACAAACACTACATGCATAAGCACACACACACAATCACATATGCACCAAGAACGCACACACACGGAATGCACAAGAAGGAAGGAAGCAGGAAAAAAAGAAGAATGGACATCAACGCATCGACAAACGGACCCAACACACGCGATGGCGACAACAAATCAAAGAATGACGCCAAAGGCATGTACCAGACGGCATCGAAATCAACGAGCGTGCTACACCAACGCACCAGTAAATTGTGCGATTCATCGACATCTCATCCATGACGCATTTCCTCAGTAAAATCCATAGGGTAATTCATTTTCCATTTTCCAAGCCAAAACTTTGGAAAAAAACCTTTTGTATATTACACCTCTCTCTAGGTGATGGTCAAAAAGGCCCACCTAGGAGAATATATGAGACTCGGCTGTCTGCTTTGTCTCTCCAGTTTAGGGCCCTAAACCTAATCAGTTTATACTAAACTAATGCAGCCTGCACTTATAAAAGAGCACTCAGAGGTCACTATCAGGGGGGAGTAATACTTGAAAGAGAAGTCATGCACACACGCTGACTCCAATGGTCACTATGCACATGAGTAGGATGTTGGGGGCAATCGTAGCATAGCCTAATCAACACAAGACAACCAAAATTATCAATCGTAGGATCGGCAACCCAGATAGGGCATGGAAGCATGAGCATCGAATGTATCGAATGAGAGGATTCAAGAGTATGCTCATCCAATGTAATAGAGATTAGTCATTAATCACTAACTCTAATCACATCATCAACCAAGCATCACCTACACACGTTAAGCCCACCGAAGTCCAACTTACCATAGACTAGAATCTTTAAGCATATTCTTGATAAGCACACACTAACTACATTGGTGTTAGCCTCTCCAATCACCACATGCCAATCAAAGCACTTTATCAAAAGCTACACACACAAGGTGAATGGTGCTAGAGTTTCATAAAACCCATCCACACACAAGCAAACAATAGGGTACATACACTAATTACAAGAGGTCCGTTTTGCACTTGCTTTTGTCATTTGGTGCCCCCACTGAGAAGGGCTTCTTGAAATCCTTCAGTTTACAACACTAAAAATGATGCACGTCAGCGACCATGGATGAGTGGCTACGGGAATTCTCCAATTGGAGAACGGAGGATGAAGAAAATTGAAGAAGCACTAAGATCCTTCATCGAAGTGCTGCTGCCGGAATACAATATCGTCAACATCTTGGAAGTAAGTTCTCCATTTTTCATCTCTCATTCTAACTATGAATCAAGAGCCACTCGAGGGAGGACAATAGGTTTCTCTAATTGCCGTCACCACCCGCACTCTATCAATGAGTGCCATCAACGGAAGTAAAGGAGAAGCATAAATCCTCTACATTGACATCCACTGTTAAAGAAATCATCCATATTAAGGAACGAAAGAGGTTAGTAAATCCTCTCTTCCCCAAGGAATCTGAAGATAGAAGTGTAGCCTCTGCTCCAAAGTGGCCCAAAGGGGCTACTCGTGCCAAGGGAAAAGGAGGGCTAGGCTGATTCTAAATCACATGACCCCCAAGGAGAGACACCTCGACACGCGAGTGCTTCAAGTTTGGAGAGCAGAATTGTTCCTAGGTTGCCAGAAATAAAGTCATCAACACGTTGCCATCACTCCATACATGCTGAGAAACGAAGGGACGGTGGAGCCTATGAAGGGCAATGACCTCCTATGGATGTGCCAACTTGTCACACGCTGGCATGGTAAGGGTATAAGTGAGTACACTACACTCTGCGCATCATGGATAATGGACCAACCAATTTTTCGTTTTGATTTCTTCAACACGTGCACGTACATATATATGTAGATAGGAAGATCTTCTATCAACAGAAGGTGGTGTTTTTGTTTGGTGTTGCGGTGCTAGGAGAGATCGTTAGCTCCCCATATACCATTATCCTCCCCGTGTTGGATTACCATCAGTCCTTTAATGTTTCAATTTTCATCTTGTTCACCCAACTTTCTTGTAAGAAGCCATTATGAGCCACTAAGATACTTGTGTTTTTTCTTTTTTTTAAAGAGAGTTTGAAAATCGTGTTTTTACAATGGCAAATGTTTCCTTCCCAACCTTCACTAGTAAGGTGGGGAAGATGCTTCGGACTTCTTAGATAATCTTGAAATAGCATGTGTCGTCTCTGGAAGGGATAATGATGCTTCACGTCTGCGTGTTTTTCCACTGTTAATGAAAGTGGAAGCACGATTATGGTACAACGCCTTGGTGCAAGCCACCAAGGAGAGGTGGGACCTGCTAAGAGCAACATTTCTAAGGTGCTTTGGAGAAGGCACCACATCCGAGAGATTGTGGAAATTGCTGATGGAGTTGAAGCAAGGAAGTATGGCTGAATATACAGTATACGAAGTTCGTGGATCTATGGTGAATATGGGTTGCATCGCTAAGGGAGGGTGAAGGGGCATCTGATTTCCTAAAGAAAGACCGGTTTGTGACTGGTTTATGGCCAATTCTTAAAGAAAAGGTGAAGGGAAGGTTTCTCGCTACGTATGAGGTAGCAATAGAAGTAGCCTATCTTAAAGATAAGAAATTGTTTCTACAAGCTAGAGTTACCGAGGAAGAGGAACCGGGTAGGGCCTGACCACACCTAGCCACACCTGCAGCAGAGCAATTCAGAGGAATCAGCCATAGGAACCGGCTGAAGATCAACAAGACCTCCTCGACCGAATCACCAACCAGTTAGAGAATCTTGCAGTACATCTGGTGTAGCAAGTGCATGCACCTGCCACAAATCCAGAGCAAGGAAGAGGGTAGCAAAGACAAAATCGGGACTATCATTGTTACAAATGTGAAGAGGACGGCCATGGCATGTACTACTGTACTCATCCAAGAAGGTAGAACTTCAATAAGGAAGTAAGGTAGAATCAAATTTCTCCACCAAGGGCGAGGCCACCACCACCTAGGCAACCAGAGCCGATTTCATTGGTCCAAATCCTTTGACCACCTGTATAACCACCACCACCACCAAAACCTCTCATTCCACCGCTACCTCCACCAAGCAGTGAGTGTCATCAGCCTTGAATCTAAAGGAAAAGCGAAGGTAGAAGAGTGTGTCAAAGAGAAGGACAAAGGAAAAGGAAAAGTAGAGTAAGTAGATGCCATGGGAGTGAAGCGTGCTAGGCACGAAGAGTCCTCTCAAAGGGAGGAAAAGATGAAAGGAAAACGAGAGTCCAACAAGCATGCATCTAAGCCTCGGTGGAAGATCGACATCGTGGATTTTTTGATGGGAAAGTATGCTAAAGCATATGACCTAGTTCAAGGTTTTTTGATGCAGGGTCCGAAAATAACCTGGCCCCAATTACTCCATCTTGCACCAAGGATGAGGAGACAATGGACAAAGATGGTAAGTACTAGAAAGTTAAGACCAAGGATAGCTAGGGATATCTTTGGGAGGAATCTAGACGACATCCTACCTACCATGGATGCGCACATCAAGGGGCAATACATCTCAAATATCTACATAGATGGTGGCACACAAATATGCTTCATGAGTGAAAAAATGATGCACCATCTAGGCCTAGAGGTAAGTAGGCCGGTACCCTGTGGAGATAAAATGGCAAATAACATGAAAGTGAAGTGCGTAGGCATTGTGAATGCATCCAAGGTGAAGGCATTCAACACGGAAGTGGAGGTAGACATTTTTGTCATGCCACACAAAGGGGAGGGCTACCCTATCATTCTCGAAATACCATGGCTCATGGCTATGGAGGCTAAGTAGGACTGGAGTACTGAAATGATGCAGATGAAGGATGCTAAAGAGAAGCCCATATTCTATGACATGAATACGGGGAAGCAATGCAACATGATCTTGGAAGCATCGAAAGATGAATTCACTAGTGACTCTTCAACCACCTCGAGAGAAGAGACGACAACAACCGAGGAGAGTGACAGTAGCATCAAAGTGATGGGAGTCATCCTTAGAGATCCAAAGAGATTGACATAATCTAAAGAACCTCTGGAGAACCAAGAGGGACCATCAAGTATGCAACCCTTGGTGGATACAAGTGAGTTACATCAAATGATCTCCAGTGAGCTAGCTAGTGAAGAGAGAGAAGAATACATCTCTATGCTGGGTAACTTCACCACACTTTTCATTGATGGTTATGACAAGATCACAGGCATCACAGTGGTGCAACATCACATAAGACTCAAGGAAGGAAGTAAGTATGTAGTGCAAAAGCTGAGAAGGCTTGGGGTAGTTCAACAAGAGGCATTGCTCAAAGAGGTAAGGAATTTGCTACCAGCAAGTTTCATTTAACCTGTCAAAGACTCAGAGTGGGTCTCTCCAGTGGTGGTCATGCCTTTGTGTAGATTACAAACCTCTCAATGCAGCAACAAAGAGGGATCATTTTCCCCTCCCATTCCAAGACAAAATTCTCAACGAGGTAGCAGGTCATGAGCACTACACAGTATGTGATGGCTACTCAGACTACTTCCAGATTAGCATGGCAGAAGAAGACCAGAAAAAGACAACCTTCATAACACCATGGGGATGTTTTTCTTATATAGTGATGCCTTTTGGCCTCACCAATGCTCCGGACACATTGCAATGCTATATAAATTTTGTCTTCCAGCCATACTTTAATAAGTCAATATGGGTTTTCATAGATGGTTTTTGCATCTACAGCTCTTGCTCCCTCCATTTGAGCAAGGTCTATGATGTCTTGGCTAGGTTCCAAGCCTTGGGTGGCCAGCTTAATGTAGATAAGTGTCACACTGGTGAAAGCAAGGTCACTCTTCTTGGCCATGTAATTTTAGCCAAAGGAATTGAGACTGACCCAAGCAAGGTTCAAGATTTAGTATATTTGTCATCACCCACAACAGCTAAGCAATTGGACTATCCTTCAGAAGGTAAGGTATTTGAGCAGATTCATTCACTTGCTCTCTCAAGTGGTTCTCCCTTTACAACAAGTTACCCATAGAGATGTCTTCCTATGGAGTGAAGAAAATGAGAAACAGTTCAGCAAAGTGAAACAGATCCTGGATTCACTTCCCACCATTGCACCCCCTAGATGGGACGAGCCATTTTATGCTAACCCCAATGTAGGAAGTGATACACTTGGGACAGTACTAATGCTGAAGGAACCCCAAAACTCTTTCATGCATCCTATCTACTTCTCTAGTCGTGTCATGACCCCATCAGAAAAAGGATTCACCACGATAGAGCACATGGTGATTGCATTGATGTTTGTCACTACAAAGTTCCGCTCTTATCTATTGCCTAGAACCTTTGTAATTCTAACAATGGAAGAAGTCTTTAAGTATGTAATGCAGCACATGGATGTCTCATCTAGAATCTTTAAGTGGATCGTTAGATTAAAAGAGTTCGATTACACTATGCAAGTGGAGAACTCCACCAGAGCTAGTCTAGCAGGGATTTTTACTCATCGTCACTATGAGAAGAAGCTAAAGGTCAACACAAAAGGCAAAGGAGTGACAACAATGGTGGAAGTTCCTAAGCTAGAAGGAGCTCACTCTCGTTTCTTTGATGGAGCTTACAAAATAACAACGGACCAGGCTGCAGCTAGCATCGTAATTTTCAATGAGAAAAAGGAAAAGGTCTTCTCTATTGGGCAGCTACTACACTCCCACTTCAACAACAAAGCCGAGTACACGACCCTAATTCTTGTATTAGAACAAGGGGTTCAATGCCTAAATGTGTTTGGTGATGCCATGCTCTTGATAAAGCAGATAAATGGCACTTGGATTTGTAAAAATCAGGTTTTTCTTGGCCAATTACGCCATGTTAAGGATCTTTTAAGAAATTTTGAAGTAGTGCAATTATTTCATGTCCCTAAGATAGAAAATCAAGAAGCAAATGCTCTAGCGAAGGAAAGAATACAAGATATTCCCATAGGAGCAATCAAACTGAAGATGCCCCTCGTTCAGGGTAGCGATGCTAGCATGATATCATCAGATTATTAGATACATGAGAATGTCTTGAAGGGTATACCAAGAGCCAAAAACAATGACTTGTTTGAAAGGCAAAAAGATACCACCTTATAAACAACACCTTGTACTACAAGGGCAAAGATCAGATCCGCAGGCGTGTGCCAATCTCCAGTGAAATCACGGAGGTGATCTCAAGTTGCCATGATGGTGTTTGCAGTGGCCACTTTGCTCTAGATATTACTAGTAAGAAGATTCTGCAGGCACAATTCTCTTGGCCTAGTTTGAACAATGATGTGCATCATTGGTGTAAAAAATGCAGAGCTTGTCAAGTATCCACCAGTGATCGAACACAAACCTATGATCCACAAACTCCTATCATCTCATATGGCCCATTTGAGAAGTGGGGGATAGATGCAATTGGTCCTTTACCAAGGGCCCAGTCGGGTAGATTGTACATTCTAGTTGGTGTAGACTACATGACCCGATGGGTGGAAGCAGCAGCCACCACATGCATTACAACCCAAGAAGTGGCGAAGTTCATATTTGAGCACATCTGTTTTGCCGTTTTGGCACACCTCTAGAGGTAATATCTAATAGAGGGCCAGGTTTTAGAGGTGAATTTGTGGGAGAACTGATGAAAAAGCAAGGCATCACACGCCAACACTCAACTCTGTACTATCCACAGTGCAATGGTCTAGTGGAAAAGGTAAATGACATGATCTGTAAGATCATCACAAAGCAGGTGAATAACCACACAAGTGATTGAAATAAGCATCTCATGGCCGCTCTTTAGGCCTACCTCATGACATTACAAACATCACTAGGTTTCACCCCTTTCCATCTAGTATATGGAAAAGAGGCCATTCTACCCATTGAGGTATAGATAGCCAGCTTGCATCATGGCTAGTCGATTACAGTGCCCAAATTGCCCATCTCCGCAACCACATCTTGGATCTATAAAGGCTTCAACTAGACAGGGAAGATGCGATCAACTACTATACGATGCAAGCAGAACGATGCCAACTCACATTCAATCAACAGATTAAGGAAAAGGGTCTGAAGAAAGACATGTTAGTATTGAGATACAACAACAGATTTGCCACTAGGAAAGATAAGAAGTTTTAGCCCAGATGGGAAGGGCCATTCATTGTCAAAAGGCGATATGCCAATGGAGGCAGATGGTCGAATTCACAAGATCAGAATCAATGGATGGAGGCCCAAAAGGTACTTCTTAAGGTTTGATCGAGAGTTCATGATAGATATTCCAGAGGAGGGAGAACCCTCCAACTCCAGTGGAGAATCTCCAACTCCACTGCTAGAGAATCAGAAGCAGAGCTAGAGGCATGAGTGCCTCTAGTGAGAAGGGGAGGGCTAATGATGTCCGCCTTCCAAAAGCTACGGCCGTGGGAACTAGCCCAAAGAGGGGTGCATCATAAAACAAAAATAAAAATAAAAAAACGTTTTTGGTTGCTGTAGGTTGTTGCCATCCCCCCTTGTCCTTGCTCTCACAGAGGGGGGCGCCCCAGCTTGGCACCACACACTCTCTCTCTCTCTCTCCTCCATTATCGCCACCTCCCTCTCTCTCTCTCTCTCCCTCTCATTCGTCTGTAGGTGGTCGCCATCTCTCTCTCTCTCTGTCTCTCTCTCTCTCTCATCCATTATTGCCAGGCGAAATATCTCTCTATCATTCCCCCACCCTTACACACACATACACACCTCTCACATAGACTCTCTCTTTCTCTCTCTCTCTCTCTCTCTCTCTCTCTCTCTCTCTCTCTCTCTCTCTCTCTCTCTCTCTCTCTCTCTCTCTCTCGTTTTGTGTCGGCATCCAGTAGAAATAATCTCTCTCTCTCTCTTTCCATACACACACACACACTCTCTCACAAACCCTCATAAACACATATACACACACTCACCCTCATCTCTCTCTCTCTCTCTCTCTCTCTCTCTCTCTCTCTCTCTCTCTCTCTCTCTCTCTCTCTCTCTCTCCATCTCTCTCCATTAGAAAAAGTTTGGACTAAAAAATGGGCCTTGTAAGAACTGTTGATGTGGCATAGCTTTCAAAAAGTCGGGATCGGTAAATTTTTTGCAAATAAGATCCAAACTTGTCGGAGGTTGGATATTTAGAATCTACTCTTCAAATGCTATCTATTGATATATAGCATGTATGTATCGGACATTGCCTTCATGTAGATCTAGAAAAAGGTGATTTTAGATTACTGTAACGGTAACAAAACCTGGCTGATTGAAAAAAAATGGCATAACTTTCATAGAAGTCATCCAAACTTTTTGGACCTTGGCTCTTTAGAATCCATTTTTCAAGAACTTTCCAATGATAGGTCATATCATGGGGTTCTAAGAAATATTTAGAGGGGTCTACCGGGTTGCTTTCTTTTGTACAACTTTGATGATGTGGCACTCTTAAAAGGCCCAAAAATGAGTTCAAAATTTTCCTAATGCTCTCTCTCTCTCTCTCTCTCTCTTTCAGAGATTCAGCCCTCTCTCTCTTACAACACACACACACACACACACACTCACAATATACACACTCTCACCCTCACACACCTCCCTCACCATCTCTCTCTCTCATTCTGTGTCAATTCAAGAAAATAACAAATTCAACTCTCTCTCTCTCTCTCTCTCCACACACATACACACACACTCACAAGCACATACATACACTACACGCACACAATCACATATGCACCAACAACACGCACACACGACATGGACAAGAAGGAAGGAAGCAAAAAAAAAAAGGACATCGACGCATCGACAAATGGACCCAAAATACGCAATGGGGCGACAACAAATCAAAGAATGACGCCGAAGGCATGCCCCAGTCGGCACCGAAATTGATCAGAGCGCTACACCAACACACCAATAAAGACTGCAATTTGTTGGAATCTCATCCACGACGCATTTCCTAAGTAAACATCCGTAGGGTAATTCATTTTCCGTTTTCCAAGCCAAAACTTTGTAAAAAAACCTTTTGTATATTCCACCTCTCTCTAGGCTGATGGTCACAAAGACCCCCTAGGAGAATATCATTTCTTATTTCTCCCAAAACAAAGCACCAGTCAACCATCCGGGACCCGACTGCCTGCTTTGTGGCTACAGCTTAGGGCTCTAAACCTAATCAGTTTATACTAAACTAATGCAACCTCCTACACCTATGAAAGAGCATTGAGACGTCACTATCAGGGGGGGGATAGCACTTGAAAGAGAAGTTATGCACACACGCTGACTCCAATGTTCACTATGCATAGGAGTAGGATCTCCGTCCACATGAGATTTCCCTAGAGAATGCACTATAGGCTCTATCTCTCGATCTCCTCTCTCTCTCTCTCTCTCACCGCGGTCTCCATCTCGCCAAGACGAGGGGTTTTGTAAATACCATCTTGAATCAAGTTTACTGAAGGGTTCTCATCTCCTCCATCTACGTGTGTGTGTGTGTGTGTGTGTGTGTGTGTGTGTGTGGTGCATTATGTTGTTGTCATTCGAATTGCTACTGTCCACGTCCTAGCTGCTCGAGGCTAGGTGGTGCCCCCTATTCACTTCCCGTGATGAGTTCCACGTGCACGGGCCTAGCGTAGAGGCCGCTGAGGTGTGTTTTGCGCTTGTACTTGTCATCACCAACCTTTTCTTTGAGCCTTCTATTATAACCTAGTTTTTTGAAGTGTTAACTGATCGACATGTGAACTAATGTCTTATGATCTAGCATAGTTTTTTGAATTGTTTGGGTTTTTAACCCGTATTGTCCGAATGATTAAGTCAATGTATTTTATTATTGCCATGGTATGTGTGAACTAGCGTGAATCAATGTCTTATGATTTGAGATAGTTTTTTTAAGTGTTGTATGTCTTTAACTTGATCTTTTGATGATCTAACATGTGTGGAACAAATGGTGAACTATGTAATTGTATTTAAATCATTGTTTTTATTGACTGTACAAAAATGATGCTTAAACAAAGGAAAATTATCATGTGGACCATGTGCAAGGAGTGCATACAAGTCATTTCATTGTGTGTAGATGTCAAATCCAGAAATTAAATGAGAGTTACATAATCATTAAATATTTCATTAGCACTATCTGGGAGAATACAAAGGGCAGATTGCATGGAGAAGTTTACTTCAAGTTATCGGTGCCAATAGGAATTAGAGAATTTGACCCACATTATCAAAACAGTCCCTGACAATATGAAGATATGCTACAAAGACTTGAAAGAAGACCTCCCTCCCACTTGAAATATGGTGAAAGTACATCTATGGGACAAACAATTGGAGGAGCAGAAGGTAAAGATGAAGAGGGTGAAAGTCTAAGATTGACCACTTTGCCCAAGTGAATCAAGATGGAGCAAGATGCACAAGGATCCATCGGTGGCCTTTCGGATGCCACCCGAACTAGCACATTCATGCACACAATGTTGAATGCTAAGTGCATGCATTTTCCATAGGCATTCCCCACAAAGCCCTAGTAGAAGGTGCTTGGATTGGACTCAGATTGGAGCAAACTTGTTTCATGTCTACAAATTATATACTATTAAAACCCTTCTATTTAGAGCATATCACTTACATAGGAAAATGCTACAAGGGAGGGATATAAGCAAAGTTTGATAGATACTAAACAAAACAGTGCATGTAAACATTGCACGCCTCCATTGTTAGATGCATCGGATTCAAAACAGAGGCCCCCTCGATCGCTCTCTTCCCATACTATAATGGGGCTCATTGGGAGACCTAATGTACCGGGTGCCCTTCTCGCGAGGCCTGTTTTTGCATTGCATGCATAGGTTTCAGTATGGCTGGAAGAAATTTTGGCCTACAAATCAGAAACTATCTTAGATAGAGCATGCATGTCTCAAAGTAGTGATTGAGCAAATTGCAACCATTTTGCATGCTTTGATTAATGGCGTCGCCGCTACTCACTCTGTTGCATAGTTCATTGCAATTTTCATCCCTATAATGTAATGTTAGATTTTACCCATGCAAATAAACCTTGCATCAGCATTATTGTCCAATAATTATGTGCATAATGCAGTTCAATCTTCATTTGCAATTTTGAAGGCAAAAGAAGCAGGAAAACATGAGCTATAAAAGCAGCCATGGATTGCCCCAAAAATTTATGATCCACAATGTTTGGATGCATACACAAAATCCAACGATATATATTCACTAGGGTTTTTGTACGAGATGTTGATAGATTTTTAGAGTGCACCTAGGAAATTATACTTCTAAGTTTTGTCACTTTGACCACGATACTCTCAAGGCTATTCAACAAAAGATGGACACTTGGATGAAGTTAAGAGAGCGTGAAGCTAGAAGAAATACTTTTAACATTTTGCTATTCTTCAAAGAGCATTTAAAGATAGATCCTAATCTTGTTCAATGATTGCTCATTGCACTAATTACGTCGTCTTTTTATCCAGCTTAAACATTTTGAAAATTACTATTGATTTTTGTAAATGATTTTTCATCTAGTTTTTTTATTTGAACCATCCATCTATAATAAATTGTGATATGTTTGTTCACATGAGTTGAAATTCATTTGGATCGATTGTCTATAGTCAATCAAGTTGTCTACTATATAGCTAAAGTATTTGCACCAATTATCTATAATTGGGATGAGGGGACCAACTTTTTACAATTGTGCTAAATAGATTGAGTATCTATAATCGAGTTCATTGGGCTAACTTTCCATAATTGATTGATTTAAGTATTCTAATATCTTTGGATTGACGTGGTCTTGTCATAGTTGATAAACACTTTGAACTGAAGAGTTGTGGAGTAGTTGTTCGAGAGAAAAATGTTTGCCAAAGATATTTAATATTTGTCTATTTGGAAATTGTAGTTTTGAGGCACCATGGCTGAACAAGAGCTGACATGTGACTCACAAGCAATACCAACAGATCAACACCAAGTAGATGCTAATGCTTTTCAATGCATGAAGTCTCTAGCACATGGCATGATAGTACACCAAGCGACACGCACACCTCATTGACTATCAAAATGGGAATATAAAAACCAGGGGCAATGGAAAGACATCAACAAAGAAGTGACCAAGGAAATGATCAAGAAAATGAAGTGATATATCACCTCAATGTGCTTTGTCCTTGAGTGAAAGGCTGAATTCTTTGCAAGATGAATGGCTCTTTGACTGTCACTATACAAGACACAATTGTCTTGCTTGTATCCAAGCTCCTCTAAGAATCTGTGAAGCCACAAAATCTCTTTGCTTTCCTCCCTCATTGCTACATATTCTGCTTTCATGGTAGAAAGTGAGACCACTTTTTGCAGGTTTGAAGCCCAACTTACTGTCGTGCCTCCAATTGTGAAGAGGTAGCCAATAGTTCTCCTTTGAGTGTCTTTGTCACCTACCATATCTGTATCAGCATACCCTTGCAAGAAAATGTCAGTGCCTCCAAAATACAAAGCATTCGTGGTTGTCCCCGTTAGATACCTAAGTATCCACTTCATAGCTCCAATGCTTTCTACTTGGATTGTCCATGAATCTACTTACAACTCCCACTGCATGTGCAATGTCTGGCCTTGTCTAGACCATAGAATACATTAGAGAACCTACCTTTGTAGCATATGGAACTTTAGACATGTAGGTTATCTCCTCTTGTGTATTTGGACACATATTCTTGGTTAGTTTAAAGTGACTATCCAAAGGTATAGAAACCAATTGTGCATCTTGCATTGCAAATCTTTCTAGGACCTTCTTGATGTAATCCTCTTGAGATAAGATTTATTTTCTTCTTTGTCCTGTCCGTTGATATCTTCATACCAAGTATCCTCTTTGCAGCACCTAAATCTTTCATTGAAAAAGATTTAGACAAATACTCTTTTAGGTCTTTGATGGACTGAATGTTAGCCTAATGAGAGAATTAGAGCATCTTGCTCTACTTTACCTACTACATTGGCCTTTGACATTGTCGCAGTTCCATCATTCAAGAACTAACTTTGTGTGTGACTTGCTCCACCTTGAGCGATCACGACCCTATTGGTTTTTGAACCTCTCCTTAGGCCTTCCTCTTGTTTCCACTGACAGTGCATCACTTGATGATTCACCTATTCTTCTCCTTTGCATTTTCTCACTTAGGAGAACACCCACAATATCATCAAACTTAAGACTTTTTGTGTCAAAGATAGAGTTACTTACAGCCATTGCAAGGATGTCCCAACTATCTGGTAGAGACAATAGTATAAGGAGGGCTCGCACTTCATCGATCGAAGTTGACTTATTTTGGTGTTACAGTCATTCATGTGTTCTGCAACTGAAACATTATCTTTCATCTTTAGATTGAACAAGCACTTCATGAGAAATAACTTATTGGATGCCGATGGTTTCTCATAGAGGCCATCAAGTAACTTCATCAAGTCTTCGTGGTCTTCATCTCCGAAACGTTGAAGGCCATCGTTGACGCCAAGCTTAGCCGGATTGTTCCTAATGCCTTTTGGTCAAAGACAATTCATGCTTCATTTGCCATGGTTGCAAGATTCTTTGCAAGACCACCTAGTGGCAAATAAAGGTCCTTATGGTAGAGACGGCCTTCAATCTAAATCTTCCAATGTTGGTAGTTCCTGCCGTTGAACTTCTCGATCTTGAGCTTCCCTTCCTCCGCCATTACTCCCACTCAATCCAAGGAATCCTTTCCTTGAGATACTTCAACTACAAACACACCTTTCTCTGATACCAGTTGTTAAAAAATAGGATGTAGCTAAGTAGATAATAGAGTAGCTTACTTAACGAAGAGAGATAATTTTCACACACGAGAGATTATAGAATACGTGCTTCACCCAATGTGGGCTACATCTACGGGAAAGAAGCCACTAAATGGCTTTAGTACTTCAAACAAGAAGTAGGTTACAAAGGGAATATACCCTTAATAGAGCTCCTGCCTTGCTTCAGTCTCACCACCTCACATCAACTTCACAATGCACCTGGTATCAGAGTAAGTATGGAGCCTGATTTACCCCTTGTAAATTTTTTGTATATAAAACACACATTTGTAAGGCCCTCATGATGAGGAGAAGCCATCGTGCGTGAAGAAAAATCACTTGCCAAAAAATTAAAAATTCACGGCTAGTCACGTCAAAATATTCATTTTCATCGAAAAATTATGTCCGAACGGCGGCCGGAAAGTGGTCATAAAATGGCCAGTTTGTTGGCCTGTGGCCGATTCAAAGGCGGACTTGTCTTCTCAAGGGCGGCCACACATGGGTGCATTGGAGAGTCCAACTTGGACTTGTCTACACAAGGGTGGCTACGCACGACTACCTCTCATGAGAGAGGGCAACTCTTTTGTACTATAAAAGAAGGTCTCTTCTACACACAAAATGCATTTGTGGTGCATTGTGAAGTTGATGTGAGGAGGTGAGAGTGAAGCAAGGTGGGAGCTCTATTAAGGGTATAATCCCTTTGTAACCTACTTCTTGTTTGAAGTACTAAAGCCATTGAGTGGCTGTTTTCTAGTGGATGTAGCCCACATTGGGTGAACCACGTATATCATGTGCTCTCTCTCTCTCTCTCTCTATCTCTCTCTCTCTCTCTCTCTCTCTCTCTCTCTCTCTCTCTACTCTATAATCTCTCATGTGTGAAAATTTGTCTCTCTCCATTAAGTAAGCTACTCTATTATCTTCTTAGCTATGTCCTATTTCCTAACATGGATATTGTCAATATTGGATTTTGATATCATATTTAGTTGCTGGTCGGACTCATTTTATGCATAAAAAGTTCATGTCTTAAGGGCCATGTGTGTGGGGCTCAGTTTAATTGCAGTGGATATGTCAAACTCCAAGTGTGGGTGTTGGTTCAGTATGGAATGTGGTTTATGGTCAAGGGTTGAGATTCCTCATGGATTATGGTTGTGATTTTTTTATTATGGAAGCCGGTGTGGTTCTTGGATATTTTTTTTGGATATGGTTATGTTGCCAAAAATTTTGCAGACATGTTATGTGTGCTAAGGTGGTCTTGCAGAGATTGGATGTGCATCACCTTGAGTTGAATAGAGTGCTTACCCATGTGATGTGATTAGATTATGGTTTATGGTTTTGGATTGGATCAAGAAGTGGTTTTTTATCGTTCATAGTGGAAGTGTAAGGGTAGAAACCCTATGCAGTCTAAATGCTTGGAAAAGATTGTTTCTGCATATGGAAGACGCTATTATGATTAGACTCATGTGTCATGTTCTCATGGTAGTGTCGCTACTTACTAGGATCACCTACATCGCTTAGCCTTAGACAAAAGTGTTGATGACTTGGTGCTTTGCTAGATTGAGGGTGTTGCCTAGGTCTTATTTTTTTGTTAGGCTCATGGTTAGTATGTCCAGGGTTGAAGGCCTACACGGCTAACGCGTCGGGGATCTTGCCTTGGCTTTGCCTAAGCACCCAATTCAGGGTATCAAAGATACATGGCACCTAAATTGGTATTGTTGGTGTTTATACCCTACCACCAGCTGGTATTTGGGATCCTTTCAAAGCTCAGGTTTATGGAGGGAGGCAAAGCGGGCTCTACCTATGTCTTGCAAGTAGGTTGGAGGTGTTCTGGCTCTCTCCCAAAAAAATGAGATTCTCTCAATTTGTAGTAGAGTGGAAGTGGATGGGTGGACCGGTCAATCCCTACACAGGGTTTGGTGCTCTGTGAGTCATTCTATATTTTTTTATGTTATGGTATACCCAAAAAACATTTATTGCATTAATACATGGTTGTCTGTTTTATCTATATGGGGCATTTAAAGATTCTCTTTTGTCATTTTCCTTTGTCTTTGCGCACTCTATTTCACCCTCCACTACTCTCTCTCTCTCTCTCTCTCTCTCTCTCTCTCTCTCTCTCTCTCTCACACACACACACACACACACACACACACACACACACACACACAATGTGGTGTACACATATATTCACCCTCCACAATGTTATTTTTTTTGGAGTAGAATGTCATTCATATCACCCATTCAGAGGTAGCACTAGTCGCTAGGTACCTCTAGATGCAATTCAGCTCATGGCCTAAACTTCACGCTAGGTCAAACATTGAGAACTCCTCCCCTATGAAAATGCTACCGCAACTCTGATGTATATTGAAAATTGTATAAAAGTGTAAATTGTGTATTTTGTGCATAGACCGTTGTGGAGGGGTATCTCTCACCTGGTATCAGAGCCTAAGGTTATAGATATGTTGAAGCCTAATACTAGTTGGATTAGTTATGCATCATTCACGCATTAATGCATGTTGTTTGAGAAAGAATATTTTATTCATGATGCATCTATGTGTGACATTGATCGGTGGTATCTACTTGACTTGTCTTCTTATATGGGTTTATGTGGTCTTGATTTATGATGAAGTGATTGAAGCGTTAAACAGTTGTAATAAGAATTTCTTTGAATGTTTATTTTGTAGTAACAAATGGCTCCTAAGGTAACATTTGAATGCTTTAGCAAGGGGAACGAGGTCTTGGCCATAGTATTCAACAATATGGCAACGCGCTTATCAAGGGATGCAAGGGAACTCTTTTACCTAGAAATTAGGACCAAAGTCTTTACAATGCCAAGAAACACAAGTTGTTGGAATATTTCTTATTTTAGTTACCTTACTCGTTATCAAGAACCCTTTTGTCATTTCTTTATTTACATCGATGATAGTCCAAGAGATTGATTTGACAATCTCAAACTACTTCAACTTAGGATGTGGCTAGGCCTAGAGGATACGTACTACTACTTGACATTGCGCTCACAAATTCTAAGGATTGGTGAAGTTGCCAAGAATTTCGAAGCACATGTAGCTATCATAGGAAAAAGAAATCTAGAAGATGAATATAAACCACGTTTTCATGTGGAAGGTCTAAGGGAATACCCAATCATGAGAGTTAAAAGAGTATTTAGAGATTTAGCCCCAAAACATCAGTAATGTTGTAAAGAAATCATAAAAATCAAATTTTGATGAATAAAGAGCATAGACTCGTTTTGGTATACATGTGTACTAAGTATTCTCTATCCTTGTATTATTTTTAGATAGATCTTCTTAATCGTCTAGATGAATTTCCAAGTGATTTTGCACGAAATATCTTTTTCAACTATGTGGTTGGATTCAATGTTTATTGGGGAGTTGAAGTGGTTTGAGCTTCAAAGGGACTAGAGATTACCTTGTTCCAAACACTTACGTAGCATGGGAACTATATGTCAAAGAACAATCTGAACATCGGACCCAAGTGCCTGATAGGTAAATGGTCGACCCATAGCTTTGTGTCAAGGAGAAGATTCAAGAGGGCATCATCAAAGTATAGGGATATGTTCTTTATCGTAACGTGTGTGATCACTCTTGGATATACCAAGCCATGAGGTCATCCTTAGTAAGAAGGCACTCATGCTCAACCAAAGATATGGCTTCTGCGAGAAATTCATAATCCGAGTATGGAAGAAGTTAAATAGTGGGAGCCAAATATGTCAATACTCAGGGAAGTGACTAGGATGGAGACTCTTTGAGGTTTTCAATCCTCAAGAAGTGAACCTAACAAGAAAACGCAACAACTCAACAAGTAAATCACCACTCGATGATCAAAAAATCTGTCTATGTTCTTTCTCACTACTCTAGATCATCACGTACTTTCTTCGACCAAACGAACTCGGATCGTCATGAAACTAGCTTCACTAGACCTAAAGGGACAAGTCTACAAAGTCTCATTGCAATCTGACAAGGTACATGGATTGTGATCCATCATGACCCAAGTCACAGAAACTGAAATTGATCAACCCCTCGAACCTTGTATAGTAAAAACGTCAAAAAACAATCGTTAAGCACTCACATCTACAATTAAGGTTCACAAATGTGTAGTCTAATTGAAAGAGCATGGAAGGAGAAACACAATGCAAGTTTCAAAATTGAAAAAGGATTACCCAATCATTTGTTATGATGATTACGATTTGGAGTTGCTTATCCAAATCAAAGAAGATTTTGGGAATGGGCTCCAAATAGTAGAGTCTACTAGCTGACCAAATTTCATGTCAAAAAGAGATGGAACATGGATATGACCCATGACTCCCATTAGAAAATTGGGATAGAAACCTAGGCAGTCTATAGTAGAGACCTATAGAAACATACTTCCCAAAACAAAATTGTAAAAAAGAATACAAGAGTAGACCAAAAGGGCCAAAAATAGCTCATAGTAAAAAAACCGCAAGTCGGACATAGGGTTTGAATTTCAATTGACCTAAATTGATCCAAATCACATCAAAAGCATATATCTAATGGTAGGGTACCAAGGGCAAGCTTTAGGAAAAGTTTCATCACATTTCGTCAATGAGGAGAGTTGTCAGAGCACAAGATGTTGTATGTTTTTACATACACTGAGGGGAGGGACACCCACACAATCATGATTGATAAGTATGGACAAAGGTACTTGCAACTAGAATTGAGAGAACTTGAGAGGCATACATAATTTTGGAGGCCCACTCCATCATTAATATATCATTCCTAGTAACATCAAACCTACTATATTAGAGACTAGACTAGAGACAAGAAGGTTGAGTCTGGAAAGATCAAGAATTTCTAATTCAATTAGCCAAGAATAAGTTTTTGCTTATATTGATAGGATCCTTGGGTTCTAGGGTTTTGATGACTACACTGTTTGAATTAGGATTGCACGAAAACACACAGCTTGGACAAGACAAAGGAAGCTGAAGGCACACAACCAAGAGTGTATTACTTAGTTTGCAATGGAAGGATAGATAGCCCTAGAATGATGGGCGCATATATAATGCATGGGGGAAAAAACCTCCTAGTGAGTTCACACACATTACTACCACATGTATATGGTAATAAATCCCCCCTAGAGTGATGCGGTGAACGAGAGATGGCACATGACTAAAGGGAAGTGACATGCCATGAGGACATGATCAATCCACAAAGGGGAGTAAGCCCAAAGCTTTGTGGAAAGCTTCACAAGACAATGCCTTTGTGAAAAGATCTGCAAGGTTGTCCTGTGTTGGCACATAAGCCAAACTGATCTCTCCTAGTGAGATCCTCGCCTCTCCCTGACATAGTGATAATGCACCTCAATGTGCTTTGTGCGCGCATGAAAAGTTGGGTTCCTCGCAGCTGCCAATGTGCTCTGGCTGTCATTGTAGATAGTGTTGGTAGTGTCTTGTCCAACACCCAAATCAGCCATAAGGCGTTTGAGCCATACACACTCAATTGTAGCTGTGAAGACTGCCCTGTACATAGCCTCACAACTAGAAGTGGCCACATTAGGTTGCTTCTTTCTCAGCCATGATATACATGAACTGCCAAGCATGGAACAAAAACCACTTATGGAAACTCGCATATCAAAACAACCAGCCCAATCTAAGTCTGAAAAAGCATGTAAGTCTAGCAGCAATGATCCCCCCTTGGGATAAAACAATCCAAGATGTAAAGAGCCACTCAAGTAGCAAAAATCCCTCTTGACAGCCTGCCAATGCTTAGACCCTGGGCTATGCATCAATCTGCTGACTTGTGAGACTGCAAATTGAATATCCGGCCTCGTGTTGCATACATGAATAAGGTATCCAATAGTAGTTTGGTAGAGAGTGACATCTGTAGGATCACTAGCACCATGAAGACTCAATTTCAAACCTATTTCCATGGGAGTGGCAATAGGTTTGCAATCCTCAAGTCCAAACTTACATAGCAATGTCTCTATGTAACTTTTCTAACACAAGGCAATACCACCATCGCATTGCTTAAATTGTATACCCAAGTAATGATGCAATAGCCCCAAATCTTTCATCTTGAAAGTAGAATTCAAATCAGCCTTAAATTCAGCAATATGTCTCTCATTTGGTCTAGTGATCAACAAATCATTTATGTAAAGAACCACAATGAGAAGTACATCACCCTCACGCTTTACATACAATGTGCTTTCGGTTGGATTGTTACAAAAGCCTCGTTTGACCAAATGAGTGTCAACCTTCTCATACCATGCACGAGGAGATTGCTTCAACCCATACAAAGCTTTGCTACATTTTCACACCTTATCCTCTTGCCCTTTCTTGAAAAAATCGTGAGACTGCGTTACATAAACTTCCTGAAATATGTCACCATTCAAGAAAGCAATAACAATGTCTGATTGATGTACATCCCACCAAAATGAGTTGCCAATGCACATAGAAAATGCACAGTAGTCATACGACAAGTGGGAGAAAGTGCTTTTCATAATCTATGCCTTTCTTATGTGCATAACCCTTTGCAACAAGTCAAGCCTTATAGCGATCAATCTCACCATCCATCTTGCATTTCAACTTGTCAACCCTTTTTGTACCAATGGCCTTTTTGCCAGGAGGCAAATCACATAAATTCTATGTGTCATTTTCTATAAGTACATCATATTGTGATTGCATGGCAGCCATCCAATTTTCTTCATTTTTATGCTTCATTAAAAGACAGAGGTTCCTCAACATCATGTAATCTAGACACATCCAAAGCATAACAATCTAACACATAAGATGCATGGCGAGAGCCTAAACAAGTGCGACTAGACAAAGGTGCATCCAATTTACTATCATGCAATGTATGCTCCAGCCATTTTGACATACCTCTAGCCTGCTCATTTTCAGCCCTTTCCTCATCAAGTACATCATGTACATCTGCATCCGTAATAGCCTGATCAATATTATTTTCAGAAACCCCCATAGGCTGTTCATTTTCCTCATTGGAACTTACATTTGAACTTCCACCATTGAAAAGAGGCAACAAAGTGTCATAAATGTCATGTGAGCCTACATTACTGTCTCTATTACATGACAACAAGCGCTGAACAGAATCTTCGACAAACACAACATCCCGTGAAACCAGAGTACACTTTGTTTGTTGATGATACAACCTCTAACCTTTGCTTTCAGTACTATAACCAACAAAAATACATTTGACAGCCTTATTATCCAATTTTTTGTGTTGTGTTTGTGGCACCAAAGCATATGCCAAACAACCAAAAACACGCATGTGTTCAATACAAGGCTTTCTATCATGCCATGCTTCATATGGAGTAATAGACTGCAAAGCTTTTGAAAGACACATGTTTAGTACATAAGTGGCACACATGATGGCCTCAAGCCAAAACGAATGCGGCAAAGCTTGACTTTTGACCGTACATCATGCCAATTCCGTAAGTGACCTGTTTTTCCTCTCAGCAACACCATTTTGTTCAATTGTATAAGGCATTGTACATTGGTTTTTAATTTCATGACTAGCCAGAAATGCATTAAATTCATGAGACATATACTCTCCCCCTCGATCAGAACAGAGGGTGCCACAAATTGTTTGAAGCACATAAAAACTTCGGACTTCGCTTTAAGCGGATATACCCATGCATGCCTAGAGTAATCATCAATGAAAGTCACAAAGTAAAGGTTATTGCCCAAGGACGGAGTTTGCATGGGCCCACAAACACCACTATGCATAAGTTGCAATTTGCATGTGGCCCTAACTGAACCATCCTTTGGAAACTTTTAACGCTGCATCTTACCCAAAATATAGCCTTCACCAAACATGTTTGGCGGGTGCTTCAAGAGGTGGCAAAGAAGAAACCACATTAGATTTTTGCAAACGCAGCAAACTAGTCAAGTTCAAATGACCAAAATGTGCATGCCAAAGTTTGCATCTGAAATAGCCTTTGAATCCACAACTGCATTTGCAAAATTTTGCCCACACTTGTCATACAAAGTGAGCTTATACAGCCCACGACAAAAAATGCCAGATGCAACAATTTCATCACCGAAACTAAGATCATATATAGTACATCTTCATCCACAAATTTGACTACAAGACCAAGTCTAGAAAGTGCAGATACAGACAAAAGATTCTTCTTGATCCCAGGTACATAAAGTGCATCAACAAGTGTGAAAGAATTGCCATTTGCAACAGTAAGCACAATCTTTCCAACTCCCTGAACTGGATAAGAGGCATTGTTGGCACAAGTAACTGAATTCCCATGACGGACAAACTCAAGAGAGGTGAACAAATCACGATGTGAGGTAATGTGCTTTGTAGCACCACTATCAAACTACCGCACATGTGAATCTGCAGCAACAACTGACATGCATGCATCATGGAAATCAAGATTATAGGTACACTCTGCACTAAAAGCCCATTCTGCATCAACATTAGCATCACAGTCTCCTTTTATAGAAGACTCAACAATAGCTTCATTTGTAGTGGATCCAACATTTGCAGTGGAAGCACCCTCTTTCTTCTTAGCCTCTTTGGCCTTCAACTTAGGACACTGCTTGATCAGGTGATCATTAGCTTTACACTAATGACAATGCATCTTCTTTTTTCCCTTATCACCAGAATTTCTAAACGAATTACTGCCAGTAGAAGCATTAGGAACATGTGATTTTCCACTCGCAAAAGAACCATAAGAAGCGATTGCATTGCTGTTACCAAGATTTCTTTGAGTAGCAATAAAAGCCTACTCAACTGCACACTGTCTAGTCCTATTTTTTTGGAAAGTGACTCTTGCAACAATACTGTGTACAATGCATCAAACTCGACAACTTCAGAATTTCTTTGGGTCATAAGGCTCCAAGTACTAGCAAAAGTTTGGTAAGAGTTTGGCAAGGCATCAAGGGCAGTCTGCGCAAGGAAATTGTCTGAAATGACTTCACCCACAGACATAAGTTGCTCATTGATATCCTTGACACCAACAAGGAAAGTGTCCATGTCATCTTCCTCGTGCATAATCTTTGATTTCAACTCTTTACATAGCAATGAAATTTTAGCCCCATTACGACTTGCATAAAGACCATTAGAATATCTCAAGCCTGTTTTGCAGATTTTGTTGAACCAATGTGAGGATCAATAGTGTGCTTCACAGACAAAGAAATCAATGCATGAGCTTGTGCATCTTTTACATCCCAAGTATATTGTTCTGCCATAGGCAAAACAACTCTAACAGCATAAATCCTTGCAGAAAGACCTGCAACATCCTCAACATCGCCTACATCCTCAGAACCAGGACGTGCATCAATGACCTGCACAATATTCCAGGCATCCTTTGACACAAGAACATGTTGCATCATGTACGCCCACATAGGGTAATTGTCCCCATCCAATATGTCCTCAGCATCAAACATCTTGAACACATCTGTGTTGTTGTCAGCCATGACGAATGCTTCCACCTAATGTGAAAACTGCCCGAAAAGAGGAGAAACAAAGCGGCAAACAGCACGTGCTATATAGCACAAACCATAGAATATTGTAAGGGACTTCCTCTGCAAAAAAAGGCACTAACAAAAAATTTGCGCAAAATGACAAAATAGCATGTGGTGCAGTACTGCATGTAGTGGAAACGGAGACCGAAATGAGCCCCAATCAGAAATCTGAGCAGCCTAAGCTCTACGAGTTCTCCCAAATTTTTGTCAACCTACAAACGCTCGCCTAATCTCACAGAGATCAAAGAAACTAAGCAGGCGCGTGCTGGAGCTGCTGGCGTGACTAAGCCCGGGAGGACGCAACCTACTCTGATACCAATTTTTGGAATTAGGGTTGCAAGAAAACACACAGAGCTTAGAGAAGACAAAGGAAGCAAGGCACACAACCGAGAGTGTATTACTTAGTGTGCAATGGAAGGATAGATAGCCCTAGAATGATGGGCATAAATATAATGCACGGGGGGAAAAACCTCCTAGTGAGGGAAATAATGCCCAGGCGTTCCTAAGTGTGTTCACACACATCATTACCACATGTATATGGTAACATACACATAGGAGCAATGAAGCTCCTAGCACAATACATACAATGAGAGATTCGATTACCTTGAAGAGAGAGAGAGAGAGAGAGAGAGAGAGAGAGAGAGAGAGAGAGAGAGAGAGAGAGAAGGGGATGTGTGTCTTGAGGAGAGAACCATAGAGAAAACTCCAACTAGACTTCCTAGTGGAGGTTACAAGGCTAGAGATGTCCTAACAAGAGAGCTAGGAGTAGTGAGAATGGTAGAAAAAATGTGACATATGTGACCATCTCAGCTAGCTAAATGTGTTTCCAAAAAGTACAGTGGATCATGAGATCCATATGCTCATGTTTCACTCTTTCAACAAGTTTTGAGAGCTAATATAATATAGATTTCCACACTCAATAATTTGAAGGATTTGGGATGAAATTGGAAGGAACGGTGTTGACATGGTTACAACCTTTGAGAAGATGAGATTTTTCTAATTAGCATTAGATTGGTAATAAGACACATTTATCTCCTGTTAACCAAGCAATTTCAAAGAATTATTGTAGGAGATGCTAAGTTGGTTTTTGAATGTTTGATATTCACAAAGATTAGCTTATGAGATTAGAAAAACTTGGAATTTTTTTGGGCTATTGATTTCAGCTCTAACATTGTGTTTGACTAAGAATTTCCAACCTAAAGTCTCCCAAAAACGAGTACTATTT
The DNA here is from genome assembly GCF_014529385.1 of Adiantum capillus-veneris. NCBI lineage: Eukaryota > Viridiplantae > Streptophyta > Polypodiopsida > Polypodiales > Pteridaceae > Adiantum > Adiantum capillus-veneris. Next base: position 80,689,161 of record NC_140955.1, on the reverse strand, counting down.
TTTACTATTTTCCAAAAAAAATGGCCATAGAAGACCTCTAAGTGGCTTCTAGGGTGTTTCATAATCAGTCTTTGTCATTCTAAAGGTTTTCTAATGCATCTAAGGCATGACGAGTGTATATATTCAAAGTTATTGCTTAATTATAAAAAACTTGCCATGCGTATTTAGAGAGAAATTTTACACTTTCATGAATTTCTTGGATATGTTTATGCTACACAAAGGTAGTTTTGAATATACATATAGTCTTGTAACTATGTAAGGCTTCGTTTATGAGTTTTGGGAAACCTAATACCCCAAAGAGCTAAAAATACATTCAAAAAGAAATTCCACTTTACCAAAATCACACTCATTTTGAATTAGAAATGTATTATGTTCAATATTGATCATTACATTCAATGAACATTGTCAACTTCTATCTAAGGTCCATATCTAAGCATACAAACCCAATTTGGGTATAAATAGCTATTTCTCAAGGAGGCTAGGATGGCTACAATGTGGAACCTAGTTTTTCATTCTCGTAGTTTTTGTGTCTTGTGGTTGTGTCTAGAATGATCATAATAGGACATGTTTGCATGTCTTTGATATTTTTTCGGTGTCAATATGAGGGTGAAGTACCAAGCTTTATCAATAGATAGGTTATAGAGTGTGGAATAGGTCAGCGGAATGCAAAAAATGCCACTTTTTATATATGGTTTACCATGGGGGTTTTCAGTAAAATATAGCACTACCTTGGATTTGGAAGTTTTTCATGACCAAGAAATCAAGAGATAGGCATGCTACTTAGTTTTAAAAATTAAAAATTCATGTAAGCGGTAGGAACACTACTTTCCTCGTACCTCCCAAACGCTATGAATCAAGTTGAACACTTTGAACTAGAGATTAAGCACATCATTTAGAACATTTTATCTCTGTGTGTCATATGAAAATTCTTCATGAGTAAAGAAATGATCAAAATATAGATAATTGTTGTCCATTGCACAATCACTATCTTGGACCCCAGGCTCCTTAGTGAACCGCCATATAGATTCATCGGATGAACGGACCCACTTAACCAAATCAAAACCTTGGTTAAAATTGCTAATAAATGTATTTAGATCATTGATATCACTTCATGAGTGCGAGTTATTAACCGTTCCTTGTACGACATGTAGGGGTGCTACCTAGGGGGAGTACCATATGGAGTTGCGAGTTTTATGAGTGGTTCATATATGTTTTATGGTTTGTTTTGGTGAGTTGATTTCAAGTGTTTGATGCCTAGAAATGTATAGAGAGGGGGTATGGCTAGTAAACCCATACCATACTAGCAAATATGATAAGGTGGTTTTCTTTTTGTGTTATGGTTGTTTGCATTAATCTCATATGGGCAAAGTGATGTGATAAGGTGTTATTCTATGTTATGGGGATGATCTTGATGCATTTGTCTTGTGGTTGAATACTTTCATTTGCATGTGATACATGCACCCAAAAATAGTAGAAAGCTTTTTTGTGCATATACGTAAGTTATGACATGTGCCTGACCAAAGTGGTGGGGCTGTTTTGCATCATGGTTGAGTTGATGGGATGATGTCAGATGATGTATGGAAACTCATGTGGATGTGGATACCTCATGTGCATGTGTATACTGCTTTCCATCCTTCAAGGTCAAAACTTGTTCTATGTGATGAGGGGGTGAGGTGCGGTCATAGTGCATCACTTATGTATGGTTGAACATTCTCAACATGGGATTTTGAAGTTATATTTAGTCACTGGTTAGACTTATTTTATGCCCAAAAAGTTCATCTCGTAAAGGCCATGTATGTTGGCTCGGTTTGATTGCGGTGAGTATGGTAAAACTCCAAGTGTGGGAGTTGGTTCAGTAAGAACATGGTTTATGTTCATTATGAATTTGATTGTGGAAGCCACTGCGTCTCTTGGATCTTTTTTTGGGGTACGGTTGAGCTACAGAATTGCTGCCATAATTTTTGCAACCATGTTATATGCTAAAGTGGTTTTGAAGGATTGGATGTGTATCACCGTGAGTTGGTTGGAGTGCTCACCCATGTGAAGGTCTTGGATTATGGTTTATGGTCTTGGATTGAATTATAAAGTGGTTTTGATGTTTTATGATGGATATGTAAGGGTAGAGACTCTGTATAATCTGACTGCTTGGGAAAGATTGTTTGTGCATATGGGACATGCTACTGTAATTGTACTCATGTGTTATGTTTCTCACGGTAGCTTCGCTACAAGATTAGAATCACCTACATCGCTAGCCTTAGATGAAATGATCCTTAGATGAAAGGGTCGATGACCTGGGCTTTGCTGGATCGCTTTGCCTAGATCTTCTTCTTTTTTGTTAGGCTTATCTACATGGTTAATGCATTGGGGGTTGAATGACTTACACGGCTAATGCATCGGGGATCTTGCCTTGGCTTTGCCTAAACACCCGATGCTAAGTATCAAAGAGACGTGGCACCTAAATTGATATGGGTAGTGTTGATTTCCTACCACGTGCTAGTATTTGGAATCCTTTCAGAGCTCAGGTTCATGGAGGGAGGCGAAGTGGCCTCAACTTATATCTAGCTCAGATAAGTTGGAGGTGTTTTGGTTCACTCCCTACAAAGTGAAATTATCTATGTTTGTAGTAGAGCAAAAGTGGATGGGTGGACCGATCGATCCCTAAACAAGGTCTGGTGTTATGCTGGTCATTTTCCTTTTTTGGTGTTATGGTATACCTAGATTTGTTATTACATTAATCCATGGTTGCCTAATTCATTTAGATGGGTCATATAAATACTCTCTTTTGTCATTCTCCTATGTATTTGCACACTCTATTTCACCCTTCACTCTTCTCTCTCTCTCTCTCTCTCTCTCTCTCTCTCTCTCTCTCTCTCTCTCTATCTATCTATATATATATATATATTCTCACAATGGGGTGTACATATATTCATCCTCACATTGTTATTTTCTTGAGTACTCTTTCATTCATACCACCCATTCAAAGGTACCACTAGTTGCTAGGTGTCTTTGGATGCAGTCATTCTGGGTCGGGTGCTAAGAACCCCTCCCCTATCCATTTACGCTTCCGCAACTCTGATGATTATTGAAATCTTATAAAAGTGTAAATTGTATACTTTTTGCATAGATCCCTAGGGAGGGGTATCTCTCAAGGAAAAGCAAGTGGTCATCATGCTTGGTAGATCTAGACCATGTCTCACTTAAAGCAAGTTTGAAGTGTTTATACGCTTCAAGCAATTTTTGCATATGGCAAAAAATGTATTCGATTGTACTATTGGAACCGTTCATTTTTTATCGAGGTGGAGAGTATTTGTCTAAAGAGTTTAATATATTTTTGGCTAGTTGTGGGATAAAACACCAATGTATAGTGCCATGTACCCCTCAAAAAAATGGCGTGTTGAGAGATAAAATAGGTCAATCACGGAGATGGCACAATGGATGGTCAAAAGTCACGATTTGTCACATGCATTTTGGCTCGAAACTGGAATGTGTAGTACGTATGCAGTAAACATGTGTTCCACTAAACCACTGGAGTCTACAACTCCATATGCTTCGGTGGTGCACTATTGCGAACCCCACTATATAACATGCATTCAAAGGTTATTTAAAACCCCTTTTTTAACATGTTTGAATGAATAAAATGACCCAATATTTTAGTAATTTCTTTCAAAATGGAATATTAAAACCCCCTTTGTTTATGTATCTCTGTTAATTTGACTAGAATTTTTTCATTAAAACCCCCCTCGTGTTGAACTTATGTGATACATTAACATGATTACATAGTGCACATCTTGAGTATGTATGAGGCTTGGCATGGCAAGAAGCTATGTGTTAGCGGACTACCTATGTTTGGTTGCTTGGCTTATGCTTTGGTGCTAGAGCAACAAAGTACAAAATTGGATGACAAGACTTTGAAATGCAGCTTTGTTGGTTGAAGTCTAGAAAGAAACGTGTGTTTTGGCTAGTCGAGATGCTCTTTTTGTGGAAGATGCAGTGCTAACAACTATCAAGGAGACAAATTTGAGCTCACAGAGTGTATATGATATGTTGATGCCTTTGTTTAATGGTAATAGTATGC